>NW_006791012.1:7593829-7677409 GCF_000442215.2 Lipotes vexillifer
CACCCCAAGGACGTGGGATTTATCCTCTACCCTTTCCCTAATCCAGTTTGTCTGCGGATCCCATCCATTCTACCCCCAGAAACCTCTTGAAATATGTCCCCTCTCTGCTGCTGTGGTTTCTGCTCTCCCCATTTCTTAGCTAGACCATAGCAGGAAACTCACCGTCTCCCTGCCTCTTTCTCTCCCTCTCCCGTGCACAGGTATTGGGACTCTGCCGACATTTCTAGCCTCTTCTTACACCTTTTCCCTAAATGCATCCAGTACTACTTTCACACAGCCCTACTACACCATCTAATTTCCAGAACCTCCATCCTTTGCACATGTGGTTTCCTCTGCATTGCTTTTCACCCTCCCCCCTCCCCCAACTGTTTGTCTGCCTGGAAATCTCCTAATTGTTCTACGACTTTCAACCCTAAGGTTGTTCTTCCCTAGCGCCATCCCTGACCAAAGCAGAAGTAAGGGGTCCCTCTGCTGTGCTCCCATGGTGTGGCAGAACCAAGATGTCAGTCAGCTTCCTACCAGTCTTAGGGGGTCCTTCAGAGCAGGGACAAGTTTCATTCTTGTTTGTGTCCTGGGTGGCTAAGTCAATGCCTGGTGAATGTTGGGGGCTCCATAAACATTTGTGGAATGAATGGCTTCATGGCTCTTGTCTCCCACTGACCCCATCAACTTAGCCTGTCAAACTGATCTCATCCTTTCTTCCCTCCTTCCCCATCCCCTTCACCTGGTGACCTTGGTGCAGTTAATGGGCCCCGAGCTCACAGGGAATTTAATGGTGCTTTCCCTCTGGTGTGCTCAGCTTGGGGCAGGAAAAGCAGGTGTCTCTGCAGACAGTGAGTGGGCTTCGCTAAAGGAGTGGCTGCTTTGTACACCCTCAGGGCCTCCTGCAAATCAGGCTCAGTTGCCTTCACTTCCTGTGCTCAGGGAGATTAGATACTGCCTAATCAACGCCGATTTGTTTTTCTTTTCTTAATATTTGAAACTACCAAGGACCAGTTGCCATCCTAGTGGGTGGCTTTCAGAAATCCCCTCTTTTCTGATGTTTGACTTCTTGTGAGTTTCAAGAAACCAATCTATTTGGAAAGAACCTGCACTTAGATGTTCTTTGAATTGCCCTGAAGCCCTGGCAGGAAGTGACTTGGAGCTGGGTTAGCCTTGTCTCACTCCCAGGAGAGGCGGGAGTAAAGAGGTATAGGTACGTCTGGGGACAGGTGTGGCTTTGGATCATTCCTGTGGCCATCTCTCCATGCGTGGGCAGGTTTCACAGGTGTAGGCTCACCTGAAATCAGAGGATGCTTGTTTAAGCCAGAGAGCGTCTACTGCATGTTGGGGGTGCAGCTGCCCTGCTAGGCGCTCCGTGAGTCCTGGCTGGCACAAACGGCCTTGATAGGCATTCTCATCTCAGCCTAACCAGTTGTAACCTTGAAGCAGACCAAGGAACAAGCCAGTGAAACTCTGTAAGAATTAAATGAGTCTTATATACTTTCTCCAAATAAAACAACTCTTCCGGGAAGTATGTTTAGAGAGGGGCTTGCTGGCAGGGCAGGGACCGCTTATCTTCACATCATTGCATGGGAGGTAGAGATCTTCACATCGTTGCATGGGAGGTAGAGATCTAGTAGTTCTGTCTGGCTGGGGAGACCAGTGCCGGCTTCTTCCTGATTCTTTGGATGTGTGTTTAGAAGTGGACGCCCATTCAGGGTCAAGCACCATGCATAGTGCACGATGCATTGTTTTGTGTAACCCTCTAACGCCTCAGTTATTCATTGAACTTCACTATGTGCCAGGAGCTTCTGGATCTCTCTGTTAATCCATTTAGCAACTCTTTGAGGTAGGTTCTGTTATCATAACCACCATTTTCAGAAGAGAAAACCGAGACACAGAGAAATTAAGGAATTGTCACAACTTCTGTCAGTCAGTCGGAGCTGGAGTCTGAGCCTAGGCAGTCTGGCTGCAGAGCTTCTAAACCACTTCTCGATGCTTCACTGGCGAAACAGGTATTGGTAGTCTCACCTTTCAGATTAGGAACCTGGAACCCAAGGTCTCACAAGCAGTACGGGTTGGAGCCAAGATCTATCTGTTCCAAAGTCTACAACATTCTCTGACTGCATACTGGTTAGAGATAGTGGATATACTAGTTTAAAAGGCAAAAAGTTCTACAACTCTTCTTAAAAAACAACAAAAAGTCATCTTCTCCCTTCCTCTTCCTCAGTCCTGATTTCTGCTCCCTAGAGCCATTTATTTTCAAGTCTTTAAGACTTTTCTCCTATTATTTATTCCTAGTTACTATTTATTTTTCTATTATTTCTAAATAATATGCTTACACTATTCTACACTTTTTGGTTTTAGATATTTTCTACTTACTACCACTGAAGGTGAGGATTTCACTCTCTTACACCCTATTCTCCCCCCACCCCGCCCTCTGCCACCCCTTCTCAATGTAGGTATAATTTGGGGCTAGTTCAATATTCTCTACTTACATTATTATGACTATATGAATGTTTATAGCTGAGCCATGTGATATACTGTGGATTTATTTCCTCTTTATATAGCTTTATATATAAAATATATAATATAAAGCATATATTTCCTTTTATATAGTTTCACTGAAACTAAGATGTGTCATTTAAAAAATTATTTGGTTGTTCTCAAACTCTGACAGAAGTGTTAATATCCTCTCACTATGATCAAGCGTATCAAGTAAAACTTCGTTTTTACTTTTCTTTTCTTGGAGATATTCCTCCTGGATCCCTTTTCTTCCTGCTCCTAGACTGATGGCTAAGGAATGCTACACAGCTGTTATTCTGGGAGATTAACAGTCTGTTTGTCCATCCTGTTTGTAGAACCTGCCAATCTTTTGGAATATTTTCATGTCACAGCTTCCCCATGAGGTTTGAAGGGCAAGTGTTTCAGGTGGGAGAAAGCAAAGCACAGGGGTGTTGAGTGTCTGTTGAAGGTACACAGATGTAAGTGGCAGAGCCTGGGCAGAACTGGGCTTTCCTGAGTCTTAGTCCTGGGCTCCCTGCAGGAGGCCACAGTGCCCCCTGCAGCCTGGCACAAATGACTGTTGCTGCCGCTGGCCAGCCTTCCCTCAAAAGTTCCAGACTCCACAGAAGAACGCAGGGTGGCAGGAATTTGATCCACACCTCCATGTAAATTCTTTCATAAATGGGAGATATGATTGAGCGCTGCACTTTGAATCATAATACTTCCCGAGTCTGCCAGTTAATAGTTATGCAATTTGGAGCTGCTCACGTAAACTCTTTAAGTCTCAATTTCCTCATTTGTAAAATAAGGACAACAGTGCTACCTTATTAGGATCATTGTAAAGATTAAGTGCTATAATGTTTTAAAAGGCACATCCTAACTGCTTAGGAAATGTTAAGCATTTATAATTATGGTCTAGAATTCCGCAGGAGATAGTAATAATTTTACTATTGGACCCCAATTCTCTGGTATCCTTGAATTCCTGGACCATGTTGGGATATTATATGAGAGCTGTGTGTGTACAATAGAATTTTCTAAATGAGAAATTTATACATTTCACTCTAGTGACTTTGGTTAATAAGTTAAGCCTGTCATTCTTCAGTCCATCCCCAGTCCACCCTCCAGGGATTGATGACACCCCTTGGTCAGCTGAGGTCAACTAACCAATACTAAAATAAATACCATCCAAACGTCCCAATTCTTGCCGTTTGCTGATTTTTTGGCTTTCATGATTTTTTTTCTTTATTGTCAGTTGATGCAAAGACGTTAAGTCTTTTGGGTAACATTTTTCCGTGGGAGAAGGGAGTAGCTATAGCTATACTTCCATCTACTTCTCCCCCATGCTTCACCCTACTAGCCTTTCAGTACTATTTGCTGTAACAGTTTGCATTCTAAAACAGGCTGAATAAAGAAAGATGATCCAAGTTTGAGATGAACTTTTGGGAAGAGAACTTCTAATGTAGTGTATTTCAAATTGTAGGTGACAACTCAGGAGAGGCTGTGAAATCACCTTAGTGAGATCACAGCTGGCTCTTAAAAGACCAACCTGCATCTTGCATAGTAGGAAAGCATTTTGTGAAACTTGTTTTAATTACCTTTGTGTGTATATACATATATAAATTATATATACACACACATATTCATGTATGTATATATACAAGTGCTGGCTTGCAATATAAAATGTTTTTTTATTTTATTTAATTTTTGGCTGTGTTGGGTCTTCGTTGCTGCGAGCAGGCTTTCTCTAGTTGTGGTGAGCGGGGGCTACTCTTCGTTGGGGTGCGCGGGCTTCTCATTGCGGTGGCTTCTCGTGTTGCGGAGCATGGGCTCTAGGTGCACGTGCTTCAGTAGCTGAGGTGCATGGGCTCAGTAGTTGTGGCTCACAGGTTCTAGAGTGCAGGCTCAGTAGTTTTGGTGCACAGGCTTAGCTGTTCCGCGGCATGTGGGATCTTCCCGGACCAGGGCTCGAACCCATGTCCCCTGCATTGGCAGGCAGATTCTTAACCACTGCACCACCAGGGAAGCCCTAAAATGTTTTTAACTAAGTGTTACAGTTGAAAAAGTTTGAAAAATGCATCTTAGTGATCTTCACAGTGAAAAAGAAACGTGCCTTAATGATTTTCACTAAGTTTTGTTTGCTTCTGTTAGTTCCTTCATCAGGTCTCTCTTCAGACTAAAAAGAAAAAAATCAAAACCAACCAATGAAACAGGACTCATGCATTTAAAAAAATTTATTTATTTTTGGCATGTGGGATCTTAGTTCCCTGATCAGGGATGGAACCCATGACCCCTGCAGTGGAAGCACAGTCTTAACCACTGGACCGCCAGGGAAGTCCCTCACACATTTTCTTCTTCAGGATTTTCTGGGTACCCACTACATATTCTTGGATATAGCTTCCTACTCTCAACTTACAACCTCTCAGGGGAAAGCAAGTATGTAAACGGAACATTATGCAAGTTAGAGTAACTGAAACGTTGAAACGTCACAAGTAACGTGTTGGGAAGGTAGGATGATTGATTCTGACCAGGTTATCATGGAAGGCTTTATGTGGCCATTAGGCTCAAAGTGTCAGTAATCAGAGATTGGCAAGGAAGGGTTTAGAAGTGTGTCTTTTTTAAGGACTAATAAGTAATAAAATTTGGCTGGATATGGTGTGAAAGATAGTTTTTGGAACATGCGCTTTAAAAGCATCAAATTCTATCTTGCCCTTAATAGCTTAATGCATTCAGAGCCACAAAGAACCTGTTATGATGTTAATTTAACACATTCAGCATAGTGTGGTAATTGTGTTAAAGTTATATCCTAGGAGCAGTGAGTTGCCCTAATCAGAAATTCACACTCCAGGGATGGTCAGCTGGCACTCCAATCAGTGTACTTCACAAGCGACTATTAGAAGCCCTTCTGTTATCCACAGCTCACTCAATACAGGAGGCTTTGCTAATTAGCTTAATAAATGTCAAGTGTGTTTCCACTGGTGCCATGAGTGGCTTGCTAATAATCTTGATGTAGACGCAGGTTCTTATTTGTGAATTCAGTACCTGATTTAAGATAGGTGGTTAGGCTAAAAACAAGTCATTAACAAGAATGTAACAAGCTCTGTAGCTTGTACTTCTGTGGACAGTACCCAAGATCTGATTGCTAAATGCACCTCTGCCCAGCCATTAGTAGAGTGAGTATTCTGGTTGCCTGATGTTGACCACAGGGTGATAGAATTTTGCCCTCAACATTTGAGGCAGATGCTACTGCTTGCTAATGTTTAATCAGATATTCTGTGTAAGGCAAATTGAGTATGAACTTTGCTTTTATGTTAAGCAGGTTGTGGATACCACTACCTGCCAAAGACTCTGAGTGGTGAAGGACCGAATTGGCTGTCAGTTTGATAAATAAGTTAAAGACGCCTGGTACTTTTAAGTTACTCCCGAATAATATCAGTCAATCATCAACACCTATTTATCAAAGCAAGTTTATTTGATTACTTATTCCAGACAGATAATGAGGCTCGTGTGTACAACTAAGAAATTAAGACAATCCAGATAAAAGGCAGGAAAAATTAATATGAACTACACAAACAGCTAGCTAAAAAGGAACAGGAGCTGCATTCATTTTACATAATACTGTGAAGTGATGTAGCACCATTTACCTCAAAGATATCCTAAGCACTTTTTAAGGTAATTACGTGGGTCCTTGCTAAAAATGCAGCAACACATTAAAAATTATAGCAAAAGCCTGATGATAATCTTATGTTCAACTACTTCAAATATAAAATTATTCCAGAGAAAACGGGAAATTTGGGAAGGGTCTGACCTTGTACAATTCTTTTAAAAAATCCTAAGGAAATAGTTACCATTATTGAGACCAGTTTTCTTCCACCACTTGCACTATATTCATCACTATTATCATGACCTAAATTCTAAGCTTTGGAAGATTTAATAGTTATTTATTTAAATACACACACAATTTTATTTATTAAAAAATATTTTTTTACACTAAAGTTCTGTTTATTGGTCTGTTCAGTCTGTTCTGGTCTGAACCACAAACATGGAGAAATGAGAAATTTAAGGCTACCAAAATCAAAGGATTAGGATCTTTAATGATAAATCCTATTTTTTTTTTTTTTTTTTTTTACCATTTCTAATCATTATTCTAAGCTATTCTACTCTGATCATTCTTAGGTTGAAATTTGCTGAACTTAAGTTTGACCCTGTTAATGAATCTAAGTTAACTGAAGACACATAAATCTCATCATACACCTTTTTCTAAATACTGATGAAGTTTCATCTGAGATATATAAAGAAACCTGGAGAGAAATTCAGTGTTCCAGAGTCCTTCATTAGCCCACTTTACTAGTTAAGAGCCACAGTACATTTTCAGAAATACACCACAGAAAAATCTTAAGAAGAAAATTGCAAAGCGTTTGGGATTATTCAATCCTGAAAAGCTGTGGTTCCTAACTCTTTTTTTTAAGGGTCGTGACCACTTTGAGAAGCTGATGAAATTATGAACTTTCCCTCAGAAAAATGCATATGAACAAAAACTTCTTATATACATTTGCAAGGGATTCCCTACAGTCCAGGATCCGCAGGTTAGGAATTTCTATTTCAAAGCTGTGGGACACAGTGGAAAGTAAGTTTAGCCCATTTCGACGTTGCCCATCTTCACTTCACTACAACTATATAGGACAGTAAGCATTTTAATGATGTTACTAAATTGCTGCCTTAAGGCAAAAACTCTTATTGTAAGCATAGTCTTATAAAATCCTCTTGCCCCAATTTTACAAGGTTTTAAGCCATTTATCCTGTCTCTCAAATTAGTTAAGTCCCTAAGGTTTAAACTAGCAGATAATTGTTTCATTGATATATTATTCTTTAGAGCCAGTCACTGAAAAATGAGACTAAAATACCCTTGTGAAAATGAACATGTTGTCTACATACTGAAGAACAGGTTATTTGACTTTATAAAATATATTTCTAGTTATATTTCTAGGTACAGTCTCTACACTTGAAATCAAATGCATCTACCTAGTGCCTGTGAACATAGCACATAACTGCAGACCATTCCCTCTTACTTACTTGGAACCCTTACAATGGAGGTCTCCTACCATGGTAACAAAATGTACAGTTGACCCTTGAACAATGCAGGAGTTAGGGGAACCGACCCACTCACCCCAGTTGAAAACACCTCACCCCAGTTGAAAACACCTGTACTGCTACCTCTGCTTCAAAAACAAAGGAATTGATACATGACTCACCCAAGGGCAGGAAGCTGAAACAGTCTGGATCGAATCAGGACTCAAACCCTAGTTCTTTCGATTCCACA
This sequence comes from Lipotes vexillifer, assembly GCF_000442215.2. NCBI lineage: Eukaryota > Metazoa > Chordata > Mammalia > Artiodactyla > Lipotidae > Lipotes > Lipotes vexillifer. Next base: position 7,601,634 of record NW_006791012.1, read on the forward strand.
TATTGTGATCTCAATCAGACTTTCCCCTATAATTAATTAATTAAAGTTCTGTGAAATGAAAATACAAGTACTATATTTATTGAAAAAAATCCACATATAACTGGACCCATGTAGTTCAAATCTGTGTTGTTCAAGGGTCAACTGTACTCAATGTTCTACCTACTGTTCAGGATAGAAAACACTTCATTTCTGACCAAACCCGCTCTCTCAAAAGCACCTCATCAACTCCCCAGTTACCAAACAGGTTGAAAAATGCCATCTTTGAGAAGTCTAACGTTAAACTCTTGGCTATGTCTTAACCGCATGTCAAATGAACCATTAAAACAAGAGGAATGACTATACTACAGTACAAAGGTTAGGCCTGTTGCTTTCTTATTAAAGACGAACTCCACTAGTTACTCCAAGGAATCGGTTTATATAATAGGGTAAACATGGATGTACGTATGGGGAATTCTTAAAGCCCTTATTAAAGACGTTTTCAATCAATGTTTTAAGTCAGGTGACAGTTATTCAGTCCTTTCATAATCATTCTCTTTTGCTCAAATAGAGTATTTATAGAACAAATCTCAAAATACTTGAATAAAGAAAAAGGGTCAACTAAGAGAACAGCTTTGCCAAGGAAGCTACAACTTGGTTATGGGATTTCATTCTCGTCTTTTGCTGTATAAAAAGTGAATAATGGAACAACCATTGTTTTCCCCTTGCTCTTCTTTACTTCTAAGAAGTCTTCCTTTGTAAAAGTTAAACAAACACTAGAATTTCCATTTCAGAGATGTAGGGGTCAGGAACAGGAGTGGGAAAAGAAGGATCCTGCTCTCTGACAATCAGAATTCAAGTATTTCAACTCGATGGTAAAGGGCTTGCAAGAGAAAATGGACTATTACTCCACTGGCTAAATGGCATCCCATGAGTCCTATAAACTATATAACCAAGGATTTTCCCTGCACTATTCAAATGTACCATTTTGTGTTTTTCCTACTGGACCTACTAAATGGTGAGTGAAAGCTGAAGAAGGTAATATATACCAACATTCCTGGCTGTGTCATCTATACATTTTCGTTTTAAGAGTAATTCAAGCATAATCCATATTTAAAAAATTAGACTAAAGAGAGACAGTAAAGGTTTTAAAGTTTTCTCTTTGAAAAGATGGTATCTTACAGTACATACAAAAATACTCTGAAAATACATACGACTTCATTTACAAAACACTGAATCAACATATTACAAGAAGAATTACATGGTTATGGATTTTAATAAGTGGAGCATGCGTTCATGAAACTTAAAAAATATTAAGAAATGCACTGAAAAAAGCAGTGTAAAAAAAGACAACTCATATTTAAATGAAAATTACAAAGGTCCTGAGCCAATTAATGGTTGGTAACAATGTCATTCAAAAATGCCTTTAGGTTTCAATAAAATCCACTGCTCATTTCTGCATGCCTAGTCCACAAAGGAACTGTTTGAAGTTGTGGCGGTTAAGTGATGGTCAGGAAGTATCATGCCAAGTTAATCGTACACTTCAAAAATACAAGTTTGCCATACTTAAAGGCATCTTACTGTTGATGCCGGAATGAGTTGCTCCTCAGTAAAAAATACCAGTCAACTAACAAGAATGGCATAAGATAGAATATGTAACAATTTCACCGTTCATATACTGACTTTCAGTATCCTGGTCATATTTTGATTCTTAATAAAGATGCATTTCAAAGGCCTCCATGGGAGGTAAAATATAGAGAATTTATGGTGCCCAACTCTTATGTAATCACTGGACTAATCCTCCCTGGTAACTATGCAACATTTGGATAGAAAGGCACAATAAAAATTTAAATATTCCGTGTGCCAATCTGAGAAAAAATAATTTAAATCAACAGAACAGACAATAAGTACATCTACACAAATGAGGAAAGCAGAGGAGATACCTCACATTCATTTATCTCAGGTTTCACAAAGTGGCTTCAATGATAAAGTAAATGTGTTAACATTTGGAAAATTACATTTTTTGTTTTGTTTTTTGTTTTCAACTTTTTTAGTTCTATACAATGATTACAACATAAGACTTAAAAAAAAGAGGGGGGCGGTGTTCAGGACTTGTTTTATCAGTGTCCAGAGAGCCAAGAACTGGTTCCCACAACAGAGAAACAAGCATCGAAAGTTAAGGCAGTAAAACCTCCAACGCAAAGCCATAATATTGTAGATGATAATTTGATAGCAGGTGATCCTCAGAGAACTGTATGTAGCAATCAATGAGAGAATGCTACAGCATCTGCAGGTCAAAGTGTGAGAGTTCAAAAAACCACTTCAAGGTTGTTAGGCCGATGACTGTAACTTTCACCTTATTTTATGTATGACAGCCACCTCTATCTTAAAAAGAGTGGCTGCATCTATGCCACTAAATGATTGCATATTCACTTAAATAAGGAGGCACTGCTTTTACCGATTTAGGGTCAGTCGAATGGAATTTTTGATGACACGGATGTTATTTGCTGGAACTGGAGATGATGAATCTGGTAGTTCTTTACTGGGTAATCTCTGTTAGAAAGAAATACAAAGTAGGAAAAACAAATACACATTATAAAGGTCCAACGAGTAAATCAGTCACAAAACTCTGAGTTTTTTCCCAAATGCTTTAAGTTCCTAAACACTCAAGTATGTGTTGAATATTTTTTCCCTATGTTCAAGTCCCCTTGTTTTGGGGACTTATTATTTTTAAACAGGTGAAAAGCAGAGGGATAGGGAAAGGGCAGAAGTGGGAGGACTGTATGAATAGGAAAGAGGACTTTGTTTAATCAATTGCCACTTCTAGACTGAGAAATGCATAAAGAACAAAGTCCTCCTCAGACTCAGGCAATGTTAAAGAGAAATAGCTGAAGAGCATGGTCACTAAACAGGAAATTCTTGGGGTGCAAGGTGAAAAAATGAGTGTGTGATACAGAGGAAACCTTGATATCCAGTTATATCCTTCAATTAGTTTCTGTAATACATTTATGCAGAAGAATAACCCAACTTGTGAGATAATTAAGTTTTTAGGAAAACCAACTTTGTAGTCAGGGTAGGTAACTTCAGTGATGGTAAAATTCAGGGACATCTATATGAGGGCTTTTGAAGACACTAAAGATTATTATATAATGAAGGCAAAGTCTAAGACTGAGAAACAAAGACAGAAGCCTAAAATACAGATAGTTAGTTGTCTGACAGAAACAGCATATCAGCTTCTTGTCAAGAGATGACTGCAAGAATTAATTCTCCTCGCATGTTACCTTGGCTAAACAAATTATATCATACACACATCCATTCAAAAAAAAGACATGAAAAATTTCAGATATGCATAGAAGTAGAGAATAGGAAGGACAATGAAGACTTAGATGCCACAATGAAGACTCAGACATTATTAAAATTTTGCCACATTTGTTTGGTTTATGCCCCTTACCCTTTATACTTGAAATCTTTTAAAGCAAAACCCAGACATGTCATTTCACACTTTAATATCCATCTCAATGTTTTTTTCCATTACCATACATAATATAATTATACCCCTCTACTTTTTGTAACCCACTCTTATGTTAAAAGAAATTTTACAAATTCTACAACTAATAGAAAGTATGAGGACATTTTCTATTTTGCTTTAGAATTGCCAATACATCCTGGGGAACCTGGCAGGGTGACAGTTGACTGTGATGAGAAACACTTTATTATTTAATGGGGGGTGAAAAATAAGCCATTTTGTTTACTGTAACCTCTCAAAGAAGGGCTTCTTCTGATTTACACAAGGCCGATTTTTTTGAGCACCTATAATATTAGCTTAAATGGTAATCCTTTGAAAATAAATTTTTAAATTGAGATTTAGGGGCTCTTTAGCTCATGTTTTAAAGGTACTTACTCTGAATACCAGTATATTTGGTTCCTCCAAAATATTAGTAACTATGGTCCCCAACTATCAAACCTAAATTTTGTCAGTAAGCAGTGGTGTACAACAAAAGACTATCGAGTGTTGGTAAGAAATTACTGTGCTGAGCACTAAACTGCTTCTTTAAAAATAAATGAAAACAAAGGTTGAACATAACCTGCATAAATCGTAAAGTCTTAAACGACTCCCTCTTTTCTAGACTTTTGAGGTACATACATTTAGGATCATACACTTTGTTTGCTATTTCCAACCCAACTTCCAACTATACTGCTGGTCTTTGAGGACAGGGACAAAATCTTACTACTCTTTTCCTCACCCCGTGCGAGGCTCTTCTTAGTAAGCTTTTTGTACCTGCAGATTAACCTATGAATTTTTACCTGTGTATTTTATTACAAATAAGACTATCTATTACCTTTTTGCGTGATGTATCAATAGTTGGAATAGGCATACATTCTCCTCCAATGGCATCCTAAAAACAGAATTACATACAAGTGAAAACTTTCTTTCCTATATGCAAATGCTTATTTCTACATGAAATAAAACATAACCAAGAGCTGACAGATATAATCTGATCTACTTTTGAATATAGTACTTTTCCTGATACATGGCTCTTTAAAAGTAAATATTTTGAAGCACACTATTGATATACTTACCACTGATTTTCTTTTTCTGTCTTCAGCAGCACGTGATTCCTTAAACGTTGATTCAAGTCGAATAAACTAAAATATAAACATTAAAATGAGTTGCTATTATTACCTATAAAAACCACATCTATATAAACTGAGAAACTAATTAGTGACCAGGCTAACATCAAAACTATTACGGGGACTTCCCTGGTGGTGCAGTGGCTGGGAGTCTGCCTGCCAATGCAGGGGACACGGGTTCGAGCCCTGGTCCGGGAAGATCCCACATGCCACGGAGCAACTGGGCCCGTGAGCCACAACTACTGAGCCTGCGCATCTGGAGCCTGTACTCCGTAGCAAGAGAGGCCGCGACAGTGAGAGGCCCGCGCACCGCGATGAAGAGTGGCACCCGCTCGCGGCAACTAGAGAAAGCCCTCGAACAGAAACGAAGACCCAACACAGCCAAAAAAAGACAAAAAAAAACAAAAAAACAAAAAACCTATTACGAACATGGTTTGATGAGGGAAGAGAATTTAAATTAGACAATTCAATTGCCACCCTTAATTTCTAAAGTTTTATCTTTTTGTTTAATCTATCCAGATGATAATGAATAAAAGTTTTACCACCACCTACTGGAAGCAAGAGATCAACATTATAACACAATAAACATGACTGATTAGTTACCAATAATGCCTTTATGTAAGTCAAGGAGAAACGAAGATCATTCAAATTTTTAGACACATTAGTAATTTGAATTTTTAATTAATTTTTATTTTTGTCTGCATTGGGTCTTCATTGCTGCAGGCAGGCTTTTCTCTACTTGCGGCGAGTGGGGGCTACTCCTCTTTGTGGTGGGCAGGCTTATTGCTGTGGCTTCTCTTGTTGCACAGCATGGGCTCTAGGTGCACGGGCTTTAGTAGTTGTGGCACGCGGGCTCAGTAGTTGTTGCTCACAGACTCTAGAGCGCAGGCTCAGTAGTTGTGGCCCATGGGTTTAGATGCTCCGCGGCATGTGGGATCTTCCCGGACCAGGGCTCGAACCCGTGTCCCCTGCATTGGCAGGTGGATTCTTAACCACTGCACCACCGGGGAAGCCCAGTAATTTGAATTTAAGATGAACAATTAGTATTATCCTATTAGGGTTTAGGTAAATACTCTTTTAAACAGTCAAATCCTAATGGAACACTAAGATAACTGAAGAATTTTAGTTTCTTCAGCACTATTTTAAGTTTACTTTGAAAAAAATCAACTACTGAATCACCACTGAAGTTGTAATTTTACCTTTTCTATGTCTTTCAACCTCTTAGAAGACCCATCTATGGATGGGGAGTGGGATCTTTTGGGGGTAACATTCTTAGTTATATTTGACATTCCATTTAGATGTGGCTGCCCCTGGGCAGGGTTGTGGGGTGTTGTGATTCTAGGAATGACATTTCGTCCTACTACAGTAGGAATGGTACACACAGCTGGAGGTGATACAGCTTTTACTGCAGAGTCAACTTCTGAAAAGGAAAAAAGAAAGATTTCAGTAATTAAATACAAATGTAGTATATCGTTACCAAAAAAAGCATAGATACCTACTTGCACCAATGACGGGAATAGACAGCCCTTGAGCTGGCGGGACAGTCAGTGGCTTTTCCACAACTACAGCAGCAGGCTCAGCATTATTCCTGTTAAAAGTGTGAAAATATCATCATTAAATGATTTAAATAGTATGTATTTAAAACACTCTTACTTTAACATTTAAGATAATTTCTTTCAAGTATTCCTAACTTTAACGTTTCACTGAAGGAAGAGAAAAGGGTACGGAAAGGAAGAGGACCCAGGGAGAGAATTAACAGAAAAAATTAAAGGAAAACCTGCACATTTCTGTGTACTTATCTACTCCCACATACTCATAAACCTATACCATGCCCCAGTGGATTACTACAAATTGTCAAATAATTCTAAAAAACTGACTACTAACTGGCAAAATAAAATCTTTTTACAGTTAAAAAAAAAATGTATTTAGCAAAGGTATAGAAAAGTTTACATTATCCTCAAACTGAAGACTGAGAGGAAAATTTTGAAATACAGACCTTTCTGTCTCTGCTGAAGGAGGAGTATCAGGCTTGGAGGGCTTGTTTGTAGACACTGGGGAATTAAAAGGTGTTCCATTATCAGTGTCTCTGGAGCTATCCAAACAATTGCTATCCAGAGATGATCTTTTGGATTGAGGTCCACTTGAACTTCGACTGACATCAGAAAGACTTTGCTGAAAGAGGGGAAAGCTTTTAGGATTTCAAAAAGTAAAAGAAAAATGACTGGTTTCAATTCTGAAGTACATATAACAAATTATCTTTGGTGATTAATGAAGGTAAGATTTTAGTCCTAGATTGAATTGTCTGTACTTTCCCTCTTTCTTCTCAATAGGTTTGGGCATTGTAAAAATGCAACTTTGGTCCCAGGATCATTTGTCTGAGTTCCACTCAGATTGGAGAGTTACGAGTACAAACTCACCTTTTTCTTCTTCTGAAGAATCTCTGCGGGAAGGTAGTGATGAAGTTGTTTTTTTTTAACATGAGTTGCTTCAATTTTCATTCCCTCCTTTAGCATGTTTATATTGTTTGCCTGTCTGTACACTGTAACAGAGTAGGTATGTTAAAATGGGGAACTTCCTTCTGAACCAAGGGCTCTGTTTTCTTTTTCTGAAATACATACCTTTAATATCTCCACATCACTACACACACACACATTCCTCTTACAGAACAAATACTTCCAAAACATTTTCACAATGTCACAACCCTATTCAAGTACTGACTAGTTTTCTCATGTCCAACTTCTAAGACTTCCCCATAATCAAATCTAACAAAATAAATGTATGGAAAAAAGGCTTTTTCCAAATCTTGTTTTCTGCTACTTTCCCCAAAGGCAATGTCTTCTCATAATTATTTGCCCAAGTCTGAGCTAATCCTAATACCAAATATCCAAGATGCAATTCAAGCTCTCCTTCTCCATGAAGCTTCTTTTTCTACACCAATCACAGAATGTTAGACATGAGAAACCATCTAAAAGTACATCCTTATTATACAGGTGGGTAAATGAGGCTCAACAGCCTTGAATGCCTTGCCAAAATTGGAATATACGTAGCCCTAGATCCCCAGTCTGGTGCTTTTCACTCCTTATAAGAAAATCATTTTTATTAACTACCATATAAATATTTAATGTATGTTAATTGTGAATACCAAATTAGATTATAAGCTTACTCAAGACAGGGATGGGAGGTTTCTTTTGCACAGTTAACTACTGTGAAATGTAATTATTTAATCTCTTGGGGCCTCAGTATCTCTATCTGAAGAAGAACATTTTATAAATCTATAATAAACAGAGCTTCCCAACCCCCTCATTTTGGAAAAATGAGTCCAAATTAGAATGGAAAAATTTATATCTATGTTTTCATTCCAGATTGCTTATAAAAGAATCACCAGGAGTGCTTGTTCAGTGTGCAGACTCCTGGCTCCACTCCCAGAGCATGTGATTCAGTGGTTCTAGGTGATGCACAGGAACCTGGATTTTCATGACAAATGTGAGTGCTAATTCAAAAGAATTTAGAAAACTCAGATGAGCTAACCAAGAATATTAATAGTATGACTGTACACTATTCCAGATTATTAAGACAACTCCAAATTTGTAACAGATATATTAAGATATTCCAGGGAGATATTCTTAGGGAGCTAGATGTGAAAGACCCTTTTCACTGATTCTGAAACATATTCAGCAAGCCTGTACTGAATGATAGTTATTTCATGTAAAAAAAGTAAAAAGCAAGTCGTCTTTATGACTGTGATTACAAACACTGGCTGTGCACACTAAGAATCACCTATAGAGTTTCTTTAGTCTTCTTTTTGTTTTAAAACAGTTAATACATTTACATGGTACAAAACTCAAAGGGGGGATTTCCCTGGTGGTTGAGCAGTTAAGACTCCACACTCCCAATGCAGGGGGCCTGGGTTCGATCCCTGGTCAGGGAACTAGATCCCACATGCATGCTGCAACTAAGATGCTGCGTGCCGAAACTAAAGATCCCGCACGCGGCAACAAAGATCCCATGTGCTGCAACTAAGACCTGGCGCAGCCAAATAAATTAAATAAGTATTTAAAACAACAATGACAACAACAACAAAAACTCAAAAGGGTTCAAGAGTATACAGTGAAGTTGCCTCACTCCTGTCCACTAGACACACCTGGTTCCTTGACCTAAAAGCAACCAGTTCTGCCAGTTTCTTTTTTAAAAAAACTATATATCCCTCCAGAGACAGTCTATGTATTTTTAAGCAAACATACATATATTCTTTCTTTACACTGGTCTGCAACCCCCCACCCCCCCGCCCACCAACAGGTCTTGGAAGTCGCTTCATCATGCCTTTACTTTTTTACTAGCAGAATTTATTTTCATGATATAGATGTTCCATATTCATTTAACCAGTTGCAGAACTTTAAAAAATATAGCCAGCCAGATCCTAGGCAGGTGATACTGCGTTACTGCCAAGGTTGAGCACCACAGCTCCATGATGACAAAGTCTTACCTGTATCAGTAAATGACTGTATATCATATGTCAAGTCTATATTAACACTTTCTGCATTTTCTACTCTCCGAAAAATTATTCCAAGGAACCACATTGATACGTAATTGTTGCTATAAAATAAAATTTAAGAATTTCCATTAATTTTTACAATTTTACAGATGCTATTTGGTAATTAAAACTTGGTCTATGGAAGCATAAATACAAATGTCAATGGTTTGGCCAAATTCTTAAAACTGACACCAAGAACACTGTTAAGTTATCCTGTGTTATTATACAAGAGGATTAAATGCTTCGAAAATGACTTACTAAATATATATTTAAAGATGCTCCAAATATTGTGATGGAGTTTTTTGTTGGGGTCTGTGGGCTACCAACATAGCATGTACTTAGTTTTAATGCATGACAACTCGTGATCAAGTATACAATGTATTATCCTCCATCAATGCCTGTTAAATAGCATCTCACAACTGATCTTAAACCATGCATATTTCGGATACCATTATTTTAAAAATATGATATTAAAAAATAATTAACTTACTCTTTATGATGTTCCTTATTTCCTGGGAATGATTGGGGATTTACATGGGCAAGAGTAATAAATTCATTCCGTTCCAAATTTCCAACAAGTACACGTATTTTAGATTCTACTAATCCAACCCTAAAGTAAAATGACAAGATTGTTCCATATTAAATGTGGAAGCTACATCCAAGTAAACCAAACAGCATATTAGCTATGATGCTTTACAGGGTTCATTAAAAAAATTCAGTCCAATATTTTAGGGACTGTTTAAAATACCATTCAAGTAAATGAGAAGTTACTTAGTGAATTTCTGTTTCCTCCCCTTTCTTTTTCAAGAAGAACTGATCTATTTAATGCATTCCTGATCTAAAATACCCTGCCTTTTAAGACCACAGAATAGTCATGATTGGAGCATGAACAAAAACTGTTTGTTAACCTGGTTCTAAATCTTTTTCTACTTTCAAATCTTATGCCTAAACCCTAAGGCTAACATATATTTAAATAATGTTAACAAAAAGAGCTAATAACTAGCACTTAATTAATGAAATAAACGTGCTCTAATCTTTACAAAATTGATACTAGATATTAAATTTTAAAAAGAATTCACTAAAATCAGATCAGATACTACTAAAACATAGAAAGTTTCATCAGGGACTTCCCTGGTGCCACAGTGGTTAAGAACCTGCCTGCCAATGCAGGAGACATTGGTTCGATCCCTGGTCCAGGAAGATCTCACATGCCGTGGAGCAACTAAGCCCGCGCACCACAACTACTGAGCCTGTGCACCAGAGCCCGCGAGCCACAACTACTGAGCCCACGTGCTGCAACTACTGAAGCAAGTGCGCCTAGAGCCTGTACTCTGCAACAAAAGAAGCCACCACAATGAGAAGCCTGCGCACCGCAATGAAGAGTAGCCCCCACTCGCTGCAACTAGAGAAAGCCCGTGCACAGCAATGAAGACCCAATGCAGCCAAAAGTAAATTTATTAAAAAAAAAAAAACTTCATCAGATACCTGCAACTTTACTTTCTACCTCACTTAAATGTTACTGTCACTTATTTTATTAACTTATTAATGATTTTATGAATTACAAAGAATAACTACAAGAACATTTTCACATTTTCAAATGCTTGAAAAAGCTTACACATTATAATTATGTGTTCTTCAACAGCAGATATACAAAACACTGAGTCACTCCTCTGTGTTATCTAAATAAGATGTTGGCAAACTTTTTCAGTAAAGGGCCAGAGTAAATAAATATTTTAGGCTTTGTGGGCCATACGTTTCTGTCACAACTATTCAACTCTGCCATGCAGCAGGAAAGCAGCCATAGACAATACATAAATGAATGAGTGTGACTGTGTTCCAATAAAACTTTATTTATAAAAATAAGTAGCAGACTGGATTTGCACTATACCATAGTTTTCTGACCCCTAATCTAGACAAATAAAATAATGTTTTAGTGAAAGGATTCTTTTCAGGTCTCTTTAAATTTTTTCTTATTTGTTTTTTCATTCGTTCATTCATTCATTCATTCATTTTGGCCGACCAGGGATTTGAACCTGTGCCCTCGGCAGTGAAAGCACGAAGTCCTAACCACTGGATCACCAGGGAATTCCCAAGGTCTCTTTAATTGTCAATGAAATAAGCATTAAACCCTTGAAGCAAAAACAGGACAGTAATATGTTTTCCCTTCCCAAAAATCAGACCTGAGGAAAGCACAACCATCTTTGGTGGTCTAACAGTTTCTGCCTGATGGAGCTAGTGAAGTCAATACACTGGAGGCAGAAGGAATCAGTTCAGATGCGCTAGAAAGAATGTACTAGTCCGTGACCAAAAATATCTCCTCTCCGTTGCCAGAAGCTTAAGATTCTGAAACCTTTCATGCCACCATCTCCTAAATTAAAAGAATATATGGGCTCATACAACTCAATATAAAAAAACACAAACAAACCAATCAAAAAATGGGCAGAAGACCTGAACAGACGTTTTTCAAAAGAAGACATACAGATGGCTAACAGGCATATGAAAAGATGCTTAAAGTCACTAATCATCAGGGAAATGCAAATCAAAACAACGAGATGTCACCTCATGCCTATCAGAATGGCTGTCATCAAAAAGTATACAAATAAAAAATGTTGGGGAAGATGTGGAAAAGAGGGAATCCTTGTGCACTGTTGGGGGGAATATAAATGGGCACAGCCACTATGGAAAACAGTATGGAGGTTCCTTTAAAAACTAAAAACAACTGCCATATGATCCAGTAATTCCACCCCTGGGTATATATCCAGAAAAAATGAAAACACTAATTCAAAAAGATATGCACACCCCAATGTTCATAGCAGCACTGTTTATAATAGCCAAGACATGGAAGCAACTGAAGTGCCCATCAACAGGTGAATGTATAAAGTTGTGGTGTATGTGCAAAATGGAATACTACTTAGCCGTAAAAAGAATGAAATTCTGACATTTGCAGCAATGTGGATGGACCTGGAGAATACTATACTTAGTGAAATAAGTCAGACAGAGAAAGACAAATACTGTACTATATCACTTATATGTGGAATCTGAAAAATAGTACAAATGAATGTACATGCAAAACAGAAACAAACCCACAGATACAGAAAACAAACAAGTGGTTACCAAAGGGGAGAGGGAAAAGAGGAGGGACGAATTAGTAGTATGGGATTAACAGATTTAACTATGTATAAAATAGATAAGCAACAAGGATATGTTGTACAGCACAGGGAATTAAAGCCATTATCTTGTAATAACTTTTAATGGGGTATAATTTGCAAAAATAATGAATCATTATGCTGTACACCTGAAATTAATATAATACTGTAAATCAACTATACTTCAAAATACATATATGTGTATATATAGTCTAGGGGTGTGTGTGTGTGTGTGTGTGTGTGTATGGTAATAGGCTAGGTATCAGAATCATTCAAACTGCCTCACAATTTTGCTTAAATCTGACTCTGAGAAGTGACAAAAGGCAAAAATCTGTACATATATTCTTATCTCATGTCACTTCCAATTTGAAACATTAATTTGATGGCATTTCTTAAACACTGATGCTTCATGGTCAAGTACAACAGTCATCAATAAGATTTAATGATTTTGAAAATAGAGAAAGTGTTTTAGAAATGATAAAGCACCATATAAATATGTTATCATCACACAGTAGGTAGAGAACTTGAAATGTCTTACCACTCTAGATGATTTTCTTCTGTTGATGCACTGGCAGTCAATACTATATAATGTCTGTGAAGAATTTTCAGCAATAATCGGGGGAAAAAGCCAGAGAAACATTGTTAGGGTCTGACCTTCCATTATTTCTTTTTCTTTTTTACTCTTTCTTTATTACTCCTTCTCCCTCCCAATGAACAAAACAGCTAATACAGGCACACATTTATGAAAATTAAAACATGCTCTGATTTTCACAAAATTAATTCTCGACCTTGTAATTAAAAACAATTCACTAAACCCCAAAACCCACAAATACTGGGTTAGACACTACTAGAATATAGAGACTTTCTCATTACCTATGGTTTCTGCTAACCTATTCTTTACCTCACTTAAAATATAAGTGACGTCACCTATCGTGTGTTAACTTTATAAGTTTAACATTCTTCTTCCTTAAACACACACACACAAAATGCAAAATTTCAAATACCTATACTTTTGGAAAAAATTTGGTGGCTCAAGGAGTTTGGACCAATCTGATTTCCCTTGAAGAATTTCATCTGTGACTGCGAGACCTAAAGAAAGAGAGACAGTGATTTTGAAAACTGACCATCGTATTATCAGCTCCTGTGTGACCCTACCCCCAAAGTTCTAACCCCACCAAATCCCTGAGGAAAAAAAAAAAAAGTGTAGATTTATTATGCTCTTTCTTAGAACATAAAAGTCAATTTCAACCAGACTGGGGTGGCTCTATTTTTGGCCTTCATATTATCATATATTTTGCAAAACCAAGTACTTAAAAAATACACATTTGAAATCACTTTTAGAAATAATAGGCATAACTTGCAACAGAGAATAAAACTGTTGTCAATCAAAAACTCATGGGAACATGTAAAGGGTAATAGGGCGAACAGGTTTACCTTGTTTAAATTCTTCTACCATTACTGTTCGAGTTGATGTGGACACATTATACGTAGAATTCTGTTGTGGGTAGGCAGGGGTGATTATGGGCATGAGATGATACCTATCTGATGGATTTACCTGTGAAATTAGAAGCAGAATAATTGATCTATTCTCCTATTTCAGTTGTCCTCACTTCATTTCCCCAAAAGTCTGAAGAATATGAAATATAAATTTAATACTACATCTCCTCAGTTCTAAGAAGTACATTTCCCCTCTCCAACTTCAGTTATTTCTGAAGTCAGATGTGTCTGATAAAGTTAAAGAAAACTCTGCAGAAGTTTATTTCTCCCCCAAAAAGCTGTTAAATGGATGGTGCAGCTTATAAACAGTGGTCTTTTAGAACCAAGGAAATACAATATCATAAGTGCAAAAAGCATTATCTGGTCCAATGGTTCTCCATCCTCTTTCTGCACCTATTCAACAGATGACTTCCCCTTGGTTACTCAGAGGAATGAGTACTCACTCTAAAAGCAAATTAAAATGCAAGGTGAGTAAGAGTTATGCTATCTTGGAACCATGAATCTGCTTTAAACTGTACTGCAAAGTACATCTTTTATATACTTATTTTATTAGTAGTAACTAATTACTTGTAAGACAGTTTTTAACAATAGATTATAACACCTTGGTTGATATACCCACTCAAGTCTTATATGGGTGATTTTTCATGACATAACATTTGGATCGGAATTGGAGATACAAATCATCTGCACAGATAAAACACAGTAGAGGGAGGGAAAGGACTATAGTTACACAGAAGGAAGATGAACAGGAACAAGAGGAATTATCCTTAACTAGATTGCACTTTACAGAATCATCCTATTCCTAAAAGGTTTTAATGAAATGCCGTAATAAGTCACATACCCGAGGATCCCAAACTGGCAAATTCAAATTGCTTTCTTCCGGTTGCTTTAGCAGCACAGGATTTGGCCATTCCCTAACAAGAAATAAGCAAATAAACTCACATAAGACCTCATTTCAGGAACTATATGAAATGTTAAAATCATTAGATGCTGCTCCAACTTTCACACAGCAAATGTTTTGGGTATTTGGTATTGAAAAAAAAAAAGAAACTGACAAAGGAAGGGAGTATACAAAGGAAAAAGCTGCTTATTTTAAAGCAGTGTTCTCTGAAAGGGCAAATACTACTTTGCCCATTAGCTGTAACTAATTTAAACCTGAATTTTTTCTTTCCTTCTCATTTGCTTTCATGGACTTAACTCTGATAATTTAATAACAGCAACAGCTAACATTTACTGAGAATACTCCAAATAAATTCTGTGAAGCAGCTACAGTTATCATCTTTAGTTTACATATGAGGAGATCTTAACCTCTATATAGCTAGTAATTGGCAAAGACTACTCTCATAAGCTAAAGGCCCACATTCACAGTCCCCCTAGAAGAAAGCACCATCTGGGGTCCCATCATTGCCTCAATTTTGATGTTTTTAAATTTAACTTAAAAAAGGAATGTAAGACGACAAAAGGTGTAAGCATAGCTCTTAAATTTGCAAACAAATTTACATACAGGCAGAGGTTAGTAAGTAGTGAAAATATGCATATGAATACTTACCACTTGGAAAAAACTAAGAAGAACTTATGAACTAAAGTAGAAGCTGCTGCATTTGGATATAATTGGCAAGTTCTTGCAACTAGCATTGCCCAGGAGACACCACCAAGGAATCCCAACATGTTGGAATAAATACCACGTCCTAGAAAATTAATACAGTTGTTAATTATTGTTAGGACCTACTATCCATGACATTCAAGTGTAAGGAACAGTATAACTTCCCTCCTAAGATTTGCTTGGAACTTTTCCCCCTTATAGAAACATTAAAATCAACAAACAGACCTTCATGTTAGGCTCACATTCTTATCAGTAAACCCTAAGCTGCTCATCTTAGCCCCTACTTTGCCCTCCAATACAGACATCTCAGTTCCCTGCCTCAGTTCTGACTGTCCAACTGGGCTCTACTGATAATGACATTGGAATTTCCCACCTTTCAATATTTGTGGTTGAGAGAGATGAAAGGGAGGAGGAAAGATATTCAGAGGGTCCACAAGTAGGGAAGAAAAACTTTCAACAGTACACTAGTTCCCCCTTATCTGTGGAGGAAACGTTCCAAGACCTCCAGTGCATGCCTGAAACATGGGATGGTACTGATATTTATGATAAAGTTTAATTTATAAATTAGGCACAGTAAGAAATTAACAATTATAAAAATAGAACAATTATAACGATGTACTATAATAAAAGTTATGTGAATATGGCCTCTTTTTGTCTCAAAATATCTTATTGTACACATTTAATGCCCTTTCCATCTTAACTGAGTACTTATCACTAACTGTGGTTATAACGTTTTAAAAATTAATTAATTAATTAATTTTTGGCCGTGTTGCGTCTTTGGGGCTTTCTCTAGTTGCAGTGAGTGGGGGCTACTCTTTGTTGCAGTGCATGCTTCTCATTGCGGTGGCTTCTCTTGTTGCGGAGCATGGGCTCTAGGCGCGCGTGCTTCAGTAGTTGTGGCACATGGGCTTAGTTGCTCTGTGGCATGTGGGATCTTCCTGGATCAGGGCTTGAACCCGTATCCCCTGCACTGGCAGGCAGATTCTTGACCACTGCGCCACCAGGGAAGTCCCGTGGCCATAACTTTCGCAGTTTCACAGAGGTGAGACAGCAAAACTAGCACGTATTTCTTTTTCTTCCTTTACATTTTCATGATAGAAGATTCGTTCCTATGTAGATCTTAGCAACCTCGACCTATGGTTTTTTCCCTTCCTTAAGTTGGTAACTTTCACCTTTTCACTTAAAGGAAGAACTTTACGGGCTTCTCTTTGGCAAATCCAAGTTGTCAGCATCACTACTCTTGCACTTTGGGCCCATTAATAAGTTAAATAACGGTTACTTGAACACAAGTACTGCAATACCATCTCTGTCCCAGGCAGGAGAGCGAGAGATTTCATCACACTACTCAGAACAGCATGCAATTTAAAATTTATGAATTGTTTATTTCTGAAATTTTTCCATTTAATATTTTCAGACTTCAGTTGACTGCAGGTAGTTGAAACTGCAGAAAGCAAAATGGCAGATAAGGGGGGACGACCCTAATCATGTTCTTGGGCATTTAAAAATTCAACTGTAAAGTTGGGGACTGACTTCAGTATTGTGCAAAAATTTGTATATCTCTCCATAAAGTACAATACACCATTGATATTACTCATTTTCTTGAATGATTCTTTTTTTTGAATGACTGTTTCTTACAGCAATCTATAAAGAAGCATTACCATATTTCATCAAAACTAAGATGTTCTCAGTTATTATATAATATAGATGATTTTATGTCCCATTAAGAGAAAAAAATACAAAATATCATTTCAGTTATGTTAAATGTGAAAAACATGCATCTAATAATTGACAAAACATGGTATTTAATCTATAAGGAAAAACAAATTGTTCATGATACCCCTTTACTGCAGATTACTTTACCCTGACTACACAATATAATTGAGCCCAAGGACAAATTCTACTTGCTTAAGGTCTTTTTAGATGTGTACTGTCCTATATGGTAGCCACAAGTCACATGTGCCTATATATAGTATTTTTTTGGTAACAGCTTTATTGAGCTATCATTCACATACCATAAGATTCATCAACTAAGTATAAAATTCAGTGTTTTTTATTCTATTCACGGAGTTGTGCAATCATTACTTTAATCAACTCTGGAACATTTTCATCACCCCAAAACTTTAACAGTCACACACCTCTTATTTCCCCCAAGTCTTCCCAGACCTAGGCAACCTCTAATCCACTTTCTACCTCTATAGATATGCCTACTCTGAACATTTCACATAAATGGAATTATACAATATGCAGACTGGCTTCTTTCACTTAACATAATGGTTTCAATGTTCATCTATGTTGTAACATGTATCAATATTTCACTCCTTTTAACTGCCATATAATATTCCACATTATGAATATACCACATTTTGACATTATTAATAATGCTGTGAACATCTGTGTAAAAGTTTTTGTGAGGACCTATGTTTTCACTTTAGATATTTTTTAATTTTAAATTTAATTAAAATAAAATAAAATTTAAGTTCAGTTCCTCAGGTGCACATTTCAAGTGCTCAACGGCCATATGGTTACTGTATTGGACAGCACAGATATGAAATACTTCCATCATCACAGAAGGTTTGATTGGAAAGCACTGTTTTAGATTGTAAAACCTGGTGCCAGAAGTGCAGCACAGCTTAAATGTAGTTACAACTAATACAAAATGTGCTATGCCAGCTCAGGGCTGGGTCTTTTATGAACCACATCCTATATATATATATATAAACTAGTACAGTTCAAGGCTTTATTAGAAATGAGTGTTGATAGGTAAAAACAAAAGGTTAAAACTATCACAGTAGGTTCTTCATTTAATACATTTACTGAACACCTGCTATACACCAGCCTCTCTGCTGGTAATGGGGAGACAGAGATAATAAGATGGTCCTGTCCATAGAGAGCTCGAACACAAGTAAGGGTTTTATTCTTCAAGTTCTAACTCATTCTGACTCCCTGGCTGCAACCCAACATGTAAAGTCAGGGGCTTTTAGTTTTCACTCATGGGAGAAGAAGGTAAAGTCACACATCAGAGCACTGGTAAGCATCACACCTGAAAAAGAAATAGCTTCTCCAAAGCTTACTGCACCTCAATCTCCCAAGGTATCAACAGGTTCAGGAATTCCCATATGTGCTTCTACCATGAGCAAGTTAAAATTATAATTTTATAATGCAAACGTAAAATAAAAGACTTGGGATACTTACGTTTTGCCCATAGTTTGACTGCTCTTAGGGTGAGTCTGAAAGTTTCTTTATTTGGCACTAAATGCAAAATTTCATCAGTAACTCTACACCCTGAAAAACAAAGCATTCATTTTTCATTATGCAACAAATTCCAGTTAATTCAAATGTCCTTCTAACTTTGACTCTCAAATGCTAAAAATAGCAAAGCTACTAAAATATGAGGTTTAATTTCTTTATGTACTTTAAATTATGTACTTTAAATGTAGCTCTTATATAAGAGAAATCACTTTGCTTATAAAGAATTAAAAAGCACACGGGTTATAATCCAATATTAAAATAAGAGATGAGTCTGAATATCTTTTTAGCTTTTTTCCACCTTTGGCTTTACTGTTAATCAAATGCCTCCAACTTATAAAACTGTTATTGCTTTAATGCAAACCTTATCCACAAATACTGTGATTTACTGTTTCACTCTGGAAATACAGCAAAATGCAATGATTAAGTTAAACAAAATACTGGGTTGGCCAAAAAATTCATTTGGGTTTTTCCATAGCAGCTTATGGAAAAACCTGAATGAACTTTTTGGCCAATCCAATATAAACCAGTGGTTCTCAAAGTGTGGTCAGTGGACTGCTGGGAATCTATTAGGTCAAATCTATTTCTATAATATTAATGCTTTCTTTGCCTGTTTCACTGTGTTAACATTTGCACTCATGGTGCCAAACCAGTGGTGGGTAAAACTGCTGGTATCTTAGCAGTGAATCAAAGCCATGGCAACAAACTGAAACAGTAGACAATATTATCTTCACCACAAATTTGCAGTTAGAAAACAAGAAAGGAACGTGTGTGATATTTGAACATTTTCAAGGTAAGCTGAACTATCTGTTTTTTTCAAGGAACACCAGTTTTACTTGAAAGAGTGATTGACAAGACAACTACAGTTATTCATACTTGAGCATTTAGCAGACAGTTCCTAAAAAATGAACAAAGTGAGCTCCTCACTTCTAGGAAAACAAATGACAAAATTTGTTACCAATAATAAAACTTGAAGTTTCAAGTAAAAATTAGAATTTTGGACAACTGGTATCTGCTAGTGTGAGCTTGACAGCTTTCCAAGACTTAGACTTTTCTAATGAGACTGGTGGTGACATTAATGAATGTGATTTTTTAAAAATTATTTTATAATGAAATGTGTGTTAACATTTAGATGATCCAAATAACTTTGTGAGCCAGTATTTTCTAAATGACTAAAGCATGATAGGACAAAATCATGCATGGGTAAAAGATCCATTCAAAGAATAAGACCAATAGATTTTAATGCAACAGAGTACAAAAAGTTAACTGATACAGTTTTAGGTTTGATATTCTAATTAACACTTTAAAAAGATCACTTTTATTCAGCAAAAAAGGGAACAAACTACTGATGTATGCTACAAACATGGATAAACCTCACAAACATTATGCTAAGTGAAAGAAGACAGACACAAAAGACCACATATTACATGACCCCATTTGTATGAAGTGGCAAATCTATAGAGATAGAAAGTAGATTAGTGGTTGCCTGGGATTGGAGAAAAAGGAATGATTGCAAATGGGTATGAGGGATCGTTTGAGAATCGTTTCGTTGAGATCGTTGAGAATGACGAAAATGTTCTAAAATCGGGTTGTGGTGCACAACTCTGTGAATATACTAAGACTACTGAATTGTACACCTAAAAAGGATGGATTTTATGGTATGCAATTACTCCTCAATAAAGCTATTGAAAAGAAAAAGGAAATTGGGCCTCCCTGGTGGTCCAGTGCTTAAGAATCCACCTGCCAATGCAGGGGACATGGATTCGAGCCCTGGTCCGGGAAGATCGCACATGCCGCAGAGCAACTAAGCCTGTGCGCCACAACTACTGAGCCTGTGCTCTAGAGCCTGTGAGCCACAACTACTGAGCCCCCATGCCACAACTACTGAAGCCCACACGCCTAGAGCCCGTGCTCTGCAACAAGAGAAGCCACCGCAATGAGAAGCCCAGGCACCGCAACGAAGAGTAGCCCCCGCTCGCTGCAACCAGAGAAAAGCCCGTGCACAGCAATGAAGACCCAACACAGCAAAAAATAAACAAAATTTTAAAAGAAAAATAAATAAATAAATAAATAAAAAAAAAGAGGCTTCCACCAGAAAGAAGTTTAAAAAAAAAAAAAAAAAGGAAATTGTCATCAGTCAAGTTTTGGTGTAGTATTAAAGAATACCCACAATTATCTGAAAAGGCTATGAAAATACTTCCTTTTCCAATTACATATCTTTAAGAGGCCAGATTTCTTCCTATACTTCAATCAAACAAAATTTTACAAGAGACTGACTGCAAAAGCAGATATGAGAATTTAGCTGTGTTCTATTAAGTCAAATATTAAAGAGTTGCAAAAATGCAAAAAAAATGCAAAAAAATAAAAAAGCCATTCTCACACAAAAATATATTTATATTCACTTATAATTGTTATTGTTATTTTAAAATGAACTAATAATTAAACACCTTAAAATTTTCTCAGTTTTTATTTCTAATATGATAAATTGATAAATATAACTCACATAAACAGAAGACCCTGCGGGGGGGGGGGGGGGTCCTCAAAAAATGTTTAGAGTATAAAAGGGTCCTGAGCCCAGTAAGTTTGAGGACCACTGCTATAAACATTAACATTTCAAGTAAATTTGTTTTAAGATGCTTAAATGTGATCAGATTACTTGTATAAAGAAAATTACATCATTTTTAACTGAGTTTGTCTAATTCTTAAAAAGTCTATTAATAGTTTTGCAAAAAGATCTCTATTCGTTTAATTGTTTTCAAGTAGGTATCTGAGATTTCTCTTTAGAAGCTTACCATTTAGGCTGCGAATACACCTTATATCAAGGCTTCTCAGTCGAGAGTCGTCTCTTAGATCTAAATTATCTGATATGGTTTGTATTGACAGTCTTGCAAAGACTAGATCAATCTTTGGAAAGATGAAAAAAAGAGAGAGAGAGAGAGAGAGAAATATTACTTTTTCTCCTTTTAGTCCATTCTCCCCCCTTCCCACCTCAAAAATGTAAAAAGTTCTAATTATTAGTTTGGGAAGTTCTACCAAAACTTCCAAAGGCCTATGCAAGTAATATCACATTGGAAAATCACTGCAAAGTTTTGGGAGAATAATTTTCAAATTAAGGGAAAGCATTTTAATTTTGCCAATCATTAAAAAAAATCAAAACCTTGTAAGTGAATTTCTAGATAAAGATGGCAGATCCAACACATTTACATTCACTCCCTCTTGAAACCCCACTAAAATACCAGCAAAATTTTGTTTTTTTGTTTTAGTTTTATTTTGTTTTCAAAGGCATAACCCACTAAGTCAAAGAGAACAGAAGGAGACAACGGTAAAAACCATGAAATCTGGAAAGCAGATGGACAAATGGTAACAGACTCAGCAGATCTAAGGAAGCAGAGATAAAACATATTATATCTGGGAAATAAGGACAGGAAGCTGTAAATAAGTTCTTAAATAAAAAGGAACATTTAGAGAATAAAAAAGTATTCTTAGAAATTAAAAATATGATGGCAGAAATGGAAAACGAGAACATTTAGAAGATGAGAAAACCCCAAAAAAGCAGAACAAAAATATGAAAATGTAGTTATAAGTGGGAAGGAAGAAGTAAAAACAAACAAACAAAAAAAAACACGGCAGTCCTGGGGGTCCAACATACAAATGTTAGGAGTCCCAGAAAGAGGACAGAAAACAAAGGCGGGCAAAACAATTGAATTCAATACAATTTCCAAGAACTGAAGGACAGGTATTTCCAAACTGAAAGAACTACTTGAGTGCCTTAGCACATTTGGCTGAAAAGACACATACTAAAACAAAGTGTATTACCATAAATTTTACAACTATGAAGACCAGGGAAAAAAGAAGAAAAGAAAATCACACAAGTGGCCAAAAAGGCAAAATAGGTCACATAAAAACGATGAGTAACCAAATTGGCCTCACGCTTCTCAACAGAGTATGG
Source organism: Lipotes vexillifer (assembly GCF_000442215.2). Lineage (NCBI taxonomy): Eukaryota > Metazoa > Chordata > Mammalia > Artiodactyla > Lipotidae > Lipotes > Lipotes vexillifer. Next base: position 7,624,214 of record NW_006791012.1, read on the forward strand.
AAGCTAGAAGACAATGAAGCAAGGCCTTCAAAATTCTGAGCAACATTATTTCCCACCTAGAAGTCTATGCTTAGCCAAACTATCAATTTGGTGTGAGAACAAAATAAAGATATTTGTAAACATTCAAGATCTCAAAAATATGTGCTCTTTTTCAGGAAGCTGGTGGATGAGTGCCACTAAAATGAAAGTAAGTCAAGAAAGAAGAAAACTCAAGAGAGAAGCAAAAGGAAATCCCAGGATGACAGAAGAAAGGTGTCAGAATGACAGCTGTATATCAGTCATGGAGAACAATCAGTGTGGATTAGAAGAAGTGAGAAGAATCAGTGAGATATTTTTTCAAGACGATAATGACAGGACACCTGAGAAATCCAAATCTATTTAGCGGAGATTTAGACAACTAGGAGAGACTGAAATTTGAATTAGTCAAAGTATAAACATCAAGCAAATAAAACACAAAACATTAACTCCCAAGAAAACAAAAGCCACACAGCAAAGAATGGCAACCTAGTACATTTTGTGCTCAGTTTTGAACATTATTTATAAGACCATAATAATATGAACACTGAATACTGCTCCAACTAAAACTATAATAATATAATTATTTTAGGAGATTATGGGAATGAGAAGGATGTGTATAAACATCTTGGGGGTAGGGATGGAGGCTGGTTCCTTTTCCATGGTGAGGAAGGACTCACCATGACCAGACTATTTGAGTCCTTAAAATTTGTGCCTATATAAGTCTGATTTTTAAACTATAAAACAAACAAACAAACCCATATAGGTTAAATAATTCAATTATAAAGTCAGAAAAATATTTAACACTTACTTCAATTCCATCAAATTCAAATTTTATAACAGGCACAAAGGCATCTTCTACAGCCTACAATAAAAGAAAACAATTATAACAAATAAGGTGTAATCCTTTATCCTTCCCAAATGCCAATAACATGAATACTTTTTCTCCCAATTTTTATTTTAACTCAGTAGGAAAACTGAAAATTTTCTTAGTTTCTCATTCTACCTAAGCAAGCACTTCTACTTTGTGACTGTGTTGTTTAAGATACGCAAAATGTCCATGACAGTAGTTACCTAACATATTATCCTTCTAAAAATATTCATCAGAAACTGGCAGGCAGAACTGCTATCATCTGGGTATTTACTGTTTGTTGAACTTAGCTGAAAACTGATTATTTACAAAAAGCACTAGTGTTAGATATTAAAATATCAGATCCCATGACTTATCTATCAAAAAAAATCTATATCATTTGGATCTAGTAGAAACGTTTCTCTGAGCCTTCTTTAATCCCCCAACCTAACCATTTTTTTTTTCTTTTTTGTACATTTTTTGGCCCCACTGCCATGTGTGGATCTTAGTTCTCTGACCAGGGATGAAACCCTCACCCACTGCACTGGTAGCTTGGCGTCCTAATCACTGAACCACCAGGGAATTCCCCAACCTAACAAATTCTTAACCTCCTTCTCCATTCCCAGACACCCAAATAACACAAATCCTCTGAGCTTTGCCTTATCCAAGCACTTGAGATTGCATTAAAACTACCTGTTTGTTTAGTACCCCCAGTCCCTCCCTCACATAAACTATCTTGTTTGCTCTTGTATTTGTGGGACTAAGGCCAGGATCTGATGAATTATTGGTGCTGAAATTTTATTTGCTGAATGAATGGCTAGATATACACACATAAAGAGTTACTAGTTGAACCTTATACATAATGAGCCATTTGCTGTGCACCAACCATTTATCAGATATTATAGTAAATGATTTATGTAAATTATCTCATCAATCCTCCAAAAAACTTTATAAGAATGTTATCACTAGATCTTCATTTGATAGCTAAGGAAACTGAGACTCAGAGAGCATAGGTAACTTGACCAAAATCCATGAGCTAATGTGTGGTAGATTCTAGATTCAATGCAGGTGTGTATAACTAAAAAGCCCGTGTTTTTTAGTCACTACTGTTATTTTAACAAGATACAGCAACTTCTTAAGAAATACGTCAACCATCCTAAGCCCTAGCTTTTGCAGTTATCTGTTAACAAATTCAAAGTATTAAATACGAGAAGATACTCACTCTTAAGTTTCTAATGCCATCTTGATGTTTCAATTTTTCAAAAAAAGATTGAAAAAAATCAGATCTCTCCACATGTCTTGGAGCAACACAAAGTGCATCAATGTCAGCTCCTGCAAATCAAAGTATTTATATCAAGAACAGTATATTGAATATGTATTACATTTTTGTATACACAAACATATGTACAGAAGAAACTATGTAAGATGAGTATAGGAAATAATATAGTACTCTAGTAGTGAGATAATGGGAATTTTTTCCTCTGTATTTTCTAATTATGAACAACAAATAAGTTTTTTATTGAAAGTTCTTATCAGTAAAGCATAGAAAAGCAATTACCTTTGGTGTGTACTCCAAGCCTATAGGAGCCAAAGGTGAAAATTTTTCCACCAACAGTAGCCACAACAGAAGGTGGGAGATTCTAAAATAAAATAAAAAATTTTTTAAGGCATTCAATTGTTCAAATTATTTAGCATTAAAATTGTCTAAATGCTCTAATACATGTTGACGAGGATGTGGAGAAAAGGGAACCTTTGTAGACTATTGGTGGGAATGTATATTGGTGCAACCACCGTAGAAAACAGTAGTAAGGTTCCTAAAAAAAACAATAAAAACAGAACTACCAGGGACTTCCCTGGTGGTGCAGTGGTTAAGACTCCACACTCCCAATGCAGGGGGCCTGGGTTTGATTCCTGGTCAGGGAACTAGATTCCACATGCATGCTGCAATTAAGAGTTTGCATGCCGCAACTAAGGAGCCCATGCGTCGCAACTAAGGAGCCAGCGAGCCACAATTAAGGAGCCTTTGAGCCGCAGCTAAGGAGCCCACCTGCCACAACTAAGACCCGGCACAACCAAATAATAAATAAATAATTTTTAAAAAAAAGAACTACCACATGATCCAGCAATTACACTCCTTGGTATATATCCAAAGAAAATGAGAACATTAATTTGAAAAGAGATATGCACCCTAATGTTCATAGCAGCATTATTTACAATAGCCAAGACACAGAAGCAAACTAAGTGTCCATCAACAGATGAATGGATAAAGATGCGGTATATATACAGAATGGGATATGAGCCATAAAAAAGAATAAAATTTTGCCGTTTGCAACAACGTGGATGGACTTCGAGGGTATTATGCTTAGTGAAATAAGTCAGACAGAGAAAGACAAACACTGTATGATATCACTGACATGTAGAATCTAAAAAATAAAACAAACTAGTGACTGTAACAAAAAAGAAACAGACTCACAAATACAGAGAACTAACTAGTGGTCACTAGTGGGGAGACGGAAAGGGAGAGGGACATAATAGGGGGAGGGAATTAAGAGGTACAAACTACTATGTATAAAATAAATAAGCTACAAGGATACATTGTATAGCACAGGGAATATAGCCAATATTTTACAATAACTGTAAGTGGAGTATATAACCTTTAAAAATTGAGAATCACTATGTTGTACACCTGAAATTTATATAATATTGTAAATAAACTATACCTCAATTTAAAAAAATTGCCTAAATGCTACTGATATGTACTACATTTGTCAAGTTTGGTGACCTGACATTTGTAAAAGTACTTCAGAGCTTTTCTGATTGCAGCTGAAGTAATGAAGGTATTCCCAGAGGAAAGACAAGACAAATTTGTGTCCAGTATACATGCACACATCTCTATCTTAAGAAAAACATTTTTTATCACTTGACCCTACCTGTCCCCCCAAATTACCTGATTTGGCTCCATCACTCTTAATAGTCACCAAGGAACTTGCAACTACCAAATTAATGCACTTTCAGCTCTCTACAGTTATCATACTCTTGACTAATACTATCTCCCCTTTAGTTTTTGTGACAGATATGCTTAACTTATTGATTCTAGCTCTGTAATATTTCTGCAAGGAACTGGGGTAATTCTTGACATCTCCTTATGAGAGCTAATCTAACAACTTTAATTAACATATTTTTGGTTGTACCAGAATTACAACGCTACTTTTCACCTCTCTCTAGAGCCAATTCTAACTGCCCATCAGATATTTTCACTCAGACTTTCTGATCCACTTCAATATACATGCCTGAAACCTAGCAAAAAATTCTTCCTATGATAAACCAGGTATACCTCCTGATTTCTCTATTTCTGTTCCTTATTTTCCTTACTGCCCATACCTATAAGTCATTATTATTCTTCCTGGCTTACCAATTCTTAGGTTATATCCCTCACATGTCACTTCCTCCCCACCCACTCCCATTCTGTACTATTTCACAGTATCGTAAGTTACCCTCTTGCCATTAGTCTTTATTTCTTACTCCATTTTGTTAAAAATTCACTGGCTGGTGTTCTTAAATTAACTCTATTACATAACTCTTCTGCTCAAAACTTGCCAATGCATTCTTCTACAGATACTGATCCTTGGATCCCAAGGACTTCCACAGTATGCTCTTAAGGATCTTTCTTGCCTTGTCTCCTAATATTCCCTTCTGAAGCTCCAACTGCCAACATGTTACATAACCTAGTCTCCTTTCCATTGCATTTGCCATTTTCCTTCTGTCAAATGCTTGCCATCCTCTCTGGGTATCTCAATACCATCTATTTTTCAAAGATCACTTCAAGTTCCACCTCCCTCATGAAGCTTTCTTTGATTATCCATCTTGTAACAAGCTCCTTTTTCCCCCTGTGCTCCTCTACTGTTATTATCTTTAACCACTTTTATACTACATTTATTGACTTTATTCTGTGTATGTGAGTTCCATCTCTTCAACTATATTTGAATTCCTTGAAGGTGAGAACTATGTCTACTACTTCTATTTCCCCAAAATGCCCAGTCCAAGTTCCAGAGAATAATATCTGCTAATGAACTTGACTAAAAGTATCTGCGTAAGAGGATATTATGTTTGTTATTTTCTCTGTTTAACGGACATGTTTCAAGAGTACCACAAATAATAGCTAGAAAGAGTTAATAAAATCATTGATGACTAACATGAATCAAAAGGATAGAGAAGCCCCTTTTAGTTTACCTTCCTACTTTGAAAAGCATGATTTCTTCTTGATTTATGAGAAAGTGATAAACTGAATCACAGAGTAAAGTATTTTCCCCACAAACCACAGTATTTAACTAAAATGATTTGACTTGGAGTTCTGGACTGTTTAAACTTTAAATATTCCAACTGTGTGTAGAATATTAAAATGATCTTTGATCTAACTCAAATCCTTCAGATATTTTTCAAACTAAAATATGCATAAATGAAAGGGAATTATAATGATATAAAAAAGACCAATCACCTTATCTATGCAAATAAAGATGTTAAAACCAATTAAAATTTTTAAAATGATTACATATTTTATTTTCTTTGCTTAAAAAATGCCCAACAGTGGCAAAGCCTCAAATTTTTAACAATGGTTTTATGCCTAGAAATTAAATGGAAACCAGCTACTGGTCTTTGCAGATTAAAGCACTGATGTGAATGAAATGCAATTTAAATAATTAAAAACAAAAAAACCTTTTGAGCTTGGAACAGATTCTACTGGATTTTTCTTTTACGTGCAAAAAACCACACGGTAAGAAAATTAGTTAGGTGTATCTCTCAATAAAGTAATCTAGCCTCTTTTGTGAATAGTTTAACACTTGACTTCCCTTGATGTATCCTAGAATATGAATAGGAGCAAAGACCTCAGCACAACCACATCAGCTGACATAAAGACCACACAAGAAGTCATAAAGCTTGATACTCTGATTTTAAAATAATTCTAGCAAGTTGTGTATCTGGTTTGCATACCCATAGCAATTATGGGCTGACATTTATTCAATCCCTGAGCTCTGTCCTGAGGTTGCACAGGTGAATAAGACAGGTTCATTTCTTAAGGAGTTGATCAGCTAATAGCAGAGAAACAAGCATGATTTTTTTTTTTAATTACTCATGACTAGCATTTCACCTGCTCAGAATTCAACCTAACTGAAAACCTCTACTATTGATAACCCTGCTGTGAGCTCAGAAATGAGCCAGATAGTCATCTGGCAGCAAAAGTAAACAGCGTAAAGACCATTTATTTAAACTCAATGACTGTAGATTAGCACAGTCCCTCATAACCTTATTCAGAGCCCAGTTTTTAAAAGAACCAAGTTTATATATGTATCATAAGTACAGAAGGAAATAATAAAAGTTGTAAAAGAAAGAATTCTAACAGGTGTTTATCTAATTTCTAAACTGATACAGATTAATGGGCAGAAAGGGATTTGACAGAGAGACACTACTGCTGTGAGCCATTAACTTTCAGCTGAATGCTGTTAAGAGATGGGAAAACTGTAAAAAAAAAACCAAAAACCCTAAAATTTAAAATACAACAGTTTGAGCCACTTAGTGAAGGGGCAAATAGTATTACCCAGTTGAACATGCCCTACCTCATTTTACTACAGCCAGTAAAATAACATTCATAGTGATGATTCCCTGATAAATGAGAATTCAGTTATACTCAAAATACTCTAAGAAAGCAAGAAAAATGTAATCGATTTTAGAAGAAAAATAGTTAAGCTACCAGAGCGGGGAAAAAGTTGTGTAAGTATAAATTAGGGTTTGCAAACTCCTATGTCTCATGGGCCAGGCAGGTATGCAAATGACGAAAGTATACACATAAGAAACACAGAAACTGATAACTGACAGTTGCTGTGTCAGAGAGAGCAGGGAGTGGTGGGGACCATGAAGCACTGAAGGGGAGGAGCACAATTCCATTCAAGCCTCTTCCTGCCTTGCTCAAAGGAAGGCCCAGTGCTGCCAGACCTGGTATTTCACAAGAAGTCTGAAATCTGGCTTTTAAAGTAAAATCTCAGTATTTAAATTTTGATCTACTACATGTGAGTCAAGCAAGACATTTATGTGAACTGCAGTCAGACACTGGCTACCTCTGGGGTAAATCCTCACTTATTTAGGACTCAATATCTACACCAATTCATTTCCAAGTATACTAAAAAGTTTTAATGTATTTCTGATTATTCTCAACTCTGCATCTTACTGCCAGGACATAATGAAACAATGAATTCAATTTAGTTTAGAGTCTTACCTTACTCTCACTGACCTCAGAAATCCATTCTTTTACTAAATTGTTCAGTTTACCAAGCACAACCAGCCTATAATAAAAAATAACATGCTTTAGATGAAAACAAACACACACCAAAAACAAACTATTTTAAAAAGTAATTAAACATAGGCAGTACCTTTGTGTTGGTGCTAGAGTAAAAGCATATTATACACGTGATAATGCTATCACATCTGTTGACACATGGCACATCTCTTTGGCATTCTTAGGTTCCTAAGAGTTCCAAAGAGACGATAAATGTGATGATAGTATTTTGGTCTTTGAGCTATTTTCAAAATTCAAAAAGCCTAATAAAAAAATCAAAATTACCTTCAATAAAGCTGCAGAGGCCAACTGAACTGTCAACTTTCTTGGCCTTACTATGGAATAAAATCAATTCAGTGTGGTGATAATAGAGGTTAGCATTCTCTCACTGACAGTTATGAGTTTTTGGATAATAAAAACAAGTAAATAATTTATTGGCTAATTTTTATAAAATTTACTTAATAAAAGCAATTTGATATTAAAACAAACTTGCAACTAATGGCATATCCAAATCCAGATTTTTTTTTAAAAAAGAAGAAAGATAGAAGAGTTTAGGCATCTCAAAGATAACACATGAAAAACTGAATTCCTGATCTGTCCGAACCTGCTTCTCCTTCAGCCTTCCCCAGGTAATGGAATCCCATCCTTCGAGATGCTGAGACCAAAAATCTTGGCATTGTCTTTGACCCCTCCCCTCCCACCCCCTCACATTCCACAGTCATTAAACCACCCTACTTTTAAAATACATCCAGAATTCTACTACTTCTTATCACTTCCACTGCCATCCCTAGTTCTGGCCACCATCATGTTTTTCCTTGGGTTAATATAATAGCCTCCTAACTAGTTTCCCTGCTTCTGCCTTTGACCCCACTTCAGACTATGCTCGGTAAAGCAGCCAGAGTGACTATGTTAAACATGAGTAAATCATGTCAATCTTTTGCTCAAAACCCTAACAGCTTCCCATCTCACTCAGAGTAAAAGCCAAAACCGTTATAAATGGCTTTCAAGGTCCTAAGTGACCTTTCCTTCCAAGCTCCTTCCCACCTCATTTACTTTAAGCCCACATTCCCCTTCTTATTCACTCTGCTTCACATACCTAGGTTACCCTGCTGTCTATTTCTTAAATATACCAAGTACACTCCCACCTCAAGCCTTCTGCCTAGAATGCTCTTCCCTCATATCCACATAGCTCCTCTCTCACCTTTAAAATTTCCCTCAAATGTCAATGAGGCCTTCCCTGACAACCTCCTCTCCCAGCTTCATTCTTCTCAGCAGCACTTGTCATGTGTAACACTGTATGTATTTTACTTACTTGGCTAATTGTTAGTTTCCTCCTCTAAACTTCAACTAAAATATAAACTCCACGAGGGCCAAGTTTTCTCTTCATTTTGTCATTTTTATATCCCTAGGCAGGGACATAATTGGTACTTGATATATGTTCATAGAATTAATGATTAAAGAATGTACCATAAAATAGTTTGCATTGCTAAGTGACATACCTGTGGTTCAATTCTTCCTCATCTTCAAATACTCCAAATGGTTTCATGGCATCAATTAATTTCTGGGTGTAAATATGATCAATTTCTTTCGGACATGCCAAGCTAATTGGAGAGGTGATTCCATAATGCTTTTGTTGACGCTGGCTGTCCAGCACAGTGTTTCTGTTCAAGAAAAATGAAACAGCAGAAAAAATTTAAAGTATCATATACTGATACATTAAATCTCTCAATCCACTCATTACTTTAGCTACCTTAAAAGTTTAGTAAGTACTAATGGTTGGAACCCCCACTTTTTTTTTTAAAAAAGGATATTTTGTGCTTATGTTGATGAAGGACTATTCATACTGCCTCAAGCTTTCATGGTTAGGATGTCTTTTCAAGCCAAAAGCAGCCTGTGTTGGCATCAGGACAGCTGTACCAACACCACTCAGCTCAAATGCAAAGAGCCTGAATGGGAGCTGGGCCAGGGCCACCTCCACTACACACCCTGCAGACTTAAGTCAAGTACCATCTACAGTCAGTCTTTGAAAAGCAGTCAGCCACTTGAAAGAAAGCTCTAAGTAAAAACAATGCCCCCCCCCCACAAGAAACAAAAACATCCCATTAGCAGGTCCTAGTGAAATAGTCTAGCTTTTAAAAAGAAATCACAACTAGATTTGTTCCCAAATGTACATTAACATTCTTTGCTTGCATCAGAGTTTATAGTCCTAACATTCTGCCACTCTAGTTAATTGTTTTCTTCATTGTCTAAGTGAAGTCTATGACACCAGCTACCTTGGGCCCCACTTTCTTATCTCTATGCTGAGAAAGTTGACTATCAAGGTCCCTATTAGCACTGAAATTCCAAATCCATTATTCTGAACTTCCCTCATCTAGACAGGAAAACAAGGCAAGCAACGGAATTCCACATTCCCTTCCACTCATCAATTCCACTTATAAGTAAACACCCTTAGAGCAAGTCTAGTACAAGTGTACAAGGAGACATGTACAAAAATGTTCACTGCCACACTGTAACATTAAAAAAAAAACAAAAAAAACTTAGAAAGGACCTAAAATAATCACTAACAGGAAAAGGACTAAATTAGGGTGTATCCCTACAATGGAATACAAGACAGTAGTACGAATTAATTAGAGCTGAAAATACTATCATGGACAAATCTCAAAGATACTATGTTGTACTAAAGAAGTTGTTGAATGACAAGTGTGATACTAGTTATATAAAGCTTAAAAACAAGTAAAACAATGCCGATTATGGACACATACATATGTAGTAATAGCATAAAAAACATGCAGCAATAAGCATCAAATTTGGAACTGTGGGGAACTCTGGAGAGGGAGGTGGATGGACCAGTGAAGAAGGTAACAGAATCCTTGAGATGTATTCGGTATGCCTGTTTTCTTTTAAATAAAGATATGTGTGTACACAAACACACACACACACGGAAAGTTATGCTTTGGGAGAGATGGATGGTGGCTACACAAATGATGCTTATGTTATTCTCTGCATTTTTCTTTATGTCTAAATTATTTCCTAATAAACTAAAATGTAAGAAGCTACAACAATATCTTGCCAAGCACGGACACTGTTTCTGACTTATCAAAGTATGAGCAGGAGGTATAGACCGGCAGATGTCCTGTGGATAGGTGGGGAGACCAGGGGAGGGTGAAAAGACCACAGTCATTACGAAAGAGAAACCCATGGGCTGGGATAGGTCATTCACTCCAGGAGACGTGGAGACAGCCGGTCAGCAAGGGAGGAGGGGGAGGGAGGGGGATGGTATTTGCGCCAATGCAGACAGGAGCAGAGACCGGCTCAGACAGCGCTGGGGGCAGGAGAGTAACCGACAATTTCTCCCCACGGACACACGCGCCTCTTTTCCGCCGCAACCTTGTCTGGGGGCGTCCTCAGAGGTAGGGCAGCCAGTGGCAGATGGGGACTCCTGCAGTCCCCGAGTCTGTGCAGCGGTGGCCAGGTGAGCCGCCGGGTGTAGGGGAGGTGCCCTTGCCGAACGGCCGGGAGAGGGGAAGGAGACCATTGAGAGAGTTCAGGGCACGGCGCGAGGGGCAGGGAACAGAAACGGGTGCCAGGCCGGCCACCCCGGCCCACCCCGTTATGCCTCGCCCCCAACCGCCGGCCCCCACCACTTACGCAGACATCTCTTTCATCGCTTCCTGCGCCTCCCTCACCGGCGAGTCTTTCGCTCTGGAGTCCTGTTCTTGCTCTTCCCTTCTCCTCCTGTCCACTTTCCTCCGCTCGCTTGTAGCTCGCTTGCTCGCTCACTGTCTCACTTACTACGGCCGAGGCATCCAACCGAGTAGTGAAAACACCAGAAAACCGGCTCTATTTATGACAATACAGCGCGGCCGACGCCAATATGGCGCCTCTTCCCAGCCTGCCCCTCGCCCGCTGAGGCCCCGCCCCTGAAGGCCTGGACCCGCCTTGACCCCGCCCCCTCTCCCTTTGGGTCCCTGGAAGCTCCGGTGGCCCCGCCCACAGAGGCGCTGGCTCCGGCTGCCGACACCGGTGCGAAGGAGCGTTTGGTCCCCTCCTTTGTCAGTGGGACCGTCAATCCAGATTAACTGCTTGGAAGGTAATTTGGAACATGTTTTCCTTGTTTCTCTTATTCTCTTATGAAAGCCTATATCATGTATTTTTAAAAACTTCAGAACCTTGCCTAGCGAATACTATTTTAACTCTTCCATTATACCACACTTTTAATTTAATTGGTTATAGTCATACATAATCTAATTAACCCACTCGTTGAGGAGATTATGTCGTGAAAAGGTCACACCCAGGAACGTGTGACTTTGCAGTTACCCCGGAGAAAAGCAAGCTTGTAAATTGGAGGCTAACTGTTCACCTCTAAGTACCGCCCCTGATTCATGGCATTCTAGGAGTTAGGTAAGGGAGGTTGATAGGAAGGCTGGCAGTTTGCAATAGGAGGATAAATACAAGGCTGAATCAAAATCGCACACTTTCAAATAGTGGAGATCATGTTCCATGTGAGTGTGAGGATGAAAACGGGAAAATGATGACAAATTTTAAAAAGTTAAAGGGCAGAAACAATTTAAAACAATAAGTCGTTACAAGGAAAAAAATGTCAAGAAGCTGCTTTTTCTTGGAATGTGACACAGTAGATAGAGAAGATAGAATCATAGAGAAGACAGAATTATTCATTCAAAAATATTTATTGAAAATCTAATCTGTGCCAAGCACTGTGTGAGGCTCCAGTGATTTAATTGTGCATAAAACCAGATGTATATTCTTTAATTTTATGGAGTTTAGAGTTTAGTGAGGAAACAGTCAAATATAAGTGATATTCTTCTGTTGTAGAACTAAATCGCCTACTATGTGTCAGGCACAGGAGATACTTAATTCCCACTCTTGAGAATTCACAGTCTAGTGAAGGAGAACACATATACAAAGATCATTAAAATATAGTATGGTCTGTGATAAGATGGGGTCAGGGCATTTAGGGAGGCCTAAAGCAGGCCGCCTAAACTTGAGGGCTGGGAAGGTCAATAGTGGCTTCCTGGAATAGGGTATTCGCTGATGGAGGAGTTAGGGCAAATTGCGTACATCTGGCCCTGCGTCCTGGTAAAAGCACCTTCCTGTCCTCTTGGCACATGGGCCTCGAGGGTCCCTGCTGCCTCTCGGTTTTGTCTAGGGCTTATTGGAAGGGCTTGTGGTCTCAGCCCAGAAGCATCACAGGGCTAATTCTTCTCCCACCTCTCCCCATCTCCCCAACAGTTTAGGGAATCTTGCCAGACTGGGAGACAGAAAGTCTCCTTTCCTCAAGGTTTCTAACCAAGACATTTGTTACTAGTTGCACAGAGTTCTCTTCAGGGCTCAGCCTTGTTTCAAACCCCAAAGCCAGAAAGAGTTGCAGGCTGATTCTGTTACCTGCACAGGGCAGAGTCCTTAGCTCAGTGCCAGGAACATAGGATTCAATAAATCTAACTCTTATTTACATTGATTACCATAACTCTTATCTCCTAATTTTTCTCTTTGTTTATGTATTTAATTTTGAAATATTTCTTTTCCTCCTTTCCTTTCTTTCTTTTCTCTTATAGAATGCTTTTGTTTTGCTTTTTTCTCTGTATAGAATGCTTTGTTTGCTCTTACCTGCTGCAGTAATTTGGAAGAAAGGTAAACTCTGCTTTCAATTCTACTAGTTCAAGGAAATCCTAAAGTGTTTCAAAGACAGCTTTAAGCCTTTATTTATATAATTATCAAAGTCAACATCAGAACAATACTTTATAATTCTGTTTTACGTTGTTATTTGTAGTTTGCCTCATTTTTAGTTGTTTCTTCCCATTTTCCCCATCTTTGTTAATCTACCTAGGATTGAATGCCAGCCCCCAACCCCCATTTCAATAAGGACACTTTCTTTCAAGGAAGAATATGTTTTCCTTTGTGTGTGGGGGGGGCGGTGGTCTACACTGTAGCTGTACTTTTTAAGCTAAAATTTTCCAATTACAAATGTAACCCATGGGACTTCCCTGGCAGGCCAGTGGTTAAGACTTGCCTTCCAATGCAGGGGGTGCGGGCTCAATCCCTGGTCTGTCGATTCCTGATCCCAATGCAGGAGGTGCTAAGATCCCACATGCCTCATGGTCAAAAAACCAAAACATAAAACAGAAGCAATATTGTAACAAATTCAATAAAGACTTTAAAAATGGTCCACAACAAAAACAAAACAAAACAAAAAAATACACAAATGTTACCCATGTTTGTAAAAAAAAAAAAAAGAAAAGAAAAGAAAAGAAAGAGTGGAAATCTCTCCCTCCCTTCCATTCCTAACTCCATTTTTACTCCCCAGGGAACCATTATTAACGGCTGGGTAGCTATCCTTCCAGAATATTTTCAATATAACCCAAACCGCATATAAACATGTACCAGAGGTTTTGATTTTATTGTTTTTTAATTTTGAAAAAAAAATAAAGGAGTCGTACTGCATGTGTTGTCCTGCTCCTTGATTTTTTTTTTTAACCAAAAAAATTAGCATCTTTCTATGTTAGTAAATGTTATGGACTGAATTGTGTCCCCAAAATTTCATATGTTGAAGTTCTATTTTCCAGCACCCAAGAATGTGACTATATTTGGAGAGTTTAAATAAGGTCATTAGTGTGGCCCCTACTCTAGTACGACTGATGTCCTTATAAGAAGAGGAAATTTGGACACAGATGGCACAGAGGAAAGGCCATGTGAAAGCACAGGAGAAGACGGCCATTTACAAGCCAAGGAGAGAAGCCTCAGAAGAAACCAACCCTGCTGACATGTTGTCTCAGATTTCTAGCTCCAGAACTGTGAGAAAATAAATCTTTGTTGTTTAAGCCTCCTACCTAGTCTGTGTTACTTTCTTATGGAAGCACTAGCAAACCAATATAGGAAGTATACACCTACTTTTTCACAGTAATATGGTATTCTTTGTCATAAATAATATGTAATATTTGTCAAAATATATTTAACCATTTCACTGGTTCATTTGTCTCAGATTTGTTTATATTATAAATAATGCTATAGTAAACATCCTTATACATATATTCTCTACACTTGTATCACTAGTCATTAATAGATTCTTAATGATGGGATTACTATGTCAAAGGGTATGTATATTTAAAAATAAAATTTATCAGACAGAGAAAGACAAATATGATATCGAAAACATATCACAGAATCTAAAACAATGATACAAATGGGACTTTCCTGGTGGTCCAGTGGCTAAGACTCTGCACTCTCAATGCAGGGGGCCGGGGTTCGATCCCTGGTCAGGGAACTAGATCCCCACCTGCCGCAACTAAAAGTTCACATGCCACAACTAAAGATCCCGCGTGCTCTAACTAAGACTTGGCGCAGCCAAATAAATAAATAAATAAATAATTTTAAAATAATAAAAAATGATAAAAATGAGCTTACAAAACAGAAATAGACTCACAAACATAGAAAACAAACTTATGGTTACCAAAGGGGAAAGGGGGGAGGGGTAAATTAGGAGTTTGGGATTAGCAGATACAAATTACTATATATAAAATAGATAAACAACAAGGACCTACTGTACAACACAGGGAACTATACTCAATTTAGAAATTTTCTAAATTTATATTTAGAAAATAATCTAAAATTTTCTATATTTAGAAAATAATCTAAAAAAAGAATCTAAGTTATACATATATGTATAACTGAATCACTTTGCTGTATACATGAAACTAACACAACATTGTAAATCAACTATACTTCAATAATAAATAAATAAATAAATAAATAAATAAAATTTATATATTCCAAATTGTCCCCTAAGACACTGTAAATTGTCCCCAATTTACATCCCAATTTACACTGTAAGACACTGTAAATTGTCCCCAATTTACACTCTAACCAACAATGTGTATGACATGGTCTATTTCCTTAAACCTTCACAAATGCTAGATATTAAAAATGCTTTTTATCCTTATTATAAAAATTGTAAATGTGCAGAAAAGTAGAGAGAGTAGTAGAATAAAGCCATATACCTATCACTTAGATTTAACATTTTGTCATATGTTTCACTTTTTTTAAATTGAAGTTTTTTTAAATATAGACATTGTGACTCCTAAATATTTCACTCCTAATATTTTTTTCCTCCAGTTTTGTTGAGATATAATTGACAAATAGCACTCTGTAAGTTTAAGGTGTACAGCATAATGATTTGATTTATTGGGTTAGCCAAAAATTTTGTTTTCTGTAACATCTTATGGAAAAACTTGAACTTTTTGGCCAACCCAACACATACATCATGAAGTGATTATCACAGTAGCTTTAGTGACCATCTATCATCTCATATAGATACAAATTTAAAGAAATAGCAAAAAAATTTTTTCTTTTGATGAGAACTCAGGATTTACTTTCTTAACTTTCATATATAACATACAGCAATGTTAATTGTATTTATCATGTTGTACATTACATCCCTAGTACTTAGTTGTCCTGCAACTGGAAGTTTGTACCTTTTGACTGTCCCATTCCCCCACCCCCACCTCACTCCTAAATGTTCTGATATGCATATCTAAATAAGAACACTTCCCTACAGAACCACAATAATATCAACACACCCAAGTTTCCCCCACTTGTCCCCAAAATGTCTTTGCAGCAAGTTTGTTCATATTAGAATCCAATCAAGAACTATGATTGCATTTGGTTGTTGGATCTCTGAAGTGTACTTTAATCTAGAACAGACACTCCTTTTCCTGTCCCTCCTTATCTCCCTCTTAAACCCTCCAGCTTTTTATTTTTCCTATGACACTGACTTGGAAAGACCAGGATAGTTGTTCCCCTAGAATGTCCTAATTTCTGGATTTTTCTGATTGTCATTTAACAATAACCCCCATATTTTCCATTATTGGAAGTTGACACTGATGTCTTAGATTCAGGTTAAACACTGCATCACATAATGGTGTAACTAGGAGTCACATAATGAAGCTCTGGTTATTCCATTGTTGGTGATATTAAGAATGACCACTGGGTTTATGTGGTGACAATCATCTTGGAACTAGCTAGTGATCTGTGAGGTGATACTTTTGGCACCAGGTGAATATACAGCTCTCTATCAAACTTTTACCTAGTAGTTTTAGCATTCACTGATAATTCTTGACTTAATTATGTCCTTAGGGGTTGCAAATTGTGATTTTCAAATTCTGTCTCCATTCATAGCTGGCATTTTTCTTGAAAGAAGTGCTTTTCCTCATCAACTAGGACTATTAGGTCACCCTGTGATACAATTACTATTGCAAATGAAAAATATTCCTGTCCCTTTCAGAGTAAGCACTTGGTGTAATGGTCACCTGCAAAGAAGTTTTTATTTATTTTTCTTTGCTTGCCTGATTGTTTTATTATTCTTACTTTTTTCTTTTTCGAGTATCATATGGACTCATGGTTTCTTGTATAGTCAGTGTTTTTCAATCAGTTACAGTCATTGATCTTTTGATGCTAAAATTGTCCCAAATTTGGCCAATAGCTTCCTCTGTCAGGCTGGTTCCTCTGTTAGTATTCAAAAAGAATTCTTTTAAATTAATATAATAGGTTGGAAAGTGGTATTTCTTTGTGATTTTAACTTGCATATTTCTGATCAGTGGTGAAAGTGATCATCTTTCATATTTTACCAGCCATTTGTATTGTACTTCTTTCTGTGAGGCTTGCCTATTCATATTTTTTTGTCTTTTTGGGGGGGGTATAAGTGTATTTACAGCAATTATCAAGTCTCATCCCTACAAATGAAATGTTTTCAGTACTTATTGCCAGTCTCTTCCAGCTGCAACTTCCCTATGCTTGAATTTTTTCTTTTGGTCATCTCTTGCTCTAGAATGTGTCTTGAAATGGCTTATTCATAAAGGGGGTATGTATTCTTAGTTCTGGCATATTTGAAAATGCCCTTCTATTAGATAATAACATTTCCTTGAAAGCTTGGTAAATGTTGCTTTATTGTTACCTGAAGGGTCTTGGGCACTTGTAAGATTCTTATTTTTGAACATTAAAAATTCTCCCTAAATAGGCCTTTGTATGACAGTCTTTTCCTAAAATATGTCTGGAACAAAATAAACATTCAAAAACTTTTCTGAATCTTTTTTAAAGATTAGGTAAAATTTATTTCTACTTTAAAATTTATTATTGCTTCTGTTTATCAATCAGCTTTTTTTTTTTTTTTCGGTTCATTCAGGTAAATAGAGTTTCACCTTGAGAGAGTTTTAAAATGTTAGTACAAGTAATTCAGGAAAAACTCTTTAAAAATTAATATTTTAGCTTTTTAAGATATACTGGGCTGTTTACTTGTCTGTAGGACAAGTAGGGGCCATATCTGTCTTGCTTACCTGCTCCTCCTCAAAACTTAGCACAGGTGTTCAATAAATATTTGTCGAATTAATTTATTTCAAGTATTATTCTCTCTTATATCTTTCTTAATCTCATCGTATCTTCATTTTTTGCCCCAATTGATAGGCTATCTCCCTGTAACTTAATATTCTGATGTGTCTGAATGTAATACAAGTACTCAATTAAAAGTTTTCCATCTTTGAACAATCTTCCATTAACTCTCTAAGTACTTCCTTTACCTAGCAGGTTGTTTACATTGGCCATTAGCAGGTTGTTACTAACAGTTTGAAAAATGAATAGAAGAGTATGATCATCCCAAAATGACCTTGGGAGCTAGTACTGAGGTTGCCCACATATCATGCCAGGAAGGACTAGGGTCTCCCCTTCTGCCAGCAGGATGGGCTATGCCCAAACTTAGCTTCCTAGGATAGATTTCTACCCCTAACAGAAGGGGGCTGCAACTTCTCTTTTTTTTTTTTAAACCTTAACCATTTTATTTATTTGGCTGTGTTGGGTCTTCACTGCTGCATGTGGGCTTTCTCTAGTTGCGGCAAGTGGGGGCTACTCTTCGTTGTGGTGCGTGGGCTTCTCATTGTGGTGGCTTCTCTTGTTGTGGAGCATGTCCTCTAGGCATGTGGGCTTCAGTAGTTGTGGCATGTGGGCTCAGTAGTTGTGGCTCTTGGGCTCTAGAGCACAGGCTCAGTAGTTGTGGCATATGGGCTTAGTGGCTCCATGGCATGTGGGCTCTTCCTGGACCAGGGCTCAAACCCATGTCTCCTGCATTGGCAGTCGGATTCTTAACCACTGCGCCACCAGGGAAGTCCCGGGCTGCAACTTCTTAAGGGCCCCTGAGATCCCCATGTATTGGGCAGCTGGCACCTAAACTCAGTCACACTGGCTCTAGTCTCTGTTTCCACATTCTGACAAGGCTACCCTCTCACAATTTTACTCTAAGAAAGTATCATCTCAAGGGACATGTCCCTCTCCTGGAATACACACAGCACCTAGCCATAGCATCCCTCTCTCTAGGATAATGGGAAGACCTGAGACCATGCCATCTTCTCTTCCTGACCCTTGGCTTGTTAGTTTCCCCATTAAAGAGTGTTCCTTAATTCAAGCTGAATGACCATGTGGAATTCACCTCAAGCCCTGTTGCATGATAGGTGGCAACCATGCACGGACTCCCTCCCTACTTTGAACAACAAAAATAAAATATATGGTTGAATTTGTTCTCCACGGATTCATGTCCAATATTGCTCAGTTGACTTTGAACAAATAGGAGTTGGATACTGTCAGAAATTGATACAGGTTCTGATTGTTTGTGCCCCTCACTCTCCAATTCAAACGTTAGAACTAGGGTGGAGTCCTCATGATGGGATTAGTACCCTTAGAAAAAGAAACAGGAATAAGCTTGCTTTCCCTCTTTGCTTTCTGCTTTATGAAGATACAATGAGAAGATTGGCATCTGCAAGCTAGTAAGAGTGCCCTCACCAGACACCAAATCTGCTGGTACCCCGATCTTGAACTTCCCAGCCTCCAGGACAGTGAGAAAAAAATTTCTGTGGTTTAAGACACCAAATCTATGGTATCTTGTTATAACAGCCTGAACTAAGACAGGTCCCCAAGCAAAATTTTAATAGTAGGACATCAGATCCGGATGAAATAAAAAGGAAAAGAAGTGGGCAACAGTGACATTTCAGATATGTAGTAATATTTTGTTATCGAATTGTGGGGGAGGACAGAGTGGAATGGGGGAGGTAGTCATAGTGAAGCCACGTTTTTATCAATGTGTGTAGTGTCTCTGGGAAAAGGACCTTACTCTTTAAGGTTTTATGCTTGGATGACTAGTTTGTGCCTAACTGGGGCCTCAGCCTGTCACCAAGGATGTCAAAGAGGGAGGGGCACCCAAGTATTACAATTCCTAACAGGCCTCTCAACCTGCTTTTCTTCAGTTCTCTGTGACAGGGTGGTCTCTACCACTCCATGTTAGGGGTGTCAGAGGACACCGTCTAGCATCTTTTGCTTACATCCATAATTTGTTGTCTCCTCAAAGAAAAAGGATTACTTTCTGTTTTATTTTGCTACCCAGTTCATTCAGCACTGAATTTTAGTGCAAGCCCTCAGTGTTTCTACTGTGAAATTTCTATTGCTGCTGCAGATATTTTGTTTGTACAATTAATTGCCTAAATAAATGAATTTGGTGCAAAGGAGGGACAAGGCAGGTGCCTATTCATTTTTCTTTATCTAGAATAATATGTAAAGTCCTGGACATGCTTTAAGCAATTCAAGAGCCCATTGATTAGATGAGTTTGCCCCTGAGAGCAACTCCAATTCCAAGTATCTGAACTTCCTGGTTTATGTTTGTGGGGTGAGGCCCCCTGCATCTTCAAGTATTTTCTTGCATTAAAATCCTGCTAGCTTCATTGGAAGAGCTGTTGCTCTGGGCGCTTTGATGAGTCACACCAAGCAAGGCAGCAATCAACAGCTTTCCTGGGAGGCGTCTTAACTGCCTGAAGTTAGGGATCTCAGCAACCCTTCCCAGCTCTTTCTTCTCTACACATTCGGAAGGGCAGAAAAAGTCTTTACACCAATTTAAAAACTTTTCCGCGGAGCTCGGGGGATTAACATATAAACATAGTAGACAGAGCAGGTAGGTTCCCCGTTTCCCTCCAAACTGAAGCCAAGATTAATTAAGGTATTCACCTGTTCCCGAAACAGTCTGGGTAATGGATCCCGGCTGTGCGCTCCCCCAAGCAGCACTAATCCGGCAGTTCTCCGTGGACTCGCTGGCTTTGATCAGCTCATTCCCTCTCAGCAGGCCAGCACGGTAGCTGCAGGACACAAGTGTTTAGTTTACAATCATGTTAATTTTACTTTTTGTTTGTCTTTAGCAGTTGGAGATTAATGAGTAAAAGGGTGCTTAAATTTTCAACCAGCCTTCTACTAATAACTTGGTTGCATTGTTGCTGGCAGTTTTATTACTTTGATTTCCTGGATCAATCAGGTATACGGTTTCCTTGTCCAATCTTGGTTATGGTACAGGAAAAGACAGTCCTACCAGGAATTGTTGCTGCCGCTTTGGATTCCACAAAAGGCGATTATGAAAATAGCACCTTTTGTAATGACTTTTCATAGGATTCCATTGCTGAATGCATCCCTGGCATTTTTAACAAACCCAAGTATTTTACAAAGGATGTTGCTATACTCATTTTTTTCATAGCTAAGGAATCAAATGAGCCTTTATCTGATGGGATGGTGAAAATTAACTCTGAACTGAATTTGGAGTAAATTCTTTAGAAGAGGAGGTTGGGGACTTCCCTGGTGGCCTACTGGTTAGGATTCCAGGCTTGCACTGCTGTGGCCTGGGTTCAGTCCCTGCTTGGGGAACTGAGATCCCGCAAGACACGCAGCACAGCAA
Source organism: Lipotes vexillifer (assembly GCF_000442215.2). Classification (NCBI taxonomy): domain Eukaryota; kingdom Metazoa; phylum Chordata; class Mammalia; order Artiodactyla; family Lipotidae; genus Lipotes; species Lipotes vexillifer. The sequence goes on from NW_006791012.1 coordinate 7,645,169, forward strand.
AAAAAAAAATTGAAGAGGAGGTCGTTGCTACTATAGCTCTGAATTCTGTCTTTTGAACTAAGGAAAACAAACTCCATTCCATTGCAGGTTTTCTTCAATGTGTGCTTCCTGGCGTGTATATAAACGAGCAAGGTCTGGATGATTCTCTCTCAAAGAGGCTTCATATCAAAGAAATCTCCCTCGGTTCTAATACATTGTCATGGAGATTTTGTACACACAGTGCCACTGAGTATTGTTCTTGGCAGTACGGAACAAGGATAACTTTGCTTTAACATAGCGATGATTTTTCTTCTTTTTTTTCTATATTTTTAAATTTGAAATTGAAATATAATGCATTTATGAATTGTCTGTAACAAAAATCAGAAATATTTTAAAATATATACAAAAGAAACTAAGGAAAAAATCAAACCTATTGATTTTGCTATTAAAATTATTTCTGATCTTATATTTTTTTACTTAATATGACCATTTATGAAAAAGGTGCTTTAAAGTCTAATACAATGTATTTCTAATGTACTTGCTTTAAATAACTTAATGATATTTTGTTTGGATATATGTTTATAACATATTCTCTTGGTATATTACATGCCTAGTGCTTAAAATGGTGTCTGGTATATATTAGGTGTCTATATATTTTTACTGAATATATGAATAAATGGGTGAGATATCCATAAATTATCTATTTCTAAATCTTAAAATATATTGGATTTCTTTTGTATTCTCTTTTTTGTTTGTTTGTTTTTTTGCGGTATGCGGGCCTCTCACTGTTGTGGCCTCTCCCGTTGCGGAGCACAGGCTCCGGATGCGCAGGCTCAGCGGCCATGGCTCACGGGCCCAGGCGCTCCGCGGCATGTGGGATCTTCCCGGACCGGGGCACGAACCCGCGTCCCCTGCATCGGCAGGGGGACTCTCAACCACTGCGCCACCAGGGAAGCCCTGTATTCACTTTTATTTGGAGATTTGTTTAGAAGATTTTGACCTGAGGGAAAAATATGGGGCTAGGTATTCTGAAGGGCACGTGGGTTCAACTGTTCCACAGTCCCTTAGTTAAAAACTTTGCCAACTCAAAATTTTGTAGGCTAATCTTACTCCTACTTCTTACTGCCACTGATCTTGGCATCTTGGTCTGCTCAGAACACTCATATTTGTTTGTCTTCAGCTTTTCCATCAGTCTTGTTTCATCTGCTTTATATTTTCCAAAAAGTTCCCTATATTCTTGACTGTTGGTGGCATCCTTCTTGAGTGAAATCCATCAATCAGCTTGAATCCGAAATTCTATTGAATCCTTATGATCTGTGCATTTAAGTTTTCCTTCACATTAGGTGATGCTTTCTTCTATTATCTTTGAATATTTTCTTCTATATGTTCTATTCAAGAAGAAAACTAGCTGCATATTTCGACTCCACTATTTTCCATATAGATTATTTATTCTCACTTTAATCTCTTCTTTTTTTCTGCATTTTGACTTTTTCTCAAGTCTTTGGCACTGAATCTGACACCCATTCACTTTTCTCTTGTATTTTTTCTGCTATTTTCTAAAGGTTTAAAATTTTGCTCTTGCATTACTCATTCACATAGCGATGATTTTTCTAAAGTGCAAACCTGATCATGATACTTCTTGGCTTAACATCCTTTAATGTCCCCTATGTCCTCTGGATCATGTCTGACAAGTCTACAGACACATCTCTCCACCCTACCAGCTCCTAACACAATCCTGGTCGGGAGGAGGCCCTTACTGAGGAGATGTTTGAGGCCTTGAGGAAAGAATTTCATCTTGGGACATTGAAATGAAGATGCATTCAGGGGTCTGTCCAGTTGTTCCAAGGGCATAATGGCATTTCTCAGGACCTCAAGCCTGGGTGATGTGTGATACCCATTTTGTAAGCCCACTAGGGCCCTTCCTCACCCTCCAAAACTCTAGGGAGGGTATCTGAGAGATGGGCCTTAAGAGCGAGCTTGTGAGACTTCACCATGCGGCTGTAGTGAAGGACAATGAAGAGAAGACAGGCACTATGCTATTGGGGGTAGAGATAAGATCCCACAAGCTGTGGGGCTTGTGGGATGCTGCTCTGGCAGGTTACATTTTCTAAAGATGGCCTCACCAATATATATCTTATGTTCTCCTTACAATGTGACTTGCCACTCCTCCACTGAGAGATGGGGCCTATGTTCCCAACCCTTGAAACTTAGTGGGCTTTTGTAACCAGTAGTTTGGTGGAATGATGCTGTGTGACTTCTAAGGCTAGATCATAAAAGGCAAAGCAGCTTCCCTCTGCCTGCCTCTTGGGACACACGCCTTGGGAACCCTGAGCTGCTATATAAGAAGTCCTGCCACACCAAAGCTGCTGTGCTGGAGATGTGCTCTAACCACACAGAGTTAGAGGGGATGGTTGAGGAGCCCTAGGTGTTCCAAAATCCAGTTGGTGGAGTCTCCCCAGCCTAGGCACCAGGGATTTGAGTGAAGAAGCTTTTGAGGTAACTCCAATCCCAACCAATCAGACTTAAACCTCACAAGAGACCTTGAGCAGAACTGAGTCTGCTGAGTTGCTCTGGAATTCTTGACACAGACACTATGAGATAAAAATGGTTATTACTGTTCTAAGCTGTTAAGTTTTGGTGATTTGTTACATAACCGTAGCACATGGGAAAGGGAGCCTAAAACATTTACCAAAATTGACCATAACCTGGGCATAAATTAAACCAAATAATACTGGGGATTTTTTTTTAGCCATTTGCGGGTAACTGCAATTTAGTCTTAAAATAAGAACCTAGAAAATACCTTAACAATTGCGTATAACTAGGTTGAGTTTATTCCAGCAGTGCAAGGTTGGTTTAACAATAAAACGTTAATCAGTGTAATTAACTATGTTTACAGAATAAAGGCAAAGTATTGTTAACTTAATAGAGAAAAAAGGGCATTTGGTAAAATTCTACATATATTCATGACTGAAAAAAAAGGTGTTGTGCCAATGGATAGAAAGAATCTTCCCTAATATGTTAAGTGATTCTCCAAATATCTATAGCAAATATTGTATTAAAGAGTAAAATATCAAAACCTTTTCCCCTGAAATTGGGAACAAGAGAAGGATATACACTATCACCATTTCTATTTAATATTGTCCTAGACAGTACAAAAGGCAAGAAACAAAATAAAAGGTATAAGGCTTTGTAACAGGAGGAAAAAACTGTCATTATATATAACTGACATACTTGTATATGCAGAAAATTCATAAATAATCTACCAATAAATTATTAGAATGAAAACAATTTTAAAAGAGTTAAAACATGACAAATTATAGAGAAGTGAGAGTCTGAGAGGTTGATGGATACAAGTTTGATCTACTATAATCAACTGAATTTCTATATACCATCAACAATCAGAAAATGATAGTTTAAAAATAGCATTAAAATAGCATCAAAAAACTCAAAACACGTGAAATTGGGAAAATAGGTAACCTTACTTCAACCACGTGGGCAAAATTAACATTACCAGCAAAGGGAAAAATGGACATTATGTACCTCTTGATATGGTGCACAAAGAGAGAGACAAAGTTACTTTCATGGTTTTTTCTTCCCCAAATGCATAACCTGCATCCAACCATGAGAAAATATCAGACAAAACCAAATCAGGGATGTTGTACAAAAAATAACTGGCCTGTATTCTTAAACATTTCCAAACAAAGAAAGACTCAGGAAATGTTCCAGATTAAGGAAGACTAAAGAGACATAACAAATAAATGTAATATGTGATTCTGGATTGGACGTTGGACCAGAAAAAAAACCAAAAACCAAAAACACCACATCACTTATTTTCTCTTTTGCTACAGGGAACGTTGTTGAAGGCATTAATGACATTTAAATAATGCATGCAGATTAGAGAATAGTATTATATCAATTTTCATTTCCTGATTTTGATATGTGTATTGTGGTTATGTAAGAGAATATCATTGCTTTTACAAAATACAGATTGAAATATTTAGAGGTAAAATGAAATCATGGCTACAATTTACTCTCAAATGTATAAATGGAGGAAAACAACACATTCATGGACTAGAATATAATTCTCCTTAAATTGATCTAAATATTCATGCAGCCTCAATAAAAATCTTAGCAAGCTTTCTGTTTGCTTGTTTTGGTGGGTTTTGACAAGCCAAATTTGAAATTTATATGGAAATGCAAAGAGCCAAAAATAGTTAAGACAATTTAAAAAAAGAAGAATAAAGTAGAAGGACTTGCTATTGAGTAAAACTTATTACAAATCTACAGTTATTAAGACAGCTTAGTATTGTGCAAGGACAGATACTAAGGTCTGTAGACCAATTGGACAGAACAGTGTGACCAGCAATAGACACACACAGAAACATTTGATTTATGGCAAAAGTGACACTTCAGAGCAGTGGGGAAAGATAATCTTTTCAATAAATAGTACCGGTACAATTGGATATCCAAATGGAAAAAAAAAATGAAACCTGACCTCTACATCATATCATATAGAAAATTAAACTCCAGGAAATTGCAGATTTCAATGTATGAAGCTTCTAAAAGCAATATAGGAAACAATCTTCATAATCACGATGAAAAGAATTTCTTAAACAGGACACAAAGTTGCGTTAACCATGAAGGAAAAGATTGATAAACTGGACCAAACCAACATTAATAACATCTGTTCATCAAAAGACACCGTTAAGAAAGTGAAAAGGCAAGCCATAAGATATATATCCAGAATATATAAAGAACTCTTTCAAATCAATAAGACAAATACAGACAAGCTATTTAAAAAATGGGCAAAAGATTGGAACAGATTTCACAAAATGACTACTAATATATGAAAAAGTATTCAAAATCAATGAAATTAAAATGAAAACAACAATACAGTGTACTGTACACTCCTGCCAGAATGACTAAGATTACAAAGACTGACACATAGCAATTATTGGTGAGGATGTGGAGCTAGTGGGAACCCTTATACATTGACGGTAGAGAGGTAAATTGGAATGACCATGTTGTAAAACTGCCAGTATATCCAACTGAATATACACATACCCTAAGATCCAGCAATTTCACTTCTAAATATATGCCCTGCAGAAATGTGTACATACATATACCAAAAGACATGTACAGAAATATTATTCATATTAGCCTCAAACTGGATACAGCCAAAAGTAGAATGGATAAATAAACTGTGGCATACTCATACAATTTAACACTGTTGGCAATAAGAATGAATGAACTGCAACATATTCAACTACATGGATGAATTTCCCAAACATACTTTTGAGCAAGATACAAAAGAACACATGTGGTACAGTTCCATTTACATGCAGTTCAAAACCAGTCCTTAAATTTTTTATTGAATTATAACTTAAGTAGAGAAAATGCACAAATCTAAAATGTACAGGATAATTTTTACATATGTAAACAGTTATGATAACCATCACCCAGATTGAGATATAGAACATTTTCAAGTTCCAGCGGTGTGTCCCCCTCCCAGATGACAGCTCCCAACATTAACCACTATTCTGACTATTTAGTTTTTTCATAGATTACCATTTCTTGACCAGATTGTTGGTTACATAGATGTGGTCACTTTTTATTATCTATCGATTTGTACATTTAGGATTTGTGCACTTTTCTGTATGTACCTTATACTTCAATAATAATTTTTTTTGAAATTAATGATTCTGTGACCTACGGCCCCTCAAATCCTGCACAGGGACTGTAGAATCTTATTCAGGTGTGTTCTAAGCACTTGTTTCTTCTATTTCTGCTACTGTAGGCATATTTCATGAATTTATGACTATTATCATTTTATGTGTATTCAAACTAAAAACTCATATTAAAATAGGAAGGAGGAATAACATCTTAAAAATTACTGTACTATAAAAATCATTGTTTCTCTGTGAGGAGAGATGATGAATATGTGCACTATTTTTTCTCCCTCAGCTTTCCTGGTCTTCTCAAGAACAACTGAAAGACACTCTGAGGAGGTGAAGGAGGGGGCTTGACAATATGCAAACAAAAGCTTCTTGCTGGGACCCAGTGTCTACCTGAACACTATAGCTCCGTCAGTCCCACTGAGATCAAGGTATGGCTCCAAGTCTGGCCTTCAGTGTTAAAGTCTGACACTAATACCCCAAGGTAGAATCTCTCATTATGTCTACCAGTATTCTTTGTATTGAGTTCATTAGTTTCATGGCTGGGACTATATATAATTCTGTCTGCTGCTTTCTGAGAAAACTTATAGGAGGAGTGGATACCAATAATTATGGAAACATGGAGTTCTATGTAGAAATTGACTTTTTGCTGTTTTTATCTCTTCCCCCACCTTCCTCGTGTTGCACAATCTTCCTATTAAGATAATGTCCGACTGTTGTTATGGCTAGTGTTAAAGGATATTATTTTTATATGAATTAGCTCTAATTTAATCTCCATGTCATAAAATTACCATAAATTCATAAAGTGAATTGATGGTTTAAAAAAATAATCAGTTTTAGGAAACAGTTTGGGACATTGTGTTTTGAATACTATTAGGTGAACATCAAGCAGAATTTTATGTTTGAAAAATTACAAGCAGTTAATTGCACTCAAATTATGACTCTCTCCTGAGGAAAGTACTTTGCAGACTAGAGTTATTAGTCTCACTTTGTAAATGAAAAAGCAGGCATTGAAGAAATTAAGTGTTCTGTGTTAATTTAGAGCCAGGAATGAGACTCAGGATTTCTGGTACCAAATCATCTGACCACAGGCAACTTTTAGAATTTAGCTGAAAGTACAAGAATTTGTCAAAATAACATTGATAAATTAAAATGCAATATTAAAAGGGAATCTCTACCTTATATTCTTATTACTGTACCTTATATTCTTGGTCTCACCTGGTAACCCTTATCACCTACGCTAGAAGCTTGGGAGTCATTCTTGACTCCTGCCTCTCTCGTGTACAATTAGACTTTAAGCTCTGCCAGTTACTCTTTTTCTCTTTGAAATAATTTCAGGCTTTCAAGAATACTGCAAAGAATAGTTTTTCTTTGAACCACTTGAGCATAAATTGCTGACATGGTGCTGTAACACCCCACAAAAATCCCTGGAGATGCATCCAAGTTGTGTGTCAATAGTTTATTATCCTTATCCCTTATCAGCTGGTAATCCCTATTCACCTAAGATAGAAACTTGAGAGTCATTCTTTTTTTCTTTTTTAATGAATGAATTAATTTATTTTTTGCTGCATTGGGTCTTCGTTGCTGCGCGTGGGATTTCTCTAGTTGCAGCAATCAGGGGTTACTCCTAGTTGTGGTGCACGGGCTTCTCAATTTGGTGGCTTCTCTTGTTGCAGAACGCTGGCTCTAGGTGCATGGGCTCAGTAGTTGTGGCACGCAGGCTCAGTAGTTGTGGCACATGGGCTCTAGAGTGCAGGCTCAGTAGTTGTGGTGCACGGGCTTAGCTGCTCCTCAGCATGCGGGACCTTCCCAGACCAGGGCTCGAACCCGTGTCCCCTGCATTGGCAGGCTGATTCTTAACCACTGTGCCACCAGGAAGTCCCTGAGAGTCATTCTCGACTCATATCTCTCTCTGATCTCACTCTCCTGTCTCCTGTTCTAATTGCATTGTTTATATTTTTGCTGTTTTGAGTGCTCTATATATATTCTAAATACTAGTTCTTTGTCAGATTAAAGGCTTGCAAATGTTTTCCCCCAGGCTGTAACTTACCAGAGTCTCCTCTTAACTGAGTCTTTTGCAGAGCAAAAATTATTTTTATTTTGATGAGGTCCAATTTCAATTTTTCTCCATGATCTCTCATGTTTTGGTGTCAAAACTAGAGTTTTAGTGCAGACTCCACAGGTAAAGGGCTCAGTCCCACAAGAGTGCCCCTCACTTCAGAGGCCAGTCCCAAGTAGTAGGTCCCCAGGTTACCCACAACTTCTGTCTGACTTGGCTACTGATTGGAAATTCCCATAACCCTCTCCTTCGGTTCAATAATTTGCTAGAGTGGCTCTTACAACCTAGGAAAAATTTACTTTCTATTGCTGATTTGTCACAAAGAATATTTTACTGGGTACAAATGAACAGCCATATGAGGAGATACATTAGGGCAAGATCTGGAAGGATCTTGTGTAAGAGTTTCTGTCCCTGTGGAGTTGGGGTGTGCCACCCTCCTGGTGCATGGATGTGTTCACCAACCCAGAAGCTCTCTGAATCCTGTACTCTGGGGATTTTTATGGAGGCTTCATCCCTTGGCTATGATTGATTATTAACTCCACTTCCAGCCCTCCTCCCCTCTCCAGAGAATTGGGGAAAGCGAGTGGCTGAAATTTCCTAGCTTCTAATCATGGCTTGGTCTTTCTGGTGACCAGCCTCCATCCAGGAGCCCACCCAGACTTGTCTCATTAGAACAAAAGACATTCCTATCACCCAGAAAATTATCAATACAAATGTCTTAGGAGCTCTGGGTCAGGGATAGGGATCAAAGACTGACTGTTAGAGCAAATGATTTTCCTAGCACCCTTATTTACAAGGATTTTAGGAGCTCTGTGTCAGGAACCAGGGGCAGAGACCAATATATATTTCTTATTATTTCACAGGGACTACTTACCAAGGTATCGGCTCTGTGTAGGTACCAAGCGTGTTTAATAGCAAGCTTTGTTTCCACTCCTAGACCTGCAGGGGCCATGGGAGGGAGTAGGGGAGTCGCAGGAACCCAGAGACAGAGCTGTACGGACACGGTCACCTGAGAGGAGCAGAGACACCCCAACCTTGCTCTCCTGCCGCTCCATCTCTGCTGGTGTCCCCCACCCCTACCCCCAACCTTTGCCTGAACTCAGCTGGAAGCCAGAGGGCAACACAACCTGGTGATGCAGTCCTGGGCACAGAGCATGGTGGGGAAGGTGGAGAGAGGACCAGTAAGGCAAACAGAAGACATCCGCACAGCAGATAACCCAAAGGACCCTTGAAAATCCCTTAAATCCACCCTCAGCCCCTCCTCCACTTAGTGTTAAGGTTTCACATGAGAAACTTTAAATAAGTGACTTATCTAAAGTGATGGCAAATGCTAAAATCTTTCCTTTATTCCCTTACCTCTGAGAGGACTGCTCTCTCTCAGCCGTTCAACCATGGCTGTTTGGCCTAAGTGGTGGGGAATTCTATAATGTAGATTAGCAAAACATCAGACATCACAAACTCAAATGCCTTAGGGGGCCAGGCAGGTGAAGAAAATCAGACCAAATAAGACATCAATGGATGCAGTTGCAGGCAGCCAGTGAGTGATCTCGGGCTTCCTTTCTTAATGCTATCTCCTTTCATCAGCCTTCAGTTAATGGTGATGAGCAACTACAGTGTTGACTACTCACGTCTGGATACAGAATGAGATTCATAGAAAGCAGTTTCTCCGGTGCCCTTCCAAAAGACCGACTCCCCAATAACTGGGCAGAAGGCTAGGAGCACTTCTCCTCAGGAGGCCTACCAGATGCAAGCACTGTTCTAAATGCTTCACCTGAATTATCTCCTTTAATCCCTTCCACATCCCTACCAGATAAGAATTATTATGATCACGACTTTACAGGTGAGGAAACTGAGGCACAGAAATTTTAAGGAAGGACCAGGTGACCTGCTACATCTCTTCAGCTGTGCATTCTGGGCAGGACTGCCTAGCTGGTAAGAACCAAGGGGATTATATATTAATTTTTGAATCTTATTTGAATCTAACTTGGTTTAAAAATGATTTGAGGGGCTTCTCTGGTGGCGCAGTGGATAAGAATCTGCCTGCTAATGCAGGGGACATGGGTTCGAGCTCTGGTCTGGGAGGATCCCACATGCCGCGGAACAACTAGGCCCGTGAGCCACAACTGCTGAGCCTACGCATCTGGAGCCTGTGCTACTCAACAAGAGAGGCCGCGATAATGAGAGGCCCACGCACCGCGATGAAGAGTGGCCCCCGCTCGCCGCAACTAGAGAAAGCTCTCGTACGGAAACAAAGACCCAACGCAGCATAAATAAATTAATTAATAATAAACTCCTACCCCCAACATCTTCTTAAAAAAATTGATTTGAGGTGTCTAGAATATTTCACCTTTCAAATACATTATGAATCATATCATTAAGGAAATAGTAAACCTAGAAAATAATAAAGTTTACTTTTAGAGGGGCCAGATATTTGTGTGGCCACAATCCTGGCTGCAATAACCTCCTGGGGTGGGAAGTCATAGTAGCCTCTCTTCACTTGTTTGGACACCTGCCTGGGCCTCTTGGGACCCATGGGTTTCCAGGTGTTACATGTACACTTTGCATTCCAGACATATTCCTTTGGAACAGACAAACGGTGGGAAGAGGTGGGCTTTCCTTGGCCACTTTAACCCACCACCTGCAGCTTCTCTGTATTGGACAACTTATGAGTGTTTGATCTCAACAGTAAGTGTTTAATCACTGCCAAGATACATCAACATAAGACAAACCATTATTTGCAAACATCTAGCGCTACGCTGAATATGAGAGGTGGGAAGGGGCATCTTGCCTTGTTCCTGATATTACGGGGAAAGCTCTCATTCCTTTACCATGAACAATAATGTTAGCTCTGGGTTTTTTGCAGATGCTCTTACGAAGTTGAGGCATTTCCCCTCTGTTCCTATTTTTATTATAAATGGGTACTGAATTTTGTCAAATGGATTTCTTCTGCATCAATTAATCTGATCATGTAATTTTTATTCTTTAGCTTGTTGATAGGTGGTTTACATTGATTGTTTTTAAAATGTTGAACTAGTCTTGAATACCTGGAATAAATTCCACTTGGTCATGGTATTTCATTCTTTTTTATATATTGTTGGGTTGGATTTGTTAATATTTTGTTGAGGATTTTTGCATCTAAGGTCATGAGAGACATTGGTCTGTAGTTTTCTTTTTTGCACTATCTTTGTCTGGTTTTGGTGTCAGGGTAATATTAGGTCCATAAAATGAATTAGGAAATGTTCTCTTCTATTTTCTGGAAGAGATTCTGTAGAGTTGGTGTTAACTCTTATGTAATTGTTTGGGAGAATTCTCCAGTGAAGACATCTAGGCCTGGAGATTTCTTTTTTGGGAGTTATAAAATTTTGAATTCAATCTCCCTAATAGGTATAGGGCTATTCAAATGAACTAGTTGATACTGGGTAAGTTATGGTAGTTTGTGTTCCTCAAGGAATTAGTTCATCTAAGTTGTCACATTTACGTGTTCAGAGTTTTTTGTTTTGTTTGTTTTTAGTATTCCCTCATTATCCTTTTGATGTCTTCAGGGTCTGTAGTGATATCACTGGTTTCATTCTTTTATGCTTTTTTAATTAACAGCTTTATTGAGGAGTAATTGAGATACAAAAACTGTACAACTTTAATGTATGTAATTTGGTAAGTTTGGACCTACTCATACACCCATGAAACCATCATCACAATCAAGGTAATAAACATAGCCATGACCTCCAAAAGTTTCCTTGTGTTCCCTGTCTTTTTTGTGGTAAGAACACAATATGAGATCTACCCTTGTAACACGTTTTTAAAGTGCACAATACGGTACTGTTAACTGTAGGCACTGTGTTATACAGCAGATCTCTAGAACTTAGGACTCGTCTTGCATAACTGAAACTTTATACCCATTGAACAACAACTCCCCCCCATTCCCCCGCCTTCTGCCCCACTCCACCCTAGCTTCTGGCAACCACTATTCTACTATCTGCTTCTCTGAGTTTCACTATTTTAGATACCTCACAGAAGCAGAATCATGCAGTATTCGTACTTCTGTGACTGGCTCATTTCACTTAAAGCAATGTTCTCCAAGTTCATCCATGTTGTCACATATGTCAAGATTTCCTTCCTTTTTTAAGGCTGAATTATATTCCTTTGTGTGGATGTACCATATTTTCTCTACTCATTCATCTGTCAATGGACATTTAGGTTATTTCCATATCTTGGCTATTGTGAATAATGCTGCAATGAACATGGGGGTGCAAACAGCTCTTTAAGATCCTGATTTCCAAAAAATATATTTATCCAAAAGAATTAAAATCAGAAAGAATTGAAATATTTTGTCATTTCACTGACTCTTTGCTCTGTTCTCTCCATTCTGCTATTTGTTTTATTGGTTAATATCTTTAAAATATATTTTTCTTGGGCTTCCCTGGTGGCGCAGTGGTCAGGAATCCGCCTGCCAGTGCAGGGGAGATGGGTTTGAGCCCTGGTCCGGGAAGATCCCACATGCCGCGGGGCAACTAGGCCTGTGCGCCACAACTGCTGAGCCTGTGCTCTAGATCCCGTGAGCCACAGCTACTGAGCCCGCACGCCTAGAGCCCATGCTCCACAACAAGAGAGGCCACCGCAATGAGAAGCCCACATACCGCAACAAAGAGTGGACCCCGCTCTCTGCAACTGGAGAAAGCCACGTACAGCAACAAAGAACCAAAGTAGCCAAAAATAAATAAATAAATTTGAAAAAATATATATTTTTCTTAAACTGTATTTTTTCCCTTTTATTAAAATTGAAATTTAGTTGATGAACAATTTATGTTGGTTTCAGGTGTACTACATAGTGATTTGTCCTTTGCATACATTATGAAATGATGACCACGGTAAGTCTTGTAACCATCTGTCTCCATACAAAGTTATTACAATATTATTGACCACATTACCAATGCTGTATATTACATCCTTGTGGTTTATTTATTCTATAACTGGAGGTTTGTACCTCTTAATCCCCATCACCTATTTCCTCACCCCCCCCAACCTCCTCCCTGCTGGCAACCACCTATTTGTTCTCTGTACCTGAGTCTGTTTTCATTTGTTTTGTTTGTGTTTTTGTTATTTAGATTTCACATATAAGTGATATCATACAGTATTTGTCTTTCTTTGACTTATTTCACTTAGCATAATAACCTCTAGATCCATCCATATTGTTCCAAATGGCAAGAGGCAAGATTTCACTTGTTTATGGCTGAGTAATACTCCATTGTGTGTGTGTGTGTGTGTGTGTGTGTGTGTGTGTATACATACATCTTCTTAATCCATTCATCTATTGATGGACACTAGGTTGCTTCCATATCTTGGCTATTGTAAATAACACTGCAATGAACATTGGGGTGCATATGTCTTTCCTAATCAGTGATTTTGTTTAGGTAAATACCCAGAAGTGAAATTGCTGGATCATATGGTAGTTCTATTTTTTAATTGTGATAGGAATCACCACACTGTTTTCCACAGTGGCTGCACCAATTTACAATCCCACCAACAGAGCATGAGAGTTCCCTTTTTGGAAGTTTGTATATTTTCAGATAATCAACTTTTGGGTTTATTGATCCTTCCTATCATTTATTTTTTCCTTCTATTTCTTTAATTTTTTCTCTTATCCTTATCAGCATCTTCTTTCTAAGTTTTTTGGGCCCATTCTGTTGCTACTTTCAACTTAAGTATTTAGGTGATTAATTTTTAGTCTTTCTTCTTTTCTAACATAAGCATTTAAGACTACAAATTTTCCTTAAGTATCACTTTTGCTGCATCTCACAAGTTTTGTCATGTTGTATTTTTGTCATCATTCAGTTCTAAGCATGTTTTAAAAAAAATTCTGTTATGACTTCTCCTTTGACCAATCGATTGTTTAAAAAAATGTTCTGAAATTTCCAAATGTAAGGGGACTTTTTTTTTGTAATTGAGTCTTACTTAACTGCATTGTGGGCAGAGTTTGTTCTGTATGATTGATACCTATTCTTTCTATTTGTTTGAGACTGCTTTATACTATCAGCAGTTCTCAAGTATAGTCTGCAGATCCCTGGGGATTCCCAAGACCATTTTAGGAGAACTATGAAGTCAAAACTATTTGCATAACAATACTGGGACATTATTTGTTTTTTTTCACTGTGCTGCTATTTGCACATGGTGAGTACAACTGCTGGTGCCCTAGCATGAATCCAGGTGGTGGCATCAAACTGTACTAGCAGTCATTTTATTCTTCACCACCATAAAGCTAGTTTCACTTAAGAATGTCCTTGATGAAGCATTAAAAAATTATACTTATTATAAGTCTTGAACCTTGAGAACACATCTTTTTTATTATTCTGTTTGACAAAATGGAAAGTACACATAAATCATTTTTGCTGTATTCAAAAATATGATGGTTTTCCCATGGAAAAGCACTTGTGTGAATAAGTTGAAAGCAGAATGAGCTTTTTTTTTTTTTTTAATAAAATACTTTTTTTTTTTAAACTGGAGACAACAACTGACAAACTTTGGTTATTCAGACTTGGGTATATGGCAGATATTTTCTTGAAAATGGTCGTAGTAAGTCTGCCACTTTGAGGAAAAATGATTATTGTCAGTGATAACATTTCAGCTTCAAGGGAAAATTCAAATTTAGGAAATCTTGTATCCACCACTGTAAAGTTGACAGCTTCCTAATACATAAGGACTTTTCTAATGAGATTGGTGGTGATATCAACAAGTGTGATTTTTAAAAATACACGTTGTATAATGAAATGTGTCAACCTTTGGAAGATGCCTATACCTCAGTGAACCTTTTTTTTTTCTAAATGATCAATGAATGATGTCCAAAATTATGCATGAATGAAAGATTGACTCAAAGTGCAAAACAGACTGATGGATTTTCATGTAGCAGGGTGTGTAAAGTTCATTGATATGGTTTCAGATTCCACAGTCAAGTAACCTTTAAGAAATTATCATTTGTTGAATTCGGGTGTAGTATCAGAGAAGAACATTCACAACGATTTGAAAAGGCTGTTAAAATACTCCTCCCTTTTCTAGCTACATGTCCACGTGTCAATGCCTTCCAGCCAAACACTGCCAAGAACAGAGCAGTAATTGAAAAAGGTGGGTTTATTCTTCATTGCAGGGAAGGAGAATATACACCAGCAGGGATTGTCTACAGTCTTGGCAAGATAGTTTTAGAAAAAACATAGGATTGGGGTTTGGTTAGGTGAGATGGGGGGAGGATTTAGGAAAGCAGAGCTTTGTTCTGTATTGTATACTGTCAGGATGTGGTGGTAATTCTATGATTAGGGTTCTTAACAAATCTTATCTATAGGAAGGTATAATGGATTGAATGGTGACCCCTCAAAAGATATGTTCACATCCTTACCCCATAAAATGTGAATGTTAGTTATCTGGAGAAAAAAAAAAAGGTCTTTGCAGACAATTATGATTAAGTTGAAGATCTACAAATGAGATCATCCTGGATTTACCCAGGCGGGTCCTAACTCCATGAGTTAGTGTGCTCCATGTCAGTACGCTTACAGAGAAAGGCAGAGGAACATTTGAGGCAGACACAAAGAAAAGGTCATGGGAGAGCAGAAGCAGACACTGGAGTGATGTGACCACAGGCCAAGGAACTCCTGGAGCCCTCCAGAAGCTGGAAGAGATGAGGAAGGATTCTCCCCTAGAGCCTTTAGATGAAGTGTGGCCCTGCCGACACCTTGCCTTCTCACTCTGACTCCAGAACTGGGAGAGAATAAAGTTCTGTTGTTTCAAGTCACCAGGTTTGTGGTATTTCTTTCAGTAGCCATAGGAAACTAACACAGAAGGGTCGACTGGAGCAATGCTATAGTTGGTAAAGAAGAAGTGGTTACCCAGCCAGAATAGGGAGATGTTTGGTTACTTGCGTGGCTTAGACAAGTTCATGGTCTTGTTTTCGTTTTGGTCCATCATGGTCACAGAGTGGCTCTGTCTGAGGGGATGTTCTGTGACCTTGACCACCAAGGCCAGCTGTGACTGCCAGGCCAGCTCCCAGCAACACCAACTCCTGATGGATCTCAGGGGCTGCTTTTCTCATTCTCATGGGTGAGGCTGGACTTCATAGACTTCAACCAAAACAACCTATCACAACAGATGCTCCTGGGAAAATCCAGCTGTTTTCTTTTTTTTTTTTGCGGTACGTGGGCCTCTCACTGCTGTGGCCTCTCTCGTTGCGGAGCACAGGCTCCAGACGCACAGGCTCAGTGGCCATGGCTCACGGGCCCAGCCGCTCCGCGACATGTGGGATCTTCCCAGACCGGGGCACGAACCCGTGTCCCCTGCATCGGCAGGCGGACTCTCAACCACTGCGCCACCAGGGAAGCCCCAGCTGTTTTCTATTAAGCCAGGCATTAAAGAAATTTGCCAAAATGAAACAATGCCATTTTTCTCACTAATGAACAAAGCAATTTTTCATAAAAATGTTATTTATGTTAACATACAATGTTATTATTATTGTTAATTTAAATAAATATTTGTATTTATTAAGTTAATAAATCATCTTTCAGTTTTAATTTCTAATGTAGTAAATATCAGTAAATATAACTTCCATGAACTAAAGTTTTTTGGAGTCTTCAGTAATTTTTAATAGTATAAAGAGGTCCTGAGACCAAAAATGTTGAGAATCACTGGCCTAGTACATTGGCTATTTTGGTAAATATACCATATATACTGTTTAACTGTTGGGATCAGGGTTTCATGCATGCCCAGTAAATCAAACTTGCTAAGTGTTCTCAGCATGTATATCTTTACTAAGTTTTGGAATGCCTAACTTATCAATAATTTGGAGAGGTAAATTGAAATTTCCCACTTTGATGATTAATATGTCAATTTCTCCCTGTAGTTCTATCAATTTTTACTTTATATACTTTAAAGACATCTGATTAAGGCAGACTGTCTGGCTTACTAGCTGTGTGATCTAGGGCAATTTACTTATTTCTTCTGGCCTTTATTTCTCACTTTTGTAATATGCAGATAATAATGGTACTGCCTTATACAGTTGTTGTCAATAAATATTTGCTAATGATATCCTCACTAGCAGTGATTAGTGTAGGAACAGAAAAGGAGAACAGATGGATTTATTCCGTTGTGATTTTGGCTGGGGGAAAAGTTGGGGAAGAAATATAAGTGGATAAGTATAGTAAGGTGGAAAATAATAGTGGGCGTGTAGGCTGGATAGGAAGTGACAAGCCTGAGCTATAGGGAGAAAATGCAGTGGACATCTTAATGAGAATGAAGGATGCATATGGTGAGATGGGGTACTGAGTGAGCTGGGGAGACAATTACTAGTGTAAATTTGAGGTCCAGGGGAGGGTCCCAGGTGTGGGTGATATAAAGAGGCTAGTATGATGGACTGGTTATTTACATGGTTGCTGAAGCCACGCAAAATGGGTGGTGCTGGATGGAAATGAGACCCCAAAGTCTTCCATACAGCCTTGACCAGTATATGAACAGGTGACAGTGGAACAAGAGGATGTCTCAAATCTCAAAGCAGAAGTGATGCTTTGCGAGTGGCACTGACAGCTGAGTGAATGCCAGCCCTGCTTGTGGTCCTGGGGACTTCAGAAAACCAGACCTTCACTAGAGGCAGATGCAGGGTAACCAGTCCTCTGGGAGAGCCAGCTTTCATGGCAAGGGGATGGAGGCACTTCCTGGGATAAGGGGGAGTTGACAATGTTGGGGAGTGCATTTCCTGTGGAACAGGGTATAGTATAAAGCTTGGTGGAGAAAGCAGTGGGCCAGGGGTCAAAGGAGAGAAAACACAAGAACTTTCCATCTTGAGCCATGACCGAGGATGAGAAATGTGTGAGGCATGGTGGGATTGTCCAGGTACAGGTTCCAAAGATTATCTTAGACAGTGAGTCCAAGGATAGGACCCAAGATAGTGTCAGTTTCTTAATGATCTAGACAAGGAGGTGGGCAAGGAGGGGTAGTTACGGACAGATCAGTAAGAAAGAGGACTTTTTTTAAAAAAATTTTTTTAAAAATAAATTTATTTATTTATTTTTGGCTGCATTGGGTTTCTGCTGCTGCTGCGTGGGCTTTTCTCTAGTTGTGGCGAGCGGGGGCTACTCTTCTTTGCGGTGCTCAGGCTTCTCATTGTGGTGGCTTCTCTTGTTGCGGAGCATGGGCTCTAGGCACACGGGCTTCAGTAGTTGTGGCACGTGGGCTCAGTAGTTGTGGCTCACGGGCTCTAGAGTGCAGGCTCAGTAGTTGTGGCACACGGGCTTAGTTGCTCCGCGGCATGTGGGATCTTCCCAGACCAGGGCTCGAACCCGTGTCTCCTGCATTGGCAGGCGGATTCTTAACCACTGCACCACCAGGGAAGCCCATCTTTTTAAAAATTTTTTTATTGGAGTATAGTTGCTTTACCATATTGTGTTAGTTTATACTGTACAGCAAAGTGAATCAGCTATACGTATACATATATCCCCACTTTTTTGGATTTCCTTCTCATTTAGGTCATCACAGAGCATCGAGTAGAGTTCCCCGTACGTTCTCATTAGTTATCTATTTTATACATAATACCAAGTGTATATATGTCAATCCCAATCTCCCAGTTCATCCCACCCCCTGCTTTCCCCCTTGGTATCCATACGTTTGTTCTCTATGTCTGTGTCTCTATTTCTGCTTTGTAAATAAGATCATCTATACCAATTTTTTCAGGTTCCACATATATGCGTTAATATACGATATTTGTTTTTCTCAGAAAGAGGACTTTCTAAATGAGTTGGCGCTTAGCTGTAGTGTAGTATGTCCCACGGGGTAGTGAATTCCTCATTATAACTTTTTTGTTTTGTTTTAAAAGAAGTTGGATGGATGGACATCTTTCAGGGAAGCTGAAAGGAGGGTTGGGCTGCAGGACTTCCAAAATTCTATGGGAAAAAAAAAGCCCTTAGGGCTTCCCTGGTGGCGCAGTGGTTGAGAGTCCGCCTGCCGATGCAGGGGACGCGGGTTCGTGCCCCGGTCCGGGAAGATCCCACATGCCGCGGAGCGGCTGGGCCCGTGAGCCGGAGCCTGTGCTCCGCGACGGGAGAGGCCACAGCAGTGAGAGGCCCGCGTACCGCAAAAAAAAAAAAAAAAAAACCTTAGAACTTGAGTGTAGTATTTGGCTATGTCTCCCTCTAGTGGCCATCCTGCAGAATTAACAAAAATTAACTCTAAAATCTCAAACTAAAAGGTTAGCACTCGTGGCTTTCAGAATACCCTAAATTCCATTTTATGTCAATTCTGCATGAAATCCAGATAGTCATCTGTGCACTTATTGTTTGAATAACAATCGTTATTTTTCTAAATCAAGAAGATGCCATAGGCTAGTAGACTTCTGTGCCAGGCACATAAGATTTAGGGATGGAGCATAAGACAAACTAGATCCCCTGCCTTCATGGGGCTTACATTCTAGTGTGGGTAAACAGACCATCAGTAACCAGTAAATTAAAAAGTTGCAGCCTCTGATTAGTGCTGTGCAGGAAGTCAACAGAGTGCTATGAATGGGACTAAGGAGGATGACTTACTTTGGATAGAGTAGTTAGGGAAGACCTCATCATTAAGATGAGAAGAGGGAAAAGCATGTTCTGGGCAGATAAAAAAAAATAAGTGCAAAAGCCCAGAGATGGAAAAGAGTTTGGCATTTCTAGCTGCTCAGAAGATTGGCACAACTAGAACAAAATTGACAAGTGGCATAAGGCATGGGTTGTGGTTGGAGATGATGGTAGAGACCACATCATGTCAACCCTTGTCGGCCTGGCATGGGAAACCTCAAAAGCCATGGAAAGTTTGCTAATGACAACTTTCATCCTATCTTAACAGGCTGCACCTATTTTAAAAATTAATTTTCTTGAAATTATCTAGATCTATACTTAGCTTCTAAACCAATGGAAGAACTATATATTTTTTTGGCCACGCCACACAGCTTATGGGATTTTAGTTCCCTGACCAGGGATTGAACCCAGAGCCCCAGCAGTGAGAGTGCTGAGTCCTAACCACTGGACTGCCGGGGAATTCCCTGGAAGAACTATTTTAAAATGTGAATTTGCTTTCATGTTGACTGACTTGCGCGTGAGAGCAAATCTATGGCTCATGGGACCATAGATTTCCTTGGCACTAAACCTTCTTTCTGTGTGGGCATTTGGTAGTGAATTGAAACAGAATGCTGAATTGGAAACAGCAGGTTCTGTGTTGAAAAATATTTCCACTTACATTGGCCACTGTACTATTGAAGGAAGTGAACAGCACGTTCAAGGCACTTACCTCCTGAGGAGAAATTGGAGAGAGCTTTCTCTTTTCGTGAAGATGACTTCTGTATTTGAATCACCTCATTCAAAAAGAAGACTTACTGGAGTTAGCCAAGCCCCAAACTGATTGTTCTTCTTCTGCAATGTGAAAAACTTAATGTCACTTATACTTTGCCAAGGAATTTCAGGAGAGAGTTAAAAATCTAAAACTCAATGTAGAATAGTCAGCCTTTTTTGATCTAACTATTTCTTGCTTTAGAGGTGCTGTGAGAAATGAGAATGGTAAATGCTAGATAAAGGCAACACTGTTAAGTGTATAAAAAGGAAAACATTCAGTGTGACGACATGGTTGGCTGATGGTAAGCACACAGCTAGCAGACACCCTGCGCTGTGCTATGTGTAGACAGCTGCGTGGTTGTGCTGAGAAGCTTGCCTTTCCTACCTGTGTATCAGCACCCTGAGCTAGAGAGGTGACAGTCTCACAAGAGGATAGGGGCAAGCTCACTGCATCAGATAATGCAAGAGATGTGAATATGTTAGTTTTCCCATCAATATAACGTTGTAACATTATATTGGTTCAAAACAGGCAGCTGCAAGAATGGTACTTGGCCAGAAGGAGGAAGGGAAGACGGAGAGAAGAGACATATGACTGTATCATCAAAGGTGATGTGACACAAGCAAAAGAATATCAGGGTTATCTATCTCCACCACCACCCAAAATACCACCCAGAATTTAGGGAGTGGGAGCAATAGTTTTACAACTGGGGATATTCAGATTCCAACCAGGATTAAATTTTTTCTTGTTGTTGTAAATTAAATCATATTCTAAAAACTATTACTCTAAGCATAGTTTGGAAGATTTGAATCATGTATATGACACTTTTGAAAGTGAATATTGCCACATGCTTTTAATGCCCAAGTTTGTACTTTTGTATATAATCAAGATGGTGCTAAGCGATGACATTTAACTGTTTTGTTTATATTTATAGGATTATTTTATTGTTTTCCATAAAGCACATGATTAACTTAAATTTGCATTTTTTTACTTACTCCAACTAAAACCATGCAGTCTGTTGCTCAGTCAGCTCTTGGCCACATTTATTCCTGGGATACAAGATGGCTCAACTGACCTACTGGAAGTAAAGCTTCTGTATGTCAGAGAAAGTACACTTACTCAAAGAGACCAAGACCTGGTCAGCAACACAGAAGTTCTGTACATATACTGTCTACGCCCCAAACTTAAGTAATAAGTGCATGGTTACAGCACCAAAAGCCACGAGATTTGGTCAACATGCTGAGTTATCATCAGCTATGCTTATGTGATAGGTCAAGTTGAAAATAAATGCTGGTTAAGGAGCAGACAGAATTTTGGGGGGAGAAAATCAGGTCCCAAAGCTGTTTTTTTCTGCCTAGAATGTTCTACACCTGCCACTTCATGTGGTTTCTAGTTTCTCAACTTAAATGTCACTTTTTCAAAAGGATAAATAAGGACTAATATCCATAAAAGAATCAAAAGAAGCAGAAATAAAAACAGTTCTTGAAAGCTGGGACAACTCTAGATCAGAAAATATTAGAGAACTAGTAAATTGAAAAAGTGTGCTGAGGAATTCACCCAGCATCCAATATAAAGAAAAATATGAACAATCAGTTAAAGATGTGAAGGAAATATTTTGGAGGTTTCAGGCATATCTAATAGGAGTTCTAAAAGAAAAGAATGGAGGGAATTGTGGAGAAGCAATATTTGATGAGATAATTTAAAATTTTCTAGAATTGAAGGAAGATGTATATTCTCAAACAAAAGTGCATTCCAAATACCCAGCAGTATATATAGAAATAAATTCACACAGAAGACACATTGTGGTGACACTGCATCCCAGATAAAGAGAAAAATTTTAAAGCAGCCAGAGAAAAAAGACTTATTATCCACAAAGGAATGGTAATTAAATGAACAGTTGTTTTCTAATCAATAATGATAGATTTCAGAAGACAAAGGAGCAAAATTATGAAAATGTTGAGGAAGAATAACCATCAACGTAGAATTTTATACCCAGTTAAACTATCCCTCAAAAAAAAAGGAGAATAAAATTTGCCATAGATTCTCATTGAAGAGACTATTAAGGATATTTTCCATCCGGAAGAAAACCAAACCCAGAGGAAAAACATGGCATTCAAAAACAACCAAGCAACCAAAAAGCAGTGAGAACAGGAACAGATAAAATATATCTGGAAATGTGTTTATGTGACCAAAAAATCCCCCACAAAACAAGTTTGTGCATGTTTTTATAAAAAAGATAAAAACTCTCCTTAATAATAAGACTGTGTGTGTGTGTGTGTGTGTGTGTGTGTGTGCGTGCGCACACATGCACTTAATGGGTAGTTACGTATGTGAGGGCCTTTAAAACAGTTTATCCATCACCCAGCTTTAGCAGCAACTCATATTTTGCCAATTTTGTTTCATATATTGCTAAAGTCCTTAACAGCATACAAATATGGAATAATTTTAGTGTATTAAAAATTTATAGTTAAGTATATATGCTAAATATTTAAAACAGCCTAAACAAATAGATAGATATATAATCTATAGATTCTAAAATTGTAGTGAGTCTCTGAAAATTTATCAATCCACTGAACACAAGAAAGGAGGGGGCAAAAACTGATAAAGAGGATTACAAGCAATGAATAAAAAATAAGATGGTAAAAATAAGTCTATCACTGAAAACAACAAATATAAATAAATTCACATATAGAAAGACAAGAAGCTATCAGATTTGATTATGCTTCTTACAAGGTACACCTATACAAGAATGATATGGAAAGGTTTAAATGAAAGGAAAGTAATAAACTTAAGAAAAGCATAACCAAAAAGAAAGGGTAAACAAAGTAAATTTATTACAATTAAGAACTTGTTCTCATCTTGTCAGCACAAAGAGAACAAAAAGAGTAGCCAAGGTAAAGGGGATTAAGAGGTGCAAACTTCCAATTATAAAATAAATATGCCACAGGGATGTAATATACAGAATAAGGAATGTGGTCAATATTATTGTAATAAATTTGTACGGGGACAGATTGTTACTAGATTTTAAAATGGTCATCATTTCATAATATACGCAAATGTCAAGTCACTATGTAGCACACCTGAAACTACCATAATATTAAAGGTCAACTATATTTCAATTTTTAAAAAAAGAGTGAGAAGCCACAAACTGGGAGAAACTACTTGCCACATGTATCCAGACTATATAAAGAGAACCTAAGAATTAATAGGAAAGAGACAACCCAATGTAAAGCGGGGCAAAAGCCATGTACAGGTGTTTTAGAGAAGAGGAACCAAAAAATAATGAAGAGACATATGAAAAGGTGTTCAACTTCATTAGTTACCAGGGAAATGCAAAATAAAAAGCACAGAGATTCTTTTTCACACTTACCATATTGGGAAAAATTTAAAAGTCTGATTATTTCAAGTGGAGCAACAAGGACATGTATATTCTGATGATAGAATAAACATTGGTACAACATCTATGGTAAACAATTTGGCATAACTGAGAAAAGATTTCTCATATGAAAAATGGGATTAATTATGTTATCCACCTCATAGAATTGTTTTGAGAATCAAATGACCTAGCATCTTTTGAGGAAGGTGTTATTCTCATTTTTTCATATAAGGAAACTGAGACATCCAAATGTTTAATTAATCTGCCTGTGGACTGGGAGAAACTATCTGCAATGCATATAAATGACAAAGCATAAATATTCAGAATGTGGAAATATATCTTATTGATAAGAAAAAGCATATTCACATAAGAAACTTAAATGGCCAATAAACACATGAAAAGATACTCAACTTTTTAATAGTCAGGGAAAGACAAAACGAACAAAAAAATACAGTGCCAATGAAAAATCAAAATGACGCTGAAGTATTATATCAAACCTACTGCTGTGGGATTATAAACTGATTCAACTGCTTTAGAAGCAGTTTGTCAATATCTGGTGAAGTTGAAAATGTGCACAGCTTGGGACTCAGTAATTCCTCTCTTAGTATTGGGTTGGCCAAAAGTTTCATTCGGTTTTTTCCATAAGGTGGCTCTAGTAGCACTTAGTTGTCTTTAACTTCATTCGAAACAATTTTGTTAGATTGTATGTGACAGCTGTCATATCAGCGTGCATTTTAAAAAAGACATCAAAATTGGTGAATTTTTGTATAGCCATTTAAATATTGAAGATGGAAGAAAAAAGCAACATTTTTGGCATATTATGCTTTATTATTTCAAGAAAGGGAAAAACGCAACTGAAACACACAAAAAAAGATTTGTGCAGTGTATGGAGAAGTTGCTGTGACTGATTGAATGTGTCAAAAGTGGTTTGCCAAATTTTGTGCTGGAGATTTCTCGCTGGATGATGCTCCATGGTCAGGTAGACCAGTTGAAGTTGACTGTGATCAAATTGAGACATTAATTGAGAACAATCAACATTATACCATGTGGGAGATAGCTGACACACTCAAAATATCCAAATCAAGTGTTGAAAATCACTTGCACCAGCCTGGTTATGTTAATCGCTTTGACATTTGGGTTCCACATAAGTGAAGAAAACCTTCTTGACAGTATTTCCACATGCGATTCTCTACTTAAACGTAATGAAAATGTTCTGTTTTTAAAACAAATTGTGACGGGCAATGAAAAGTGGATACTGTACAATAATGTGGAACGGAAGAGATCGTGGGGCATGTGAAATGAACCACCACCAACCACACCAAAGGCCAGTCTTCATCCAAAGGTGATGTTGTGTATATGGTGGGATTGGAAGGGAGTCCTCTATTATGAGGAAAACCAGAAAACCAAACAATTAATTCCAACAAGTACTGCTCTCAATTAGACCAACTGAAAGCACCACTCTATGAAAAGCGTCCAGCATTAGTCAACAGAAAACGCATAATCATCCATCAGGATAGCACAAGACCTCACGTTTCTTTGATGGCCAGGCAAAAACTGTTAGAGCTTGGCTAGGAAGTTCTGATTCATCCATGGTATTCACCAGACATGGCACCTTCATTCAGATTTCCATTTATTTCAATCTTTACAAAATTCTCTTAATGGAAAAAATTTCAATTCCCTGGCAGACTGTAAAAGGCACCTGGAACAGTTCTTTGCTCAGAAAGATAAAAAGTTTTGGGAAGATGGAATTATGAAGTTGCCTGAAAAATGGCTGAAGGTAGTGGAACAAAATGGTGAATATGTTGTTCAATAAAATTCTTGGTGAAAATGAAAAATGTGTCTTTTATTTTTACTTAAAAACCGAAGGCACATTTTGACCAACCCAATATATGCCCCAGAGCAATGGTCTTCAAACTGGGGTATGCATATCCTTGTGGTTATATGAAGATTTTGCCAGGGTACTGGGGTACAGATAGTTAAGAGAACCTTCAACTCCCATGTATACTACCCCGCCCCCACCCCCACCCCCACACTGCCTGGAAACTCTCTGGCAACTTTCCCACCCTCTCTTTCATAATTGCCTTTCTTCTACTCTTCAAGAAGAAAAAAAGGCATATACGCTTTCTTTACATTTCAATGGCCAGTATCAGTGTCATCAACCTAAACTGCTTTGGTTGCTCAAAGATGCTTTTCTTTTCTATTAAATACAGAGTTGCCTAATAATGTATATGGAATTATTTTGAATTTTATACAAAATTTAAAAACTGTTTTCCAAAAGCCAAGCACTAGAGTACAATACATGTACATATTTACTGAAAGAAAATCATGTCATTTACACTGCTTCTTGCTTTCAAAACTCATTATTTTAACTACATCTTGCATTGCATTATTATAAACTAAGCATGAGAAACAGCATATAGATTTACTCATGTTTTAAATAATTTATTATAAAATAGACTAATTTTATTAGATATACATAATTTTGATCTTGATGACTAATTTATTGTGAAGATATGTTCAATAATTTTTTATAAGAAGTAATTTATTTTCTGATATTCCTTGAAATATGTATTAACACATTTATTTTGTTACCTTTTAAAAATTTTTATTGGAGAATAGTTGATTTACAATGTTGTGTTGGTTTCAGGTATACAGCAAAGTGGATCAGTTATACATATACATACATGCACTCTTTTTTTTTTTTAGATTCTTTTCCCATATAGGACATTACAGAGTATTGAGCAGAGTTTCCTGTGCTATACAGCAGGTTCTTATTAGTTATCTATTTTATATATACTAGTGTGTATATGTCAATCCCAATTTCCCAATTTATCCCTCCCCTCCAGCACATTTACTTTAAATAAAACACTTAAATTCCTTTTAGCTCCTTCTCCTGACTCTTGTGCTGTTGTTGTCATGTATTTTAATTCTCTATATTTTTAATTTTTAAAACTTTTTAAATTAAAAAAAATAAATTAATTTATTTTATTTATTTTTGGCTGCGTTGGGTCTTCGTTGCTGCGCGCGGGCTTTCTCTAGTTGCAGCGAGGGGGGGCTACTCTTTGTTGCGGTGCGTGGGCTTCTCATTGCGGTGGCTTCTCTTGTTGCGGAGAACTGGCTCCAGGGCACGCGGGCTTCAGTAGTTGTGGCTCGTGGGCTCTAGAGTGCAGGCTCAACAGTAGTGGCGCACGGGCTTAGTTGCTTCGCAGCATGTGGGATCTTCCCTGACCCTGGTTTGAACCCGTGTCCCCTGCATTGGCAGGGGGGGGGTTTTTTTTTTTTTTTTTTTTTTTTTTTTTTTTTAGTGAGACTTTTTTTTTTAACATCTTTATTGGAGTAAAATTGCTTTACAATGGTGTGTTAGTTTCTGCTTTATAACGTAGTGAATCAGCTATACATTTACATATACCCCCATATCTCCTCCCCCTTGAGTCTCCCTCCCACCCTCCCTATCCCACCCTTCTACGTGGTCACATAGCACCAAGCTGATCTCCCTGTGCTATGTGGCTGCTTCCCACTAGCTATCTATTTTATGTTTGGTAGTGTTTATAAGTCCATGCCACTCTCTCACTTCGTTCCAGCCTACCCTTCCCCCTCCCCATGTCCTCAAGTCCATTCTCTACATCTGCGTCTTTATTCCTGTCCTGGCAGGCAGATTCTTAACAACTGTGCCACCAGGGAAGCCCTCTCTCTATATTTTAAACCACATAAGATATTGCTTGATGCAGATAATACTCATACTCTTTCTAGTGCAGTTCATTCTTTCCTGCATCTTTGTACACCCATCAGGAATTATTTTCCTTTTTTAAAGGCAGGTGTGCTGGTGATAAATCTCTCCATTCCTGGTTTTTTGGAAAATGGCTTTATTTTGCTTTCACTTTTGAAGAATATTTTTCCTGGATATGGATTTCTAGGTTGGCAGGTAATTTTTTTTCAGCACTTACAGAGATATCTTTCTATTGTCATCTGGTTTCTAACATTTCTGTTGAGAAGTCAACTGTCCGTATTGCAGCTTTGAAGGTAATGTTTCTTTTCTCTCTGGCTGCTTTGAGTTAGAAATGTTTCTTTTTCACAATATTATCTGATGTGTCTAAGTGTATGCTTTAATATTTGTTTAGTTATATTTATTCTATTCGGACTTTATAATAGTTCTTAAACCTGTAAACCGATGCTTCCATTAGTTTTGAAAAATTCAGGGAGGTGGGCACCCAGGTATTCAGTATGTTATTTTATGTGCTTTACTGTTTGTTATGAATGTTTCTAAAATATTTTAAGAGCAAAATGACAGGTCCTGCCTCAGGTGCTCACCTAGGACCCTACTGTCACTTATTTGCTTAGAGGTTGCTCTTCGCTCTTGAATTCCTGGCTTGTCATTTTGATTCCTTAGTTTACTTCTTTAAGAATAAGATTTTCAAGTGTTCTGCTCATGAACATGTATAATCGTGTTACCCAAGATGGCTGTTCTCTTGCTCTCTGTACATCCCCTACTTGACCAGTCCCCTGCCTCACCTACAGCCTACTGGCCTGACTGACCTTCCCTCTTAATCATAGAGCCTAGTCAGTAACTGCCTACATGCTTGCCCCTTGCCCCAGCTAGTGATTATTCTAATCCTTAGGCCAGGATGGCTCTACCTACTAGTTTATCAAAGGGAAACATCTGTCTCATGAAAGTCTAAATTGAGGGGCTATGAGGGGCATGCCCCTCAGCTGGTTTCCCTGGTAACTGATGAGCCAACCTGACATCAATTTTCCCTGTAATCGATAACCTCCTCCCCCCACCACACCACTTACCCAGGGAAGACTGCTGCTGTGTCCTGCCTGCTGTCTGCTGTACACAGTGGGGTGTCACCCCAGGACTTTGCTTTGAATGTGTAAGCTCCCCCATCCAATAAACCACTGATGTCTCTTTCACTGTCTCGGGCTCTTTCTTCAGTCTTGAGGCTGGGCAATTACAAGGCTTGTAGGCCTGCAGGGTGCAGCCCAAAAGAACAAATCTGAGAATTACCGTCTAAAGTTCAGAGG
The DNA here is from genome assembly GCF_000442215.2 of Lipotes vexillifer. Classification (NCBI taxonomy): domain Eukaryota; kingdom Metazoa; phylum Chordata; class Mammalia; order Artiodactyla; family Lipotidae; genus Lipotes; species Lipotes vexillifer. Next base: position 7,673,601 of record NW_006791012.1, read on the forward strand.
CTTTCCTGGTGGCGCAGTGGTTAAGAATCTGCCTGCCAATGCAGGGGACATGGGTTCGAGCCTTGGTCCGGGAAGATCCCATATGCTGCGAAGCAACTGAGCCTGTGCACCGCAACTACTGAAGCCCGTGTGCCACAACTACTGAAGCCTGCACGCCTGGAGCCTGTGCTCTGCAACAAGAGAAGCCACTGCAGTGAGAAGCCCTTGGCAACTAGAGAAAACCCGTGCATGTCCACGGAAGACCCAAGGCAGCCAATAAGTAAGTAAATAAATAAAATCTATTTAAAAATAAATACAGTTCAGAAACTTGAAATACATCTTAAAAGCTAACATGAATGTAAAAGTAGCATGAAGAGGGACACTGGAAAGAAAGCAAAGCCTTGCCAAGGATGATAAGGTCTACACGTAGGGAGAAGCGGCGAAGGTCTATAGAAGCAGCTATAGGAGCAGGGAACTGTCACGATAAGCAGACTCAAGGATATCGCAGACGTCTGAGAAATTCTGTGCTGACCTTAAGGCCTATTGAGATGCCCAAGAAACAGGCAACATATGTCTAGGATCCTTCCCCAAAAAAGAAGAAAAGGAGTTATCCAGCATTATGACAGCTAACAGACTATGCCTCTAGTTAGTCACAGTCAGAAGAATTCACTAATTCTCTGTAAGGAATACGTGGTCAAACAAGAATGCATTCATGTATACAGACCACAATCAGCTAGGGTTAAGTAAACCGGAGTGTGGCATATGGAGTCAAATGTTCTTACTTTGATTTCTGCTTTGTCCTATCTATGGGGCCTTGGCAAATCACATGCCCTCTGGGCTCAGTTTTTGAGAAGGATGTTAGAAAGAGAGACAAAGGACACATGAGAACCAATATAGCAGCTTTGCTCTCTTTTGCCTAGGGCTGATTCTAGAGTGAGAAACCATAGAAGTTCCCCTTTCCCCGTACTTTAAGTCCCTTGTGACATGCAAAACTTTATAAATATAGAAAGCAAATCTGAACCTATTTAAAGAGATAGAAAGGAAGGGTAAATATTTCTGTGTCGCCACATGCAAATATGAGAAAGATAATTTAAGGAATTTTTAAACATTTCAAATGCTTATTTTTTAAAAGTACAAACTGGAAGTTGTTAACCTTGCTTTTTTCTTAGCTTACAGAGGAAACATACATTGGAATAATTGAGAACAATGTCTTATAAATATCTGATTTAATGTAATTATACATCTTTAGAACAATCTTGAATTGTATTAGCATGAAAGACAAAGCATAGATACTGGAAACAAATTTCTCTCCTAAACTACCTCTGGATTGTCATTAATAGCAAAATACTAAATATATATACATCCTACGTGTTCTGTGCAGATCAAATTTATCTAACACAAGTTTGAGTCAGTATCACAAATCTGTTACTTTTGGAGATGGCTGGATTCTACCATGTTTCTTTTTCCCTTTTCTAAGTTTTTTCATTCTTAAAAAAGGATTAACACTTTACATGGAAAGTAATTGATATGTTTTTTAAAATTACAGGATGTTCTTAGGTGTGGCTAGCATGGTATTAATTGTCCATTTTATAAGTCCATTTTATGGCTTTTAGGTATTTTATTGTTTCCTGGTTGAGGGTTATTCTATTTAGTAGGAATTTTTCAATATCTCAGATTTCATTCTCTGAAGTACCATCTTTTCCTGGAGGAACTCTGATCTGTTCCATGAGAACAGGACTAGCTCCCGCCTGGGAAAGCTCCTTTCAAAAGTGTGTAGCCAGTCCCCATGGCTGGTGTTTATGGTGGCGTTACATTTGCTAAAGATACTCAGGGCGCACTATTAATGAATCTGGGTGAAGTTGATATTAATCATGTCTTCTGGTAAGTCTAGGGGATGTTTAATATAACAAGTCATCAGAGATAAGTGCGTGTGAGTGGAAGGCACGCATTAATACTTAGCTATCATACATACCTATTTGTTTTGCCTGTGAAATCAAAATTCCCTTTTTACTGTGGTTAAGGAGAGTTCTCATCCTAACAGTGCACTAACTCTTGTTAGAAGAGTCAAGAATTGTGAAGGGTTTATGATTTTAACTTACTTTCAAGCTATCAGGTTAGTCCTCCAGTTTCCTGGATGTTGGAAGAAGACATGAACTTCCTGGGTCAAAAACAAAGGACTTCATTACTCATGGCACAGTGGGCAGCATGATCTTCATGTTCTCATCCATTCCCCTTGCCCCCCACGTCCCACAGGGGCAGTGTAGAGGCAGGCCCAAGGGAATGCTGTGTATACAGTGGGTTTCTGTCATAGCTGAGGGACCATGAGCTTAAGAAACTACCAACCTTACAAGGGAGTTGCTTGCAAACCTGTCCAAACTTTGCTCTGGACAGAAATATTTTTATTATCCTGCACAGCAAACAAATCTTCCCTATCTTCTGCAGGGAGACACTATATCTATCTTCTAAGACTGTTCATTTGAACATATATTCCAGAATAAAAGCTGTTACAAGATGAACAGAAACACAAAGTACCCATGGAGAATTGTCTGCCCACAAGAAGTAGGAACATTTCCCCGACCCATTATCAGGTCTGAATTCCTATGTGTTTCTTCGGCATTATGTTTTCTATAACCAAGTCATAGTTCTCTGTCCTAAGTATCATCTTCTGCTAGCAGGTAACTTCTTTATATGTAAAGGATTGGTTGAGAAAGATACTGGATTATGAACACAGGATATGGAGAACTCTAGCAATTCTCTGCCTATGTTTCAGGTCAAATTATCAGAATAAAATGAGGGTGAGAGCCCTGAATACCTGACTTGGTCTCTTGGAAAATCTCCAAATGCCCCTAAGTCTTCTTAGATGTTAAGTTACATCCAAGTAGGTGAGGTAAGGACTCCATGGCACCAAATAGGGCCATAAAGACAGATGTTTCAAAGAACTTGAGAAATTGTGGGTTTGGTTACAAGTGATACTTTTTGTTATTCGGTGAGGAGCTTAAAATCTCAAAGATGTTCAGGCAGTTGAAAAGATCTTGCAGAGAAAAAGTGATTTCCAGGGACAGAAGTATGTTGTCCATAAGAAAACACATCACATACACCAACCCCCTGAAATGGCTACCCTTTGCTTAAGGATGCAAAGCAGACTTTCTTGGAATTCTCAGTAAATCACTGAGGTGATAGGGAACACTGAATGCAGTGAATATTTAAAGAAAGGATCTCTTCGGAGCTTCTGCTAATAAAATATTCTCTAAGTCAAAGAGTACCTTCACCTAGCCACTTCTTTATAATGAAAGTGCTGGTCAGGGTAGCAGGCTTCAGGCATCCTCAGTATTAGGAAAAGACTGACCAGTGCGTGTATATCCTCTAGGAAAGTGTTCTTTTCTCTCTTTAAAAAATTAACTTCCCTCTGTCCTTATCAGGGAACTGTAATTTTTTAAAAATCCTACATTTTACTTTAGAACTACTCACTCTGCCAAACCAGACAGAAATGGTAACTGCTTTTCACTGGAGAACGGAAGGCTTGTTACAGTTGTATTATGGTAAGGAAAGAATTCTTTTTCTTCATTTTTGGCAATAAATTATTCAAAAATTATTGATAATATGATGTAAAAATATTACAGGAAATTTTGAAAAGGGGAAATAAATCACCCATAATCATATTGCCTGAACACAACACTCTTCTCACTTTTGAATGTTGCCTCTTGTTCCTTATTTAAATACATGCATATTTTTGGCATAGTTGCAAAAGATGTTTATAGCAGGAACCAACTCAATTTATGGATATATCATGCAGGTTCTTTTTTTTTTTTTTTTTTTTTTTTTTTTTTTTT
>NW_006791012.1:7677554-7678097 GCF_000442215.2 Lipotes vexillifer
ATTGGAGTATAATTGCTTTACAATGGTGTGTTAGTTTCTGCTTTTTAACAAAGTGAATCAGCTATACATATACATATGTTCCCATATCTCTTCCCTCTTGCATCTCCCTCCCTCCGAGCCTCCCTATCCCACCTCTTCAGTCGGTCACCACCGAGCTGATCTTCCTGTGCTATGCGGCTGCTTCCCACTAGCTTTCTACCTTACGTTTGGTAGTGTATATATGTCCATGCCTCTCTCTCGCTTTGTCACAGCTTACCCTTCCCCCTCCCCATATCCTCAAGTCCATTCTCTAGTAGGTCTGTGTCTTTATTCCCGTCTTACTCCTAGGTTCTTCATGACATTTTTTTTCTTAGATTCCATATATATGTGTTAGCATACGGTATTTGTCTTTCTCTTTCTGACTTACTTCACTCTGTATGACAGACTCTAGGTCCCTCCACCTCACTACAAATAACTCAATTTCATTTCCTTTTATGGCTGAGTAATATTCCATTGTATATATGTGCCACATCTTCTTTATCCATTCATCTGATGATGGACACT
>NW_006791012.1:7680499-7689874 GCF_000442215.2 Lipotes vexillifer
AAGATCCTCTCCTACACTTTCTCCTAGAAGCTTCATAACTTGGGCTTTCAAATTTAAATTTATGATCCATCTCAAATTAATTTTTTCGTGTGGTGTAAGGTAGGGGTCAACGGTTTTTTATTTTCATGTGGCTATCCAGTTATTTTGGTACCATTTATTGAAAACATTTTACTTTATCCATTGAATTGTGTTGGTGACTTTTACAATTATTTCATACTCACACATCTACATACACATACAAATATCTACATACACATACATTTACATACACATGTACATTTCATATACATTTATCTACACACACATATATACGCACTTATATACACATTTCTGGAGTCACTTGTTTGTTTTGTGGATCTATTTGTCTATTCTTTTGCCAATACCTCACTATCTTAATTACTGTAACTTGTCAGTACATCTTGAAATAAGGCAGAATAAACCCTCCAACTTTATTCTCTTTTTAAGAATATATTGGCTATTTATTCCTGGTCTCTTAAAATTTACATATAAAATTTAGAACCACCTTGCCAGTTTCTACCAAAACACCTGCTGAGATTTTGATTGGAATAGCATTAGATCCATAGATAAATTTGGGGAGAATTGACTGCTTAGAAATATGAATTCTTCCCAACCACGATCTCTATTTATTTAGACCTTCTGTAATCTCTCTCAGCAATGTTTGGTAGTTGTAAATATACAAATACCACACATCTTTTGTTAAGCTTAATGCTCTTATTGTAAAGGATATTTTAATTTCATTTTCCAGTCATTTGTTGTAAGTTCATAGATGTGTCATTTACTTTGTATTGAGGTGCTCCTATGTTGGGTGCATAAATATTTACAATTGTTATATCTTCTTCTTGGATCGATCCCTTAATCATTATGTAGTGTCCTTCTTTGTCTCTTCTGATAGTCCTTATTTTAAAGTCTATTTTGTCTGATATGAGAATTGCTACTCCAGCTTTCTTTTGGTTTCCATTTGCATGGAATATCTTTTTCCATCCCCTTACTTTCAGTCTGTATGTGTCTCTAGGTCTGAAGTGGGTCTCTTGTAGACAGCATATATATGGGTCTTGTTTTTGTATCCATTCAGCCAATCTGTGTCTTTTGGTGGGAGCATTTAGTCCATTTACATTTAAGGTAATTATCGATATGTATGTTCCTATTCCCATTTTCTAAATTGTTTTGGGTTCGTTATTATAGGACTTTTCCTTCTCTTGTGTTTTTGTCTAGAGAAGTTCCTTTAGCATTTGTTGTAAAGCTGGTTTGGTGGTGCTGAACTCTCTCAGCTTTTGCTTGTCTGTAAAGGTTTTAATTTCTCCATCAAATCTGAATGAGATCCTTGCTGGGTAGAGTAATCTTGGTTGCAGGTTTTTCTCCTTCATCACTTTCAGTATGTCCTGCCACTCCCTTCTGGCTTGTAGAGTTTCTGCTGAGAGATCAGCTGTTAACCTTATGGGGATTCCCTTGTGTGTTATTTGTTGTTTTTCCCTTGCTGCTTTTAATATGCTTTCTTTGTATTTAGTTTTTGACAGTTTGATTAATATGTGTCTTGGCGTATTTCTCCTTGAATTTATCCTGTATGGGACTCTCTGTGCTTCCTGGACTTGATTAACTATTTCCTTTCCCATATTAGGGAAGTTTTCAACTATAATCTCTTCAAATATTTTCTCAGTCCCTTTCTTTTTCTCTTCTTCTTCTGGAACCCCTATAATTCGAATGTTGGTGCGTTTAATGTTGTCCCAGAGGTCTCTGAGACTGTCCTCAGTTCTTTTCATTCTTTTTTCTTTATTCTGCTCTGCAGTAGTTATTTCCACTATTTTATCTTCCAGGTCACTTATCCGTTCTTCTGCCTCAGTTATTCTGCTATTGATCCCATCTAGAGTATTTTTAATTTCATTTATTGTGTTGTTCATCATTGTTTGTTTCATCTTTAGTTCTTCTAGGTCCTTGTTAAATGTTTCTTGCATTTTGTCTATTCTATTTCCAAGATTTTGGATCATCTTTACTATCATTATTCTGAATTCTTTTTCAGGTAGACTGCCTATTTCCTCTTCATTTGTTAGGTCTGGTGGGTTTTTATCTTGCTCCTTAATCTGAGGTGTGTTTTTCTGTCTTCCCATTTTGCTTATCTTACTGTGTTTGGGGTCTCCTTTTTGCAGGCTGCAGGTTCGTAGTTCCCGTTGTTTTTGGTGTCTGTCCCCAGTGGCTAAGGTTGGTTCAGTGGGTTGTGTAGGCTTCCCGGTGGAGGGGACTAGTGCCTGTGTTCTGGTGGATGAGGCTGGATCTTGTTTTTCAGGTGGGCAGGTCCACGTCTGGTGGTGTGTTTTGGGGTGTCTGTGGACTTATTATGATTTTAGGCAGCCTCTCTGCTAATGGGTGGGGCTGTGTTCCTGTCTTGCTAGTTGTTTGGCATAGGATGTCCAGCACTGTAGCTTGCTGGTCGTTGAGTGAAGCTGGGTGCTGGTGTTGAGATGGAGATCTCTAGGAGATTTTCGCCGTTTGATATTATATGGAGCCAGGAGGTCTCTTGTGGACCAGTGTCCTGAAGTTGGCTCTCCCTCCTCAGAGGCACAGCACTGATTCCTGGCTGTTGCACCAAGAGCCTTTCATCCACACGGCTCAGAATAAAACAGAGAAAAAGTAGAAAGAAAGAATTAGTAGAAGTAGAGAGATAGAAAGAAAGAAAGAAAGGAGGGAGGGAGGGAGGGAGGGAGGAAGGAAGGAGGGAAGGAAGGAAAAAAGAGATAAAGTAAAATAAAATAAAGTAAGATAAAATATAATAAAGTTATTAAAATAAAAAAATAATTATTAAGAGAGAAAAATTAAAAAACAAAAATAAAATGGATGGATAGAGCCCAAGGACAAATGGTGGAAGCAAAGCTATACAGACAAAATCTCACACAGAAGCATACACATACACAAAAAGAGGAAAAGGGGAAAAAATAATAAATCTTGCTCTCAAAGTCCACCTCCTTAATTTGGGATGATTGGTTGTCTATTCATGTATTTCACAGATGCAGGGTACATCAAGTTGATTGTGGAGCTTTAATCCGCTGCTTCTGAGGCTGCTGGGAGAGATTTCCCTTTCTCTTCTTTGTTCTCACAGCTCCCAGGGGCTCAGCTTTGGATTTGGCCCCGCCTCTGCGTGGTTGCCGGAGGGCGTCTGTTCTTCGCTCAGACTGGACAGGGTTAAAGGAGCCGCTGACTCGGGGTCTCTGGCTCACTCAGGCCCGGGGGAGGGAGGGGCACGTAGTGCGGGGCGAACCTGCGGCGGCAGAGGCCGGCGTGACGTTGCACCAGCCTGAGGCGCGCCGTGCGTTCTCCTGGGGAAGTTGTCCCTGGATCCTGGGACCCTGGCAGTTGCGGGCTGCACAGGCTCCCCAGAAAGGGGGTGTGGACAGTGACCTGTGCTCGCACACAGGCTTCTTGGTGGCGGCAGCAGCAGTCTTAGCATCTCCCGCCTGTCTCTGGAGTCCGCGCTTTTAGCCGCGGCTCACGCCCGTCTCTGGAGCTCCTTTAAGCGGCACTCTTAATCCCCTCTCCTCGCGCACCAGGAAACAAAGAGGTAAGAAAAAGTCTCTTGCCTCTTCGGCAGGTCCAGACTTTTCCCCGGACTCCCTCCCAGCCAGCCGTGGCGCACTAACCCCCTGCAGGCTGTGTTCACGCCACCAACCCCAGTCCTCTCCTGTGCTCCGACCGAAGCCCGAGCCTCAACTCCCAGGCCCAACCGCCCCGGCGGGTGAGCACACAAGCCTCTCGGGCTGGTGAGTGCCGGTCGGCGCCGATCCTCTGTGCGGGACTCTCTCCGCTTTGCCCTCCGCACCCCTGTGGCTGCGCTCTCCTCCCAGGCTCCGAAGCTTCCCCCTCCGCCACCCGCAGTCTCCGCCCGCGAAGGGCCTTCCTAGTGTTTGGAAACATTTCCTCCTTCACTGCTCCCTCCGACTGGTGCAGGTCCCGTCCCTATTCTTTTGTCTCTGTTTATTCTTTTTTCTTTTGCCCTACGCAGGTACGTGGGGGGTTTCTTGCCTTTTGGGAGGTCTGAGGGCTTCTGCCAGCGTTCAGTAGGTGTTCTGTAGGAGTTGTTCCATGTGTAGATGTTATTTCTGGTGTATCTGTGGGGAGGAAGGTGATCTCCGCGTCTTTCTCTTCCTCCATCTTCCCGGAAGCCTCCTATCACGCAGGTTCTTAAGGAATGGGATTTTTTCTTTAAAAATCATCAGATGTTAATGTATTTTAAAAGCCACGTCTTAATTTATCTTACAGCTTAACTGTTATTTTACTAGAGGGAATAAATATATTTTCTGACTATAGACACTCAGACCAATTGTTTTTTATATTTTAATTTTCATTGGCGTATAGTTGATTTACAATGTCGTGTTAGTTTCAGGTGTACAGCAAAGTGAACCGGTTATACATCTACATATATCCACTCTTTTTCAGATTCTTTTCCCATACAGGCCATTACAGAGAACTGAGTAGAGTTCCCTGTGCTATACAGTAGGTCCTTATTAGTTATTTATTTAATATATAGTAGTGTGTATACGTCAATCCCAATCTCCCAGTTTACCCTTCCCCCCCTTCCCCCCAGTAACCATAAGTTTTCTACATCTGTGACTCTATTTCCATTTTGTAGATAAGTTCATTTGTATTATTTATTTATTATTTTTTGGCCACAGTGTGTGGCATGTGGGATCCTAGTTCCCTGACCAGGGATCAAACCCATGTCCCCTGTGTTGGGAGTGTGGCGTCTTAACCACTGGACTGCCAGGGAAGTCCCTGTACCCTTTTTTTAGATTCCACATATAAGCAATATCATATGATATTTGTCAGACCGATTGCTTTTTGGGCTCATTCCTAGTTTTGATAGAGAGACTCCATTACCATTCCCTTTTAATCTGCTCTGAAATGTAAACATGCATTCAGTTAATCTATACGTTGTATCAGACTATTAAAGAATAAATTAAACAGAAAAGGGGCTAAAATCATAGCCCCATTTCCTGCTGCTTGAGATTATAATCTTCTGTAGGAAGGTAATGTTTGCCCACAATATTAAAATACAAGCTTCACAAAAGTTTTGATAGCTGGGGAATCCGTTTGATTATATTATCAAACCTTAGCTGGTACCTCTCTATAGGAGCAATCAGTGACAGCTTCAAACTTGCCTACATTACTTGTGTTTTTTCAATCTATATGGTTAAAAAAGGCACAGGGGTAGGTAATAATAGATGTAATCCAAAGGAGTATTGGGGAAAATCTTCATTTGGTGGTGCTTCATCCTATCTATTTATGACACTTTGCAATTACTCAAATCTCTGGCTCAGGAGAACTGTGAAAACATTGACAATGTAAATGCATTATTGAGTGGGAAGGCTATTATGGCAGAGACTGTCACGTGCTCACCCAAAACTCATTTTCTCATTTCCCAGGCATACTGGTTGACATTTCCAGCCTCCTTTGCAGTCAGGTGTGGCCATGTGACTAAGTTGTAGCCAATGATGTGTGAGCCATCATTGTGGGCACACATTGTGTGACACTTCCAGGCCTGGCCCATAATAACCTCTAATGGATGACCCTCCATGCCTTTTCTCTTTCCTGCTTGATCCAGAAGAGCATCCTTGGAAGCCATGAGTTTCCAAGATGGTGGAGCCATAATATGGAAGCCTGTTTGTGATCCTCATCATCTGACGAGGACCAGCTATTTTGCACTTTAGTAGGAATTAGACTTCAGTTGGGTCAAATGAGACTTTGGGGTTGTATCCATAACAGCTGCTAATGTTACCCTAATTAATATAATTACAAAATAGAAAGTGATTTGTCTTGTATAATCACACACGCAGAGACACATTATTTTAGTTCCTCTGTAAACAAGCCATGATGATGGCAGAGAAGGTAATAGCTAAAAATATTTTGAAGTTAAGCACAGCTGGGGACTGAGATACTACTCAGAGGAAACAATTATCTATAGGATCTAAGAAGCAGCATAAAGTAGTGGTTAAGTATGAGGGGTCTGGGGCCAGACTGGTTGGGTGCCAGTCCTGCCTCTGCTATTTGTTATCCGTGTGACCTTGAACAGATTATCCAAACTTTTCTTGCCCCAATTTCCTCAACTGTAAAGTGGAAATAATAATAATGATAATAGTATGTATGTACTTCACAGGCATCTTGTCAAATTTAAATGAAATAATATATATAAAATGCTTCCAGCAGTGCCAGACAAAGTAAGCACTGGGCAAATGTTATATTACTATTATTAGCAAGTAAGAACCATGTGTCGGGCAAGGACCCAGAATCCAGAGATGAGGAGAGAGCCTTTGGGTGTAGAGACTCAGGTCACGATGGCCACTCAATCTTCTGGCTAACACCACCCATCACTGACACGCTTCCCATCTGAGTATATAAAATGATAGAGGAGTGGCTCAAATTACTGCAAAGAATGTCCCTCCTTCCTGCTCATCTGCCATGGGCGTGTCTTGCCTTGTATAAGGACTCCTTCCTTTGTCAGCACCAAGTAGCAGGTTATATACACATCTGTCTTCCCTTTGCCTCTCAAATCCCTTCTGTCCTCCATGTCTTCAAGGTGGAGAAGCAAAAGAGCTATTTGGCCACAAACCTCTGCCATTGTTTATTATTGGGTCTATCTCTGGCTAGCCTTGGGGTAAAAATGAGCTACCTTAAGGACAACTTGAGTGATGAAATAGAATTCTATTTAAGGTCACTAGCATATTGAATCTTTAAGCGAACTATAGAACTGAGAGATCCAGGCTAGCAATTTGCTAAGTAAAAAATAGGCATAGAGATTTTTAACTCATATTTTAAAATTGTGGTAAAATATACCTAACATAAATTTAACACTCTAAATATTTTTAAGTGCACAATTCAGTGGCATTAAGTACATTCACAATGTTGTATAATTATTACCACTATCCATCTCTAGGATTAATTCATCATCCCCTATGTAAACTCTGTAACCATTAAATAATTCCCATTCCTCCTTCCCCTACCCCTAGCAATCCCTCTTCTACTTTTTGTCTCAATAAATTTGCCTATTCTAGGTACCTCATATAAGTGGAATCATACAATATTTATCCTTCTGTGTCTGGCTTAGTTTGCTTAGCACAATGTTTCTAAGGTTCATCCCTGTTGAAGCATGTATCAGAATTTCCTTCCTTTTTATGGTTGAATAATATTCCATTATGTGTATATATACCACATTTTGTTGATCTACTCATCTGTTGATGGATACATGGACTGTTTCCATCTTTTTTTTTTTTTTTGTGGTTGGCGGGCCTCTCACTGCTGTGGTCTCTCCCGTCACGGAGCACAGGCTCCGGACGCACAGGCTCAGCGGCCATGGCTCACGGGCCCAGCCACTCCGTGGCATGTGGGATCCTCCCGGACCGGGGCACGAACCCGTGTCCCGTGCATCGGCAGGCGGACTCCCAACCACTGCGCCACCAGGGAAGCCCCTGTTTCCATCTTTTGGCTGTTGTGAAGAATGCTGCTATGAACATGAATGTACAAGTATGTGTTTGAGTCCCTGTTTTCAGTTCTTTTGGATGTATGCATAAGAGTGGAAATACTGGTAATTCATGTTTTTAAATAGGAGATTTCTACATGTGTCTCATTAACCAGAACTGTGTCACATGATGTCTCCTTACTGCAAGGGGATGAGGTGGGGTTGAGAACATGAGGTTTTAATTTTCCCCCCAGCCTCTGTAGTAGAGAAAGGCAAGAAAATGTGGACTGGAGAAAAATGATGAGTGAATCCACCTATGGTATCCACCACAATGTACATCCTAGGAGATGAATCTAGAACTGAGATTTTGTACTCCCACAGCAGGCAATATGGATAAGAATTGGTTTCCTATGGTAACTATAATGTTGTTGGTATTCTATAAATTCAAATGCGATGCTGTCCCTTTCTCCTGGATCCCATTTTGAATGATTTTATGACTTACAGGAACTGCCTCATCTAGTTTCAGTGGGACTTTAGATAAATCTGCTTTTGATAGGTAATTACCCATGGTTTGGTTTATATAAAATAGGCTTTCCAACAGAAGGGGGGCACTCAACTGTAGATAAAGATAATTAAATGATAATTAAAATTGGGTTGTTTAGCAATAACAATACAAATGGGGAAGGGGCAAGATGGCATCTTGGAAAGGAAATCATTCTATTAGAATACTCAACTAGAAAATACAACTAGTTCTGTTTAAAGATTACTATTCAAAGATTATTGTTCAATTACTCCAAGGACGCTCATTTATCACCGGAAGTTTGGGAATAGGATCTAGCCATAGCATTTGTAGACACCAGATGTTCAGAAAGATGATTTATCCTTATCTTAGATATAAATTTTAAATTTCCATTATTAAGGAGGAAATCACCAAGGTGACAATCTTATCAATGATGGATTCAAGAATGAAATGAAGGATGGGAAGATCAAAGCATGAGTTAGGCATTTTGTACTTGTCTGACATATACATAGCTCAAGAAAGAGGAGGAGTATGGTGTTAGGATACAATTTCAGATGCATGTAATAGAGCCCCCAAATAACCATGGGTTGAACAAGAGAGAAGTTTGTTTCTCACTTGTGAAGATGATCCACGGCAGGTATAGTGGCTCTTCTCCAAGGATCATCTAGGGTCCTTGGCTCCTTCTCTCTTGGTTCTTTTCCATTCCAAGCAGCAGAATGGAAGCAGAGGAAAGAGGGAAGGGATGACACATCCCTTACCTTTTAGAGTGTGACCAGAAGTCAATCCTCACTGGGCCCAGGATTTAGACATATAGTCATACCTCACTGCAAAGGATTCTGGGAAATACAGTTTTTATTCTGATGGCCATATGTCCAGCTAAAAAATAGGGGTACTATTATTTTAAAAGGAGAGAGTGGATTTTGAAATACAATGAATAATCTTGCTACCATAAAAGTGTTTCTATTATAGAAAATAGAACAATTACTTTAAAGGAATTTGAAAATTTTGGAGTCAGAGGAGATCTTGGGTTTGTGCAGAAGCGAATCCTTCCCATCCTCTTGACAGATTAGTAATCTATTCTTTATGAGTTTTGGGGCTTTAAAGTGCATGGCCAGAGCCAGCTATTGCCCTGCATTAGCCATTATCCTGAGCAAGACAGGCTCCCAAATAATTATACTACCATAGGAGACACAGAACATGCTCTGCCTCTGACTGCAGGTAGCACTGCAGACTGGATTATTCTCTATTACCGCCAATTATTTTCTGTGTAGAGGATGGCAGCCATGTCCTTCCACTGTAAACTTTACCTGTACCTACTCACCATTCTAATGTGATGCACAGAAAAGTAGTCAACAGAAAAACTAGTACACAGCCATGGCACAGGAGGTGCTGTAGG
>NW_006791012.1:7689884-7691921 GCF_000442215.2 Lipotes vexillifer
AGGGAAAGGAATCAGTGGGTCATTTGGAGAGAAAAGTTTTCTGTGGAGCCTTGGCATGGCCGTGAAGAGAGAGAGGGCTATAAGGGAGGAAAGTAAGCAAGAGAGGGGAAGACAACTGATCATGAGCAGAAGGAAATATTTCCCTCTCCCTAGTGGAAGTGAAGAATGACTCTCACACATCAGAGGAATTGAGACAGGCATACCTCCGAGGGGGCAGAGACAACTAACCTAACTGCAAGGAAACCTAACAGTGGAGCAACGCTAGGGAATTACAGCAAGAACAGGGGTAACGAATGTGCTGCAGCGCTCAGGAATTCTAAATGGAAACCTCCGCACAGTCAGTCTTTATAACATCCAGCATTCTTCAACCCCTCTGAGACTTCTGGTCCACCAACCTCAGCTCCCTTCCCCACTTCCCCAAAGCCCTCCTTGTGCCCCTACTTCCCATCTTGCTCAGTTTGGATTCCATGGTTCAATCCCTAAAATCACACCCTTACATAGTATTCAATCTACCTGCTCCTCTCTCCATATTTCCCTCGCAAAACCTCAACTCTGATGAACCCTAACAGACGCACCCAACTCCCTGCCTGCCCCCGAGGAGCTCGATGTGGCTGAGGGAAGCCCACAGTGGAGCCCACTCTGCTGAAGCTCCAGAGCCTGCAGCCTCGCCCAGCTGTCCTGTACATCGCCAGGGTCAGCTTAGTCTCTTTTTCTGAAAGAGAGTAACTGAAATTAACCAGAAAGTTAGGAGCTCTGCTCAGTATTTCATTAAGTGATGGGAAAATGAAATTCAACTGGAAAATGATTGAAAGCAATGATTAAAAAAAATTAAAACTGCTGTTTGTGTTTCACTGAGTCTAGACATCTTAATAAGTCAGTTGTGTCTATACTTCTCTCCTTTTTCATATCTTGTTCTCTTTCTCTTTATTTTTTTTAAAAAGTTAAGTGTATTTTTATCAAAGTGATACATATAAGTAGTTTTAAAAAGTCGTATAACTAATTCTAAACATTTAAAAAATTTTTAACAGTTTTACAAGGCTTATAATAAAGAAATTATCCAATTTCTTTCTGAGGGAATATATATATATTTTAGAAAAGATGGAGATAAAGAAAGCCTAAAACAACAGTAAAAAAAAACCCAGAAAAACAGTTGCCTCTGATGGGAGGAAATTTGGTAATTTATTTGTTATAAGCCTTGTGAACTGTTTGATTTTTAAAAACATATATATATATTTCTTGATTTTCCAGTTTTATATATTATTCATTGACTTCTTATTGTAAAGATGAAGAATTACTTTTTTAAACCTTTTTCTCTTCCTACCATCCTCTCAATATATATCTATTACAATTTTAGTTCAGTCAATATTCGTTGTTATTGTGACTAGTAAATAGTCATAACTGAGCCTTTTACTGTACTATGATTGTGTTTCCTTTCTTGTACAATCTGTTTTCCTGGAGTCATTTCCTCATTTTTTCGTTTGCTTGGTTTTCTCTGTACTTACTAACAATTTATCCCCAGACTCTCTGCTAGAAGTATAAGGCAGCTAATATGTGTTTCTTTGCATTTCTTTTTCTTGGAAACATCCTTCTTGGAGTTCTCCACTCTCGTACTCCAATCTGAGCTTGTTGCTCTCTAGGCCTGCTGCGTGGATGTCATCCCGGGATGCCCCTTTGTTCTCCTCCAGGGAATTTCTTCTAGGCTTCCTGTGTTGGGTTCCTTGACTCTTGGGTCCCTTTTTCTTGGTTTACCTCCTTGTTTTGATGGAGTACATCCCCCAGTACCTTTCTAAGAAGGTATGCATAGGTGGTAAGTTGAGATTTTGTTCATTGGAAAGACTCTTTTACTGTCATGTTTGATTTGGTTCTCCCAGTGCAGAGTTCCTGTGGTTCATCCTCTCTAGGCTAATAGTCTTTTTTTTTTTTTTTAGGCTAATAGTCTTTTGATTTGATGGTGGAGGGCCAGTCACCCAGCTCTGTGGGGGCAGAGGAGAGAGTCTAGGAGACTTTTTCTTCCTCAGGAGACTTTCACTCATTCCT
>NW_006791012.1:7691953-7726613 GCF_000442215.2 Lipotes vexillifer
CCTGCTTTTAGCTCCTTCTGGCACCTTCATAAGCACCTGGTACCTTCGGTTCCTGAGCCTTTCTGAGCCTTCCTCATCTGGCATGAATGAGACCACTTTTTTGTTCCTCCAGAGACTATAGTTACCTAGCTTTCCACTCTCTTCATGTTGCTAGGTTAGTCACCACTCATCTCTCTGCTTTCCAGGTTTTAAAATTTTGTTGACATCTCTCATATGCTCTCCTCACCTCTCCTAGTCTCTCTGTTCCATAGTTTTATGTAATTAAAACCCTTTATTGTCATTTTAATGGGAATTCAAAAGGGAACAGAAGTGCAGCTATTCAGTCCTCCATTCAGCCTGGAATTCTCCATCCTCTCAACCCACTGCAAATTTTATCCTCGTCATTTTGCTGAAACTGTTCTTATCAAGAGTAAAACCTTGCCTAATCCAGTGGTCGATTCTCAGTCTTTATCTTACTTGAACTCTCAGTAGAATTTGGTACAATTAATTGCCTCTCGTTTTTGCATCACACGCTCCTGTCCTTCTTGCCACCTCTTGGTCTCCATTTCTGCTTCTCCTCTGTCTCACTCTAGGTCTGTAGGCTCCACCCTCTACCTCCTCTCCTCTTCTCTATTTATAGTCTCTTGGGTGACATGCGGTCCTGTTGGATTAAATACCATCTACATGCCAATCTTTTCCAAATATATATCTTCAGTTCCAATCTCTGCAACACCCTGCATCTCCACACTTACATAAGTCCATTTGTCTATCTGACATTTCCAGTTGGGGGTCCCATAGGCATCTCAAATTGGACCTCTTCAATGTAGAACTTGAGTTTATCCTTCAAGCCTGCTCCTACCTCCATCTTCTCCATCTCAGTGTATTCACCCAGATTTTGCTCAGATTGAACACTCAAGAATCATTGTTGATTATTCTATTTCCCTTATACCCATGTCAGTCTAACCACAAGTTATAGCAATTCCATCTTCAAAATATATCCTGGTCAGACAACCTCTCATCACTTCCCCTTGCTGATCCAAGTCATCCCCCATCTCTCATTTGGATCCCTAAAATAGCCTCCTGTCTTCTGGCCTTTCTGCCATCATTCTTGCTTTCCACCTACACCTACAGTCTATTTTCTGCATAGCAGCAAGAATATTCTATATAAAAAGCAAGTCAGCAATGTCACCCCTACTCACAACCATCCAATGGTGTCCATCACACTTCAAACGAAGCCCCCTCCTTACCAAGGTTGACACGAGGTTGACACGAACTGGCTTCCACCTCCCTCTTCATCTCACTCTCACTCTGCTCCGGCCACACCGGCTTCCCTGGTTATCCCATCTAAGATAAACCTCATCAGTCTCCATCCCCTTAGAAAGCCACCTACTTCCCAAAGTCCCCATGCCCCTGGAGACAGATCTTCTCAGTGGTGACCACTGGCGGGGGGCTTGCCATGGGGGTGGGAGTGGCCATAATATTTGGCCCTGAATATCCCACCAAACAGGAGGGAGAGTGGCTAGAAAATGTTGTAGTATGATAAATATTGATAGATATAATCCACATAGCTCACATAAACAAAAGCTATTTGGGGTTCTCAGTAATTTTTAAGAGTGTTAAGGAGTCCTGAGGCCAAACAGTTTGAGAATCACTGTGATAGACAGAGCCTGGGGTGGTGGAGGAATTTATATATTATGGGATCTATGCAAAAAAAATCAGTGCTATTCAGCTGGGTGTGCCGTGGGCACGGGTGCAAGCTGGCTCTCTGGGCAGAGTCATGACGTAACTCCAGGGAGGCACGAGACCTGAGCCTGAGAAGAACCTCAGGAACTTTGGGAATCTGGCCGCCGGCCATCTCCCTTGTAATGGGGCCGGGAGCTGATGCCTTGCCCTCAGGGGGCAGTGCTGGCCAGTGCCACTCATTGGTAGGAGGCTTCTTTCTATTCTTTGAACTCCAGAAAGACTCTTCTGGGGGTTCCTCCTCTCACTCCCACTCTTACAAACATAAGACTCCCATTAGGAGACTGGGCAGTTAGAGTTAGAGTTGTCTGTAACAGCAGCTACGAGAAGCAGAAAAACCTAAGGCCCAGTGTCCACCCCAATCTCCTCATGCCAGTGTCTAGGGCACTGCATGGTTATGACTTGGTTTATCCTGACAGAATCTTGGGAGACATGGGGCCAGGAGCCCAGGAAGCTGGATCACTCCCCAGCTGAGCTGCTGAGGCTCCGTGTGACATGATGGCATCTGCCAGACCACTCAGCAAATTGTTCCCTGGGTATAGCTGCCTCACCTCGACAGTCTGTCAGCCGCATTTACCAGGAACCGGCCAGCAATGTAAATCGGTAGGCGATCCAGGCATTGAAGCAGCAGTTCCCAGGAGGTAAGGGCTAAGTTACCTATCTATCAAATCTTGTCTCTCTGCTGACATCTGGAAAAACTAGGTGACACCCACACACCTGAGGCCTGGGTAGCAGCCCAGTTAAAGGTTGCAGTTTTTCTTTAGTTACTTTCTGACCTTGGAGTTTGAGAGTGTCCATATTAGGCTCTGCTTCTGATCAAACCACAGGAATGTTCCAAGGTCTAAGCGTTTGGAAGTGAATGTAGGTGAGTGCGCATACACGTGCATTACACGTTTTGTTGGGTCACTTACAGTACGACCTAAGGTTGAACCCTGGGCAATGACTGATCACTGAGCACTCACTTAATTCCACAGGCAGAAGCAGCCTGTCCAGAAAAAACCCCGAACATGCCACTGGATAAAGGTTTAAATGGGCTTTCTGCCTGTGAATTGCATTCGATAGTTGCGTGGGTGCAGCCCATGGCAGGAATCCACACAGCTCACAGGAGATCTGTGTGGCCCTGGGGTGTTGCAATGTCACTGTCTGGGTAAGTGGCAGCCAGGATGTGGGACTTGGTGATTATTTTTGGTTCGGTTTGTTTCTAGCTCAGAAGAATGACTATATGTAACATTGAGAGAGGCATAACTTCTAGATTGTCAAGGTTGGTGCTAATAGTGAATGATATACTAATATACGTTACATGGAACCACAAGCTTGCAAGAGCAATGCTCACGCACTAGATGGAAGGATAAATCTTCTGTTGTATAATGGGAAAAGAAAGCTGGCAATGTAAATGCAGTCTTAATATTTTTTTTCCAGCACTGCATATGTAATTAGGCATTCAGTTACTTCCTCATCTAAGGAAATTTGACTTTAATGGGAGCTATGTGGCTAACAATGGATGGAGTCTTTTGAAAATGCAGGGGTGAGGATGGGAAGGTATTAACTCTTAAGATAGATTACTGCCTTGGCCTTGAAACAAACAAAACAAAACAAACCCCCCCCCCCCCCCCCCCCCGCCCCGCCACACACACGCAGTACCCATCTGCCAGCAATATAAACTATGTGGATAGATGCTAGACTCGTTTTCTGAGCCTTAGAAATTAAGCCAGGAACAGAATGGTCAGATAATTTTTGTCTCCTAATGTTTTGGTCATTTAAGGTTCCCCTCCAAAAGGGCTTCTGCTTAATAAATGCAGTTGCATTGGTGTCTGAAAATTGCACAGTTTATGATGCAGTCTCATGATGTCTTGAGACATTAAGGCATAACCTTGGGTAAATCGAAAGTCACCATTAGGAAGAGAAAGTTTCAAGCACATAGTTTAAGTACAGCTGATATAATAGAAGCACTCGGGAATTCCCTGGCGGTCCAGTGGTTAGGGCTCCGCACTTCCACTGCAGGGGCACGGGTTCTATCCCTGGTCAGGGAACTAAGATTCTGCAAGCAGCACGGCACATAAAAAAAAAAAAAAAAAAAAAAAACAAAAAAAAAAAAAAAAAAAAAAAAAAAAAAAAAAAAAAGCTAAAGAAAAAATAATAGAAGCACTCCCCATCCACTTTCCCTGCCCCCAAACTCCCAGAGAATCATTGGGAACAGCTAGGAGCATTAACAGCCTGACCAGGGTGAGTGCCAGATGTGACAGCACTAAAAATGTTTGCTGGTGCCATGGTGGAAAGGGTTAAGAAATAAAGGCAGAAACCGAGTTTAAAGCTTGTAGACCACGGACAGTCCTCAAAGGCAGCCACTCACTTCCGAAGCCCCAGCTCCCCCTGCATGGTTCATCCCGGGGGGAATCTTTCAGAGGACATAGTGTTAGAAAGCCAAACTGAGTCACCCCCATAATATCTTTAGCTTAAACAGCCAGGATCCCTACAAGGTTCCAATTCATGGGGCTTAACAGCCTATTAGGGAAAGGAATTCTTTCTCACCGATAGTAATTAAAAAAAATTTTTGGAATAAATTATACTTACTGTTCTTCTCCTGGCCTTTTACAGAAAATATGTTGAGCTGTCAAAAGGGGGCATCCTTGCTTTTCCAGACAAATGAACAGTTTGAGTTTGCTTTTTAGAGAAGCCTCTGTAGGAGTGGTAGGCGGCAGCAGAGCTTGTAGTGATTCTTAATGCAACAGGTGTGCTACTCAGGACACACCTGGGGGCATGGACCCTGGTATCTACAACCTGGCTCCTCCAAACGTGGCCATGGGCCAGCAGCATCAGTATCACCTGGGATGTAGGATCTCAGAGCAGCCCAGACCTTCTGGATCAGAATCTGCATGTAACAAGGCCCTGGGCGGTCAGTGAGCACCTTCAGTTTTGAGAAGCTCTGCTCCACAGCCATATTTCTCAAACTTCCCTGGAACAAGAATCACCTGGAGGGGTGGAGGGCAGGGTGAGGGTGGGAGGAGGCTTGTTAAAACAGTTTCCTGGGCTTCCAAGTTTCATTTACTAACCCAGAATTTTCAGCAGAGAGGTCTGGTAATCGGCATGTTTAACAAACGTCCCAGGTGATACTAGTCCTGAGTGATATGTGAGGAACACTACAAGATACTTTTATATTTTGAAGGAAATACATAATGATCTCAAAAAGAAACTGCTTTCTCCAGAATACATCTTTCTTTTGAAAAGGTGCAGTCTCCCTTTTCCTTCCCACTGCTACTCCTTTTTAAAAAAATATAAATTTCTTTATTTATTTTTGGCTGCGTTGGATCTCTGCTGCTGTGTGCAGGTTTTCTCTAGTTGCGGCGAGCTGGGGGCTACTCTTCATTGTGGTGTGCGGGCTTCTCACTGAGGTGGCTTCTCTTGTTGCGGAGCACGGGCTCTAGGCACACTGGCCCAGCAGCTGTGGCTCGCGGGCTCTAGAGTGCAGGCTCAGTAGTTGTGGCACACAGGCTTAGTTGCTCCGCGGCATGTGGGATCTTCCCAGACCAAGGATCGAACCCGTGTCCCCTGCATTGGCAGGCGGATTCTTAACCACTGCGCCACCAGGGAAGTCCCCTACTGCTACTCTTGAAAATAGAATGCTAAGGATGGCGAAGTTGGAAGTGGAGGGGTAGTGTCAGAACCGCTTGTAGCAGGAGAGGCTGGGGGAAGAGGCTCTGGTGCCCTGTGACGCTGCGGGCACCGGGATTGCCAGCAGAGGGCAGCAAAGCATACCCTGCTGCAGGGACGGGTTGGCATGAGTGTGGACCGACCAGAAAGACTTACTTCTGGGACTTTCTGGAGCTGTTGGTGGACCTCAGGTCTGGCTGGACTGACACTATGTTGGTCAAGTCAGTGGGTTGTCAGTAGACTCTGGCTGGGTCTGAATGGGAGCCAGGTGAGGACTGAACCCACGTTGTCCAATAGAAATAGAATGTGAACCACACTGATGATTTTAACTTTTCTGGAAGCTGCATTAAAAACAAAATAAAACAAAGCAAAACAAATAAACAAAATGGGTGACATTAATTTTGATAACATATTTAACCCAATATATATAAAATATGATCATTCGACATGTAATCAGTATAAAATGATTAATGAGATAGTTTACATTTTTTCCCCCTGTACTAACTCTTTGAAATCCATTGTGTATTTTACACTTGAAGCACATGTCAGTTTGGACCAGCCACATTGCAAGTGCTCAGTATGTACATGTGGCTAGTGGCTACGGCGTTGGACAGTGCAGATCTGAGCTGTTGAAGAGCTGAGGGAGAATGATAAGGCTGGGGGTGAAGGAGAGATTAGAACCAGAAACAAGGAATCTGGCCTAGGGACAGATTCTTGTTTCATCCATGATCAAATATTCGCTGAGGGGCTACATTTCAGTTCTTTATTGAGGACCTACTGTATGCCAGGAGTTGGGCTGGAGCCTGGAGATACATAAACCCTTGAACACAGTCTCTGATGCTGAGGACCCGGGTCCAGACTAGTGAGAAGGTAGCCTGTTTCCAGAATCTTTCAGATCCCCGTGGCACACGCTGCGGCAAATTTCTGAGCAGGCACTGGGTGGACCCCGAGACAAATTGTTTGACCCACCCTGGGGGCGAAGCTCTGAATGACAACTAAGTCAAATTGGTTTTGTTTTGTTTTTTTCCTTCTTATAATCATTTCCAGGTTTACTCAGAAGTTGTTTGAAACACACATGTGTTTGGTCTGGAGAAAGAAAATCTGGCTGAGGTGAAAATCCCTGAGCTGGCTCTAAGATTCCCTCAAAGGAAAAGCCAATGGATCATCAGCTAACACGACACAGGAATCCCATCTCGGGCATCCCCTGACCTTTTACCAGGGGTGTGCCCACAACATTCAACGTCTCTTATTCCCCCAGCAGCGCTGTTCTAGGTTAATGCTATTTTGGGAATGTGGTTCTTCACTTCAGTGTGAATTTCCTCATCTTTCTGCACAAATTGAGTGAAATCCTTAGTGCATTTTTTTTTCTTAGATGGATGGAAGCTAAAAGAGAATGGAAGGCCTCCAGCTGTTTGAGGCTCTGTCCTCAACGACAATCAAAATTCTCCATCTTTTCTTGTTCTTGGCACTTTCTGATTGAAATAAGATTCCAGCATTTATCTGCACCTGCAATTTTGACAAGAAAGGAAAATTTAAAAGACAAGTGAAAGAATTCTCTGAGGGAAGTCAATGAGTCGACAGTAGTCAGATGCCTGCAAATCTCTTTTTGCATTCCTCCGTCAATTAAGCTACAGTCACATATTGGAGAGCAGAACTTAAGTCTGTGAGTGGAAATGCAAAAATGTGCGTCGATCAGTAGCAGGAACCTTCCTTTGGAGCGAATATTACTTGGAGAGCAGCTGATGATCCATTTGGCATTGAAATGGGGAGGATTTTGAGTCAAAGAGGCCACTTTAAATTATAGATCTGAGTTTAGTTGAAGGTCAGACTTACCTTGCATGAATAAAATCTTCAGAGATTTTGGAATATACTCAGAAAATGCAAACTATCTTGAGCACATAAGCATTTCCTTCAGGGGATAAAAGCAGTTTAATTTTATTGCCCTCTGCATAATTATTGACCATATTAGCATAGGAGATACCGACAAGGAAGGCAGAATAGCGATCTGATGACCTCTGATTCTCAGCAGCTAAAACCATGAGCTTTGGCAGAAAGTTACTTGGAGACCAGGGAAGATTGGTAAGGGAATTTGGTAGTAGCCAGTAATTTTACTGGGACTCAACAGATGGCAAAATTACCCACTGAGAGGTGAAAGATTATTTACCCAATCTCATATGACATAAATAGTCTCTCAGCTCCAGGAATTTGGGGACCATCTATAGCATCATATTGATGATTTGGTTATCTGGATTCCTCTGTAATCTGACTCAAAGCTTCCTGGCAGCCAAGATGAAGAGGGAAATGTAGTGAGTTACAAACTTGTCATTTGGGAAGAAGAAATGTACTCAGCTCTCAAAGGAAACTCAAAAGGGACATTCATAAGGAAGTACTCTAAACATTAAAACTATTTGATTCATGGCTGTAATATTCTTTCCAAAAGCTACTGGCTCACCTTGCAGATTTATGATTAGTATTTAGGAAAGTGTAAATGCACTTCAAAGGTTTGCAAACCTGTTAATATGAATTAACTTCTTTTCTCAACTCCTCCCCCGATGCTAATCTAAAGCCTACTTTTTTTTCCCCATGGCTTGCTGTGTTAATTGGATTACAGAGATAATCCCCCTCCCATAAAAAGTAATCTCTGCAGGTTTTGGAATCTACATTCTGCTGCATTTTGTAGGATTATCTCTCAAAGGCAACAGATTAGAAGCGCTGGTTGGTGCAAATACGCTGAAGTCTGTGCTGTAATCCCTTCCAGTGAAGATGGGGCCTGGGGAGGCTCGGAGGTTATAAATGAATGAAAGAATGCCAGATTAGCAGTCTGAACACCTGAGTCCTAATCTCAGTATTGCCACTAATTAGTAGCGTAATTTATGGCAAGTCACTTTACTTCTCTGAGACTCAATTTTCTGTGCAAAATGAGCAGATAGTGCTAGATCAACATTTCACAAAATTTGGTCCAAGGAAAACCAGTGCTTCAAAATGTTAATAGATAGCCCATGAATGAAGAATTGGAGATCAAGTAAATTTGGGGAAATCTGCATGCCATCATCATCTCTCTTTAGAGTAGCGGTCCCCAACCTTTTTTGGGGCCGGTTTCGTGGAAGACAATTTTCCCACGGACGGGGTGGGGGTGGGACGGGAATGGTTCAGGCGGTAACGCGAGCAATGGGGAGTGACAGGGAGCGGCAGGTGAAGCTTCAGTCGTCCGCCACTCACCTCCTGCTGTGCGGCCCAGGGTTTGGGGTCCCCTGCTTTAGAGCACCATGATGTCCATTAGCATATAACATGATTCTTAAGAGTTGTGCAGTGAAGAAATGCTCTTATATATTTATATGTGTGTGTATGAGTGTGTGTATATATTGATGTATATATGATGTATTTTACATATATTATATATACAAGTATTTTTTAATGTGGGAGTTTTCAAACTTATTTTGGCCATAGAGCCCTTTTTTTTTCCTAAAGAAAACTTATTAAGTTCTAGAATATGGATGGTAAATGGTGAACTAGATCAGAGTCTCAAACTTTCTGTTTTCAGGACTCTAAAAATTTATTAAAGACTCCAAGGAGCTTTTATTTATGTGAGTTATTCTACTGTTACTTATCATATTGTACATTAAAAAGGGTACATTAAAATAGTTACTTATTAATTCAGTAAATATAACAATAATAAACATATTGCCTGCTATTATAAATAACATTTTTTTAAAAAGTAACTATATTTGGGAATTCCCTGGTGGTCCAGTGGTTAGGATTCTGCATTTCCACTGCAGGGAGCCAGTGTTTGATCCTTGTTCGGGGAACTAAGATCCCACAAACCGCGTCATGTGGCAAAAAAAAAAAAGTGACTATATTTGCAAAACCAAAAAATATTGAGAAGAGTAGCATTATTTTACATGTTTGCAAATATCTTTAATGTCTGGTTTGACAGGAGGCATCTGAATTCTTACATCTGCTTCTGCGTTTAATCTGTTGTGATATGTTGTTTTGCTGAAGCATATGAAGAAAATCCAGCTTTATGGGATTGGAAAGGGGAGAATTCTAATATATGTGGAAATGATATCAATGAACTTTTCAGACTTTTCCCACTAAAATCCATCCATCTATGTTATACTAGAAATGAATTGTTTACTCACACATGATTTCTTATTTTTAAAATAAATTTATTTATTTTTGGCTGCATTGGGTCTTCGTTGCTGCATGTGGGCTTTCTCTAGGTGCGGCGAGCGGGGGCTGTGCTTCATTGTGGTGCGCGGGCTTCTCATTGCGGTGGCTTCTCTTGTGGAGCACGGGCTCTAGGCATGCGGGCTTCTTCAGTTCTGGCACACGGGCTTAGTTGCTCTGAGGCGTGCGGGATCTTCCCTGACCAGGGCTCGAACCCGTGACCCTTGCATTGGCAGGTGGATTCTTAACCACTGTGCCACCAGAGAAGTCCCTCACACATGATTTTATAATGTCACGTGTTCATGATTTGGAAAATATTGGTTCACTGATTTATGCAGATCTTCCAATTGATGACACATTCCATTATACAATACCAAATATAAAATATCAAAAAAAATCACATTTGTTACTATCACCACAAAGCTATCAGAAAGGTTTTTAGGTATCGGGGAGCTGTCAAGCTCACCATGGCAGGTACAGGTTTTTCAAACTTCAAAATTTTAGCTGAAAGCTCGAATTTTATCATTGGCAACAAATACTGTCAATTGTTTTCCTTGAAGTAACAGACTCACTTAATTATTTCTGAGATGTCTGCCTCACACCCAAGCCTGTAGAACCACAGTTTGTCAGTTGTTCTTTCAAATAAAAATGACGTTGCATGATAAAATCGGCCGGTTCAGCTCACAACTCAACAATTGCACAAGTGCTTTTGCTCAGGATCCTCGTGCTGGGAACGCAGCTGGTGTGCTTTATGTACTTGCCATCTTGTCTCATAGCATGTTAACTCAAGGGTCAAGATTCAATAAAATTAATAATTTTTACTGTTTCATTAAGGACATTCTTAAAGGACACTGGCTCTCTTCTTTTTAACTGCTACTGTGTAATGGTGACAAATACAG
Source organism: Lipotes vexillifer (assembly GCF_000442215.2). Classification (NCBI taxonomy): domain Eukaryota; kingdom Metazoa; phylum Chordata; class Mammalia; order Artiodactyla; family Lipotidae; genus Lipotes; species Lipotes vexillifer. The sequence continues at coordinate 7,702,387 of NW_006791012.1, forward strand.
TGGCACAGTGGTGCCACTCCTTTGATTCATGCTAAGGCACCAGCAGTTTTGTCTGCTGTTGCTTTTGTGTCATTAGTGCAAATTCATCACAGTGAAAAAGACATACAGAGTCTTAGTAATATTATGAAATAAACTTTGACCTCTCAGGTACCCCTAAAAAAGTCTTGGGGACCCCGGGGGTATGTGGGCTTCAATTTGAGAGCCACGGTTCTAGATCATCTTGAAGGTCCTGCTCAGCTTTAAGAATCTAAGATGAGGACAAATTTAGATTCATTTACATTTCCCTCCTAGTTCCTCTTCGTGTGCATCTTTATACAGTTGTCTGGAACTTGGGGTTTAGTTTGTGAGCCTGGAATAAAGTAAAACAAAGCCCAGTGGTTAAGAGCATAGATTCTGGAGCCAAAATATTTCAGTTTGAATCCTGAATCCATCACTTCCTAGCTGTGTGACCTTGGGCAGAGTTGCTTAACCTCTCAATGCCTTGTTTTTCTCATTTCTAAAATGGGCATAATAAAAGTCTCTACTTCATAGATTGTCACGAGGATGAAATGAGCTATTTACCCATAAAGTGATTAGAACAGTGTCTGACACGTAGCCAGCCCTCAATAAACATGACCTGTTATTCTGATTACTGCTCATGGAAGGCCCTATATCCCTGGCTTCATAAGGGCACAAGACAGAGACTAGTCACCCCTGCCTGAGGACTGCCGAGGCTCCACGAGTGCTGGCAACCAGTTGTTTCAGCAGCACCTCTGTATGGTTACTACCATCCCACTGTTTTGTATCCAAGCCAGATTTGGGGGTGGGAGTTTCTATTCCTAACACCCAGAAGAGCCTTAACAAAAATGAGAGTCCATCTTGTGTTATAAAAATGGCTCTTTACTGTGGCTTGACAGATCTGTCATTTTAGTTTACAAGAAACCCCCTTTTATCCTCTTCCAGTGCAGAAGAGGTTGTTGAAACACAGCCCAGAGCCTCTAGCTTCTTGTTAACACCTTGTGGTTTGATTTCTGGTCAATTAAGACTACAGGAGCCCCTGATCTCTCTGGTGAACACTTGGTAGTTGGGGACCTAATTAGTGGCTTCCTTGTGCCTGTCAAAGAAAATCATTTAGATTTTTTTTTCTATATTAAGAAATATTTACAAAAATATTTCCCACACCCCACTTCTAGCAGTCCCTAGTCCGTGGTGATTGTCTCTCCCAGTTTTTCGATCAGTTCTCCCCTCTACAAAACCGTAACTACCTAGGGATGACCCTGAGATGCCCTTTAACAGGTCATCATCGATTATAAGACTCACATAGCTTTAATTCCAGCTTTGAGGTATGGGGAGAAAAGAAATACATACATACACGTCACAAAATTATTTCAATGACAGAAATATTAAAGTAGAAAAATATCTTGAGTTCTGAAACTAAGGTAATATAGTGCAAGGGGAATGAGACTGAATGCCTTAATATTTTAGTCAGTGCCAATAACATGTAAAAAGAAAGAATGTGTATCTAATAAGTGCATTGTATCTAGTTGTAGGAACTCTTACAACTTAATAATAAAAATAACCCAATTAAAAAATGGTTTGAGTAGACATCTCCAAATAAGATATACAAATGGCCAATAAGTGCATGAAAAGATACTCAGTATTAGGAAAATGCAAATCAAAATCATGAGGTATCACTTCATACTCAGCAGGATGGCTATCATCACAAAATCTGATAATAACAAGTGTTGGCAAGGATATGGAAAAATTGGAACTCTCGCACACTATCATGGGGAATGTAAAATAGTGCAGCTACCTTGGAAAACATACTGGCTCTTCCTTGAGAAGTTAAACATAAAGTTATCATTTGACTCAGCTCTGCTTCTATCTCACCAAGCAACCTTCAGATTATTAATTCAGCATGACATAGGGAAAGGGTAGAACTTGGGTTGGGGAATGGAAGTTTCTGGCTTCTGGAAAGAGATAACCCATGTAAAAAGAGATAACCCATGTAAAAGAGATAACCCCCAACTTGGGTTGGGGGAGTGGAAGTTTCTGGCTTCTGGAAAGACATAACCCATGTAAAAGGAAGAAACTAGTATTCTGATATATAGTTTAGTCTCTTGTGAGTTTAGTTAGCTGAAGTTTACCACTGAAAGTCTGCTTGTCTCTGAATTTGTTGATCAAGTCCATTTTCAAATACTTAAGGTTAAGAGTCTTATGCTGGTCAGTGAGATATTCATCAAGACCATCCAAGCCGTGAGGTCTCTTGAAAGCCCAGGAGCTGACTTTCCCTGGATGACACCCATGACTTTCCTGTTCACACATCTTTCTAATTATAACCAATGTGGTATCATGGTACATGTGCTGACATTGATCTTCAGTAGCCTGAGCAAGAATCCTGCCAGTACTGTGAACCAACCAGCCAGTTTTTAAGTGAGACCTTTAATTGCTGTTGACTGATCTGACATCAGGAGTGTGGACCTGTGGTCATTTGTTTGGCTGCTTTGACTTGGGAGGGTGAAAAGTGCACTCAGAAAATGGAATAGTGTTTGACCCTGCTGGGAGACTCAATGGCCTAGAACTTGTCACTAAGGCAATTGGTGCATGTCTCTTCTGCTCTCTGCCCTGCTTTTTCGGCTGGTGAGAGTGTGGAGCTGCAGGCACAAGAAGGCACGTTCTCCAGGCCAGTGATGGAGAGGGAGATGGGTCCAGGAAGTGGGCTGACTCGTAAAGTGAGCAAGGACCATAAAAGGCAGATTTTGAGGCTGTACTATCTCCTTGGGGGTGTTCATTTATACGACAAATACTTACTTAGTTCCAGTACTAGACAGCAAAGAAGACAAACTAGGCACTTCCCCCAAGAAGTTTATAGTCTGAAATATGAGTAAGGTGACTATATTAACTAATCTGCTGATGGGGGCAGCTAATTGGTTGCATTGTTGAACACATGGTCATTGATGCTAAGTATTTAAGCCAGGGTGCTGCCAGAAGGTTCAGAAGGTATGGGTCTGGGGATGGTGGAAAGGACACAGATAATGATAAAGTTTGTGAGCTTCAACACTGAGGATGAGTGCCCAAGGCAAGTTCGAGCAGCAGAATCTGGGGGTGAGATTTGCATATTGGCCTGCATATGCAGTCAAAGTGCATATACATTGGACTATACCTTTTTGCTTCTTTCTCTTAACACCCATCTCAAGGTACCCCCAAGGGTCATGTCTTGGGAACCCTGTGGTCATCACCTGCCTTGCTAGAGTGCATAACAGGTGTCTCACTGAGAAGAAGACCTGGGGGGCAGTGACATTAGGCCTGTCAGAGGCTAAAAGAAAAGAATTAGAGGGAAAGTAAATTAGCAGAAAATTTGGAGACAGATAGTAAAGAAGGAAAGAAGCCCAGAGAGAGGAGAAGCTGGTCAGAGGTTGGGCAAAAAGGGGCCGAGGGGGCCTGGCCGGGCTCTTTGCCAGCAGAGGACCCTGCTACATGGTGGATGCACTCTTCTATTTCCATTTCACCAGACTCTGTTGTTGTTTACACTTTAAAATATTATGAGGTACAGCAGAGAGAGAGGAATGGTATGAAATGCAGCAGAAGTTTGACAGTAACAAACGTAACTAGGTGGCAAAATGAAAACAAGAAGATAAGAATAGATTAGGGCATTAAGTAAAACAAGGTATTTCTTTAGAAAAATAAAAGAGGAAGAGAAACTGAAGTCAAAAGAGGAATTTAAAGAAGATGAATTTTACTAAAGGGCTGGGAATTGGATGCTGGCACAAGAAAACAATTACTAGTCACGGGGGGCAGATCTAGGTTTGCGGGGGCCAGCAGCTTAAAGAGTTTGGGGAGGGGGCTTTCTAAGAGAAAGATTACAAAATTGTGCATACAAAATTAGAAACAGGCCTTGGAAGAGGCATCTGCCAAGGGTGGGCCCTGAAACTTAAACCAATATCTTCACAGTAAATCATCTCGCCAGTTTGTGGTGGGGCTCACTGATCTCCCTGGCACTGCTCTGCCCCTCCGATGCCCTTTCCAGATGGCCTCCAGCACAGTCTGTGGGCAGCCCCTGCTCACCATCCTTCCCGAGCAGCCCTCGACTCCTAGGTACAGGTGAAGCCCCTTAGTGGGCACACCAGACCCTCCATGGGCCAGCCCAACCCCTCCCCTTCCACTTGGCACGTTACAGGTGATCAGCTCCACATTACTTGTCACCCCCTTAATACTCCAACACCAAATACTCATCTATTGCCTCTGCTTGGAATGTCCCCTCACTCACTCTCCACCTCCTCTTTCTGCTCATCCTTTAAGGACCGCTAACTCCCCTCATCCTGGGCTGGGTTATCTCGCGGCACTCGGCATACTTCTATCACGGGGTTGTCCTAGGGTAAAGCGGATTGCTGTCTGCTGCCTACCCCCCCCACCCCCACCCCGTCCTCACACCGTATACTCCAGTAGTTAGGGACATAGGCTCTGGAGCAGGCAGCTCAGCTCTAAATTCTGCTTGTGCAACCTTGAGCAAGTAGCTTAACCTCTCTGATACTTCCTCACTTATAAAAGGGGAATACCCACGGTGCTTACCTCATAGAGTTGTGTTGTGAGGGGTAAAGGCAGTGATGCACATAAAGTCTTAGGCTGGGACGTGGACAGTGGTCAGTGGTGCTGAGCCCTGCGGCTTAGAGAATGGACACCACTGAATTCATTCTTGGACCTCCTGTGCCTGGCACAGTGCCTGGTGTTTAGGAGGAGCACTGAATTGAATCAAAACATATACTTTGGATTAACCTGGGGATGGTCAGTTTAAATGACTGAGAAATGAACATTATAAAATGCTTCCCTGACCAAATTAAAATAGCTGTATTCTTGATGATAGAAAGAAAGGTATGCCAAAATGCAAAAATACAAGGATAAAGTAAAACTACTTGGGTGATCATATAATTTATCACATAAACAAACACTTTTGAGAGTGAATGGGCATGCTCTTACAATAGACCTTCCCAGGCAAACCAGGAAGTATGGTCACTCCACCTATAAGCTTCACTCCCCAAAGATGACCATGGTTAGCATTTTTGTTATATTGCCTTCTAGTCTGTCTTTTCTTTTTTTTTCTTACAGTTAGGTTGTAAATACTATTTTCTAACCTGCTTTTCTTTTTTTTTTTTAAGATTTATTTATTTATTATTTATTTATTTTATTCATTTTTGGCTGAGTTAGGTCTTAGTTGCAGCACATGGGCTTCTCTCTAGGTGTGGCGTGCGGGTTTTCCCCTCTCTAGTTGTGGTATGTAGACTCCAGGGCGCTTGGGCTCTGAAGTTGTGGTGCATGGGCTCCAGAGTGTGTGGGCTCCGTAGTTTGTGGCACATGGGCTCTCTAGTTGAGCGCGAGCTTAGCAGTTGCCACACACGGGCTTAGTTGCCCCGTGGCATGTGGGATCTTAGTTCCCTGACCAGGGATCGAACCGGCGTCCCCTGCATTGGAAGGCGGATTCTTTACCACTGGACCACCAGGGAAGTCCCTGCTTTTCTTTTACTTAACAGTATGTCATGAAATCCTTTCGTCAATAAGTATAGATTTTTACCACTAGTTTTAATGACTGCATATTACTCCATTTGGATGTACCATAATTTATTTAACTGGTCCTGTATTGATGGATATTCAGATTGTTTCCAACTTTTGAGAATTATAAAACATTTATAAAAAAACTTCAAGTTGCTTGCTTTTACTCTGTAGATTGGAGTTTTGCAGGGACAATATCCAGGTGACCAGTTATTTTCTCTAAGGTGCTTTGCCCTCCACGGTCACCTCCAAAGTCTTGTTTCTATCTTGTGGGCTGGCTAACTGTTCTCCTCATGGCATATGCAGAGAGAAGTTAGCATATCCCCCCACCGCCTGGTTAAATGGGATTAAAATAGAGCCTTTTTATTTAAAAAACCAAGCATAAATGCTAACTAATATTACTGACAATTGTATTTGAGTGGGTGATGCACAATTTAGTCAAGAGGCAAAGAACCATGAATGCATGTCTTTAATTAGATACCTTACTTACTGGCCCTTAATTCTATTGCTGCTTGAGTAAAATGTTTTGTTCATTCATTCATATGTTCATTCATTTACAAACTACTAATCACACTCTTGTGCTAGTCATAGAGAAGCTTTCTGCAATCTAAATCAAATACAGTAAAACCGCATTTATGTGGGTGCCTCTGGTTCATTAGCGGACTCTCAATGTGTTCTTCAAACACTCAAACACCTCACTTTAATTGAGAATACCAGCTACTACGTCTGCCAATTATATCCTGTCAGAACTCCAAGGCACATGAGCCCCTGGAGATCCTCAAGGGATATAGCCAAGAGAACTTTGCAATCTCCAAATCTGGGAACTCCATAGTAGCACTTCTTGGGGAGTGTTGTGGAGATGAAGACAGGTAGAGAAAAACAAAGCTGTGCTGATGTGCAAATGCTGATGCTGGGCCATCCAACAGAGAACCTAGCAGGTCACAGAGGCATGGGATGCTGAAGAGTTCTGGATGGACTGAGTACTTAACAATAGTTTCAAAGAAGAATAATGAGCCAAGACTTGTGAGCCTATTGGTAAAAAGACAAAGAGAGTTCTAAGCCAAAAATGAAGAGATGTGTGAGAAGCATTTGGGGGAAAAAGGCTAAAGATGGCCAAGCTAAACAGGAACAGGCTTCCATTAGGCCCTACCTTAAAACTGATGTGATATAAAGAAGCCCCAGGTGAGTATTTTAGTTTTTTATTCCTATGTAACAAATTTCTCCCAACTTTGTGGCTTGAAACAATGCCCACTTATTATCTCATAGGTTCTGTAGGTTAGAAGTCTGGGTGCAGAATAGCTGGGTTCTCTGCTCAGGGTCTCTTGCAAAGCTGAAATCAAGGTGCTGGCAGGGTTGTGTTCTCATCTGGGGCTCAGGGTTCTCTTCTGCAGTCATTCAGGTTGTTGGCAGAATTCAGCTCCTTGTGGTTGTAGGACTGAGCCATGTTTTCTTCCTGGCTATTGGCAGGGGTTGCTCTCTGTTCCTAAGGCTGCTCTCAGGTCCAAGCTACATGGCTCACTCCATAGTCAGTTCACGACATGGCTGTTTGCTTTCTACCAGGCCAACAGGAGAGTATCTGTGGCTGCATCTTGTCTCTTTTCAGGGCTCAGCTGATTAGGTCAGGCTTAGCCAATATAACCTCCCCTTTGATTAACTCAAAGTCAAGGGCAACTGATTACAGACCTTAGTTACATCTGCAAAATCCCTTGTGCCATATAATGTAGCATATTCACAGGAATGAGAGGCCATCATATTCATAGATCCTGCCTATACTCAAGGGGAGGGTGTTATACAGGACATGTACACCAGGGGGGCAGAAATCTTGGGGGACATCTTAGAATTCTGTCTACCACAACAAGATAAAGCATAACAACTAGAAAAAGCATTTTTATTGTGGGACTTAAGGTCACTTCAGTTTTTAAACAGGAGTGCAGGAAACAACGCACGTGGATGCAAATGTTCTGGTGATAACAATTATGAACCTTTTAACAGCAGAATGAAAATCTCCAGGAACCATATCATTGGATCATCCCCTTGGTTAAAGCCTTAGATTAGGGGGCAGTAGAGCAGGGGCAGTGTGGCAGTGTTCAAGTGGGGACAACATTCCAGTTCTTTCTGCTGGGGCCCAGGGAGCTGATTGTCTAAGACTACCAGTTAAGTCTTGAGGAACCATTCTGACTGAAGAACACTGTCAATGCCTAGGGTCCTAAGAGAAGGTCTTCAGGAAGTGGGCTCTTAGCAGAGGATGATCAGGATGGTGTGTGGTTTCTGGAGCCATGCAGGTGTGTGGGGGAGTGGAGCGATGGGGAGATGTGGTGAAATGTCAATTTAACCTTCAATACCCAAGATAGGGGTGCCCACTTTTAACCTCCACACTCACTCTTGAGGGACAGACGTGCAAGATGTTGCATGTGAAAAGGGAACTGACAGAGGAGCCAGCTCCATCCCAGACCTGTTCCCCTCTTGCCCACCAGAGGTTCTTGTGGGTGGACCAATGAAGTACCCTTGTGGAAGCTTCTGGAGTATCGATCCCCATCTTACACAGGACTACCTTTTGTTGTTTGTTTGTTTGTTTGTGGTGAAATAGAAAAGAATAGCTTTATTGTTTTGCCAGGCAAAGGGGGCCACAGGGCTAACGCCCTCAAAATTGTGTGTCCCCTACACAGGACTACATTTTATCTCACAAATCTCAGGCTGCTAAGTGCTGCATCATCACAAACTTCCACATTCCTTTAGGGGTCAAAATCAAGGGAGAAGGGAAGCATGGGTTTGTCAGGCCCCTTCCTGTTCTGAAGAGATGCCCTACTCAGCCAGACTCCAGCAGGGGAGGGCAGCAGGCATCTTCATAATCATGGGAACCAATTAGATAAATCCAGATACAGAGACTTAGGCTTTGAGTTAAGGACATTTGAGACACCAGCCTCTGAAACGACTGAGCCTGGTGGCCACTGTCCTGTGTTGTGGGTTGAACCAGTTAAACTCATGTTGTCAAAGCTGATGGACAAACGTCCATTTGCAACTACTGAATGCCATCAGCATTGGGAAACGGTCTTGGTGGAACCAAAAAGCAACAAAATTCTGAAACACCGGAGTCTGCAGGAACTTAAACCACCCACACCGGGGGAAACTACAAAGCAGTGCAGCGGTGGAGACGCCTGCTGGGTTTTGTGGCCACCCTAATGCTGCACAGGTGGCTAGGCCTACTCGTTAGTGACATGAAACACCTTCCTTGCAATGCTCAAGACTTAAATAAATGCTTCAGTAGAGCGGCAGTTTGCCCAGTTCATGGCCTTCAGAGTCACTCAGGAAGAGTGTTACTCAGCACTCTCAGGAAGTTATAGGTAAGCCTTGAGGGTCAACTGTTTTCTCTGCATGGAGGCCTGGGTGGAAGAATTAGGAGGAAGAGGGGCCCAGCTCTATACTTGTCCTCTAAGTCCTACTATCTGCCAGGAACTATTTTAAGTGATGTATGTTGGTTGCCCCTTTTCTACAGATAGGGAAGCCAAGGAAGGCTTACAGAAGTCAACTGTTTGAAGCTGTATGAATAAATAAGTGACAGAACTGGGATTCGAACCAGGTCAGCACAGGGTCAGCATCCTCGCACATGGGGCCAGGCTGTTCTGGGTTGTATAGGCAGGCTGTGCTGCCTATACAACCCAGAGAGAGCACTCACAGAATGTGGCACTGTTTTTCAAGGCAGGTAATACTCACAAATTAGATAAAAATGTCGAGTGCATAGAGGGCAGTAAAGCAGAGCGTGGGGTGCCTGGGTGGTGATGATGGGTCTAGGGAGGTGTCCTTTTCTCTCTCCACTGCACACTGACTGCAGGATTCCTGATTGAGGTATTACAGAAATGCCACTCTCCAGGGCTATTGGTACTCGCAGCACTAGATGGCTGTCCTCAGGGTTCACTGCAGCTGAATGTAAATATAAGCCCTGCCACTTCTCAGGGGGGCCCGATGATGCCCAGGTGTGTGGTTCTGGAGCAACTTTTCCTCAAGTAAATCAGTAGGTCCATATTAGAAGACACGTGTTAATTTACTGCAGCGAGATTTTATGTCTTAGTCAGTCATTAGCAAAATTTCGTACCAGAAATTCTTTCCTCTTTAATCTTGGTGGGATTGGTATTACACATAACTTGACTGTTAAGACAAGAATATCTTGCAGATAGGGAGGTCATTAATCTAAAGGGTTTTTGCAGTGTGAAATGCAAATGTTCAGTGACAGGTATGCCAAGATCCCCCAAACCCTGCTTGATCTGCCATAAAGGGATCTAAGGAAAGGTTTGATTGTTTTGTTCACACAAATAAGAAGCCCTTCTGCAGCTCTGCTCCCTTTGCAGCTCCAATTCTTTTACCATTTGTTCAGATAGAGTTTCCAGCCCCTAGAGGGCTGGTTCATCAACACCTTCTTTCCCTCTGTGTTCCCCAAAACAGACCTGGAATTTGGGGTCTACATTCACAGAAGGTGAGGGTAAAGCAAACACGTTCTCTCTCTGCTGTCTCCTCTGCGGGCCCTTGTGACCAGCTCTTCCTCGTGTATTCCTCCCTCTGGGACAGCACACCTGGATGTTTCCATACCCGGCTTCTGGGTTGATGGTGCCCTTGGTTAATTCTGGGAGACAGCGATGTCCATGCAGGAGTCATCCTTGCAGGAAGCCAGGAGTTAGGCGGCTCTGATTCTAACCCAACTCTGTCACAAAGTAGTTGTGGGACCTTGGCCAAGTAATCCCTATTGCCTCAGGTTCCCAGACTGGGACCAGTGATTGCTAAAGTCCTTCCAGCTTTAAACATGATCCTGTAATGTCTGCTCTGCCCTGTGCAGAGGCCCTCAGTAAAGAACCTCATAATTAGCTCACTTTATTCAGGATGATATGCCTCCTAATGTTTGTTACAGTGGCCCAGGGCTCTGCTGTTGGACTGCTTAGTTCAAATCCTGGCTCTGAGTGACCTTGAGCAAACTTTATAACCTGTCTATGCCTTAGTTCTCTCATCTGATAATCGTACCAGCGTCATAGAGAACTTGTAAGATTTAAATAAGCTAAAATGCATAAACTACTTAACACAATCCTTGGTATACACTAAGTACTAAACGTTCGCTGTTTTATTAATTTTATTATTCTCTAGAACTTGGAAAAACTATGGGCTTAAATTTCTATCAAAGTATAACCAGCAAGCCATTGCCTCTTCCAGAAAAAAAAAATTTAGTCTTTATTTGTAGACTTGTATAGAAAGGAGTTGAACCCCTTCCCGCCCCGTACCCCAAGTTCTTACTAGAGTGTTGCCTTCACTTGGGAGTATGAAGAGGGGGACAGGAAGTTCTCTGGGCTCTGAAGCAAGCCTTCCTGAGGCTGGCCCACGATCTGCTCCCATTCTGCCTTTCTGGAGTCCATAGACTCTGTCCCCTGCCCCCCAAGTGCCCGACTATGGAGGGGAGCTTTCTGGCTCACCTACTCTCAGAACCCATGGAACACTTGCAGAGTCTTCAGTGGTCTTGTGGCAACAAGGGATCTCTGTGTCTTTCTCCCCCCACCCCTCATTATTTTCTCCCTTTCCTCCTTGGTTCCACCCTCTCCCATTTTCCTCCCTGGGGAGCCCCTTCTGGTCCTTCTATCTTCTTCTCATCCCCAAAGAGTCCTCCAAGGACTCATCCACAATGGTCTCAGCTTAGTGCCTCGCAAAAAAAAAATTCTGTCCCTCTGCACCTTTCAGGAAAACCAGCAGCCCAAAAAGTTTTGGAAAATGATTCATTATCTTTAATGGGATTTTGTTACCAGGCCCAGCCAGGGGGGACCTGAGTTCCCAGGAAATCTAAATTAATAAATGTCCTACCAAGGGGTGGGGCTGGGGGCGGGGAGATATAAACTGAGATACGATTTCTTTTTGAGCTTTGCAGTGAAGCATGAGAGTCTTACACAGAAAACCTAAAATGCCATCCAGCCAGGAAAAAGGATTTAAAGCATCCCCGAGAACCCCGGGACTCTTTGGAATCCATTTTGAGCAAAGGGGAAATATTTGGATGAGTGAAACGGCTGTTCTCTTGTAATTGGCATCTGGTTAATCAGGGACTGCTATCTAAGACCATGAGAGGGTTGTCAGGAAAATCAGTATATAGAACATTTCACTGACAAGTTCCTAATTTCATCTGTGCCAGCCACAAAACTTATTGTACTCATTTTGGCTCTCGAATGAAAGAGAAATTGGCGGGTACCTTTGGGGTCTTGGAAGAGGACTTAGAGAGGTTGTCAGTCTATTAGAAAACAGAGGGAGCGGTTCTTCCCTTCAGCTGTAAACTCTAGAGAAGCCTATTAGAAACTCCCCATGTAGAGCTCGAATCACCTTCTCCCTTGATTCAATCACCCTGAGTCATTAGGCTGGTTGAACACCACTTTAGACTGTGCACTATAAATAATTAAAATGTCAAATCATGTGTGGTCACCTGATGCAGCCCCAAGAGGAAGTGGTAATGCAGAGGATGTCTGACTTTGTGCCGAGCTTCTTGCTGATTGCCAAGATTTTCAAACTGCATCTCTAGCCCCAGCCTAGTTCTCTAAGCACCAGCCCCGTATTTCAAACCGGCACCATCCTGGCATTTGCCGCACCCAACAAACTCCACGGAGCAAATCCTGAAACTAGAACCTACCCCTCTTGGCCAGTTCTTCCTCCCGATGTTATGTTTCAAGACTATACTCCAGTCTTCAAGCCACAGAGTATGGCAGATGGCATTCTCTAAAAAGGCCATGTATTCATTTCCTAGGGCTGCCGTAACAAATGATCACAAACGTGGTGTCTTCAAACTACAGAAATGTATTCGTTCACTGTTTTGGAGGCCAGAAGTCCAAAATCAAGGTGTCGCCAGGGCTGTGCTCCCTCTGAAGGCTCTAGGGAGGATCTCTCCTTGCTTCTTCCAGCTTCTGGTGGCTCCTGGCATTCCTTGGCTTGTGTTGGCATAACTCCAATCTCTGCCTCTGTCTTCATATGGCCATCTTCTCTGTGTGTCTCCTCTGTGTCTGTGTGTCATTCTTCTTTTTGTAAAGACATCAGTCATTGGATTTAGGGCCTACCCGAATCCAGTATGAACTCATCTTAATTACATCTGCGAAGACCCTATTTCTAAGTTAGGTCACATTCCCAGGTGTGGGTAGACATGAATTTTGGAAGGACACTATTTAACCCAATACAGGCTACAACAATATTTCCTACCCCACATGCACCTCTAGAACCTTGCCACTCTCCCATTAAGAGGTGAAGTCTTGCCCTGTTCCCTTGAACAGATTGAGCCTTTGAGCCGACTTCTATTAACATAGAACAGCAGAAGTGATGCTGTGTGACTTCCAAGGCTGGGCCATAAAAGACATACAGCTTCTGCCTACCTCTCTCTCTTATGACGCTTGCCCTTGGAATAAACCACCATGCTGTGAGGAAGCCCAGGCACAAGGAGGGGACCACATGGAGAGAATCTGAGGGCTCTCACCCCTCAGTCCCAGCTGAGCTCCCAGAGACTGCCAGAACCAAGGTGCCAGTTGTGTGAGCGAGACATTTGGGAAGAGGGTCCCCTAGCCCAAAGCCAGCTGCCCCGACTGATGCTACATGGAGCATAAATGAGCCATCCCCACTGAGCCCTGCCCAAATTGCTTATGTCTAAGCAAAATAAATGATTGTTGTTTTAAGCCATTAAGTTTCAGGATTAAAACTTTTGTTTTTTATGCAACATTGGATATCTGGAACACAGAGAGCCTAAAACCTCTGGAGCATTGTAACGCTTCTGTCCTTAGAGCCCTCTAACCAGTGAATCCACAAGTTTCTTCTCTTCCTTCTGCCCCCACCTGGCCCCCACCTAATTATTTCACAATGGATTGCATCCTTAGCATCTTTTCTTTTAATATATAAATTTATTTATTTTTAAAATTGTTGGCTGCGTTGGGTCTTTGTTGCTGCGCACGGGCTTTCTCTGGTTGCGGCAAGCGGGGCTACTCTTCATTGCAATGCGCGGGCTTCTCATTGTGGTGGCTTCTCTTGTTGCAGAGCACCGGCTCTAGGCGCACAGGCATCAGTAGTCGTGGCACATGGGCTCAGTAGTTGTGGCTCGTGGGCTCTAGAGCGCAGGCTCAGTAGTTGTGGCTGGGCTTAGTTTCTCCATGGCATGTGGGATCTTCCTGGACCGGGGCTCGAACCTGTGTCCTCTGCATTGGCAGGCAGATTTTTAACCACTGCACCACCAGGGAAGTCCCTCTACTCATATTTTAAAATGTAGTTCGTATTTTAAAAGAATTAATTCTAATAGGCTCAATGAATAAAATAGTAATCGAATAGTACTTATTATATACTGTAGGGCTCAGAATAAATTGTTCATAAATACTTACCTTATAAAATAATGCTGCTTATAAAAGGTAAGATCAGATTCAACCCTCAGTTGGGCTTTTTTGTTCAGAATAAACAAACCCATGTCCCCTGCTTCGGCAGGTGGACTCTCAACCACTGTGCCACCAGGGAAGCCCGAGGCGGATTCTTAACCACTGCGCCACCAGGGAAGTCCTGCATCCTTAGCATCTTAACTGGCCTGTGGACTTGGGTCCCCCTTTCCTCCATCCTACCAAGTGATCTCTAGCACAGTTTGGTTTTGCAACTATCTTGCTCAGAGTTCATTGATGGATCTCCATTGCTTAGAGCCTTTCCTCTCATTCCTTAACTGAGAGATAAGACTTCTTTAATCTGACCTCAGTTTATTTTTCCTGCCTTATCTCCTATGTCTTCTCTATAAGGATTCTATACTTCCAGCAAATCAGACAACTCACCATTCCAAACACATCTTGAGCTCGCTCTTCTGCCTGGATAACTTGGTTTACTTTTTCAACATTTAATAATGCTTTCTGAGCACTATTCATGCCAGGCAATGTGCAAGAAACTAAGGAATACTGAAACATTGCCCCCCCCCCATCTTCTCTCTTCATCTAACTGAAATTCTACCCGTTTTCCAAGTCTCTGCTCCAAACCTCACTTCCTCCATGAAGTCTCCCCAGATCCCTTACCCAAAAATGATCTTTGTGGTACTTCCCTGGTGGTCCAGTTAAGACTTCACCTTCTAAAGCAGGGGGTGCGGGTTCGATCCCTGGTCGGGGAGCTAAGATCCCATGTGCCTCCTGGCCAAAAAACCAAAACATAAAACAGAAGAAATATTGTAACAAATTCAATAAAGACTTAAAAATAAAATGGTCCACATCAAAAACCAAAAAAAACCCAAAAAACTTTGCTTTCCTCTGAACTCTTCTTACATCTTCCTCTCCAAACAAGCCAAGCCTGTGACCGCACCAAGTTTCCCAAGCCTCTTGGCCCTTGCGTGTGCTGCATGTTTTTCCTTGACCCCTTTCCAACTGGCTAACACCCACTAACCTTCATACCTCAACTCAGATATCAATTTCCTTTGAGAAATTTTCTGTGATCCACTTGCTCTGTCTTACATTTCCCCATGTGTGATTACCTGAGGTGCAGGATAGATCCCATGCCTAACTCTGGCCCTAGGAGGGCATTGACTAGGGCTTTTACTCCTGTAGCCCATGTACCCAACCCATGGAGAGGGCTCCGTACATGTTTGTTGAGTGACTGAATGTTGAATACATGAGGAACTCACTAGAAATATCTCAAAAACCTTTCGACATGGCTGGATATAGGGAAATTATTTGGAAATGAGGTTTTGCTTAGCCTTAAAGGTTCGTGGCTGTATTTCATGTTCCTAGAGGTTATTTTTGAGCTAGGCTCCAGGTAAAGGAACTCTATATATTTCTTTTTGCTGGCTCCCAAACATATTTTGGTAATGAAGAAACATTTCAACCAGAAGACAACCATTTTAGCATTTTGCTGATTGTTCTTTGTCGTCTGTGTAAAAGTCTCATTTCTTCAACAAAATTATAAATTTTTCAAGCATGGGGACTGCATATTCTCTCTCTTTTGATTTTCTCACAGTCCCTATTTTGTATTGGGAACATATAAGCCCCTCAATATTTATTCAGCAGATCTTTGTGGGGAGATATGACTAACCACCCCCACCCAACAGATTTCTGTCAGTATCCTTTGAAAAAAATTGCTCTTGTGTGTAGCAATCTAAAAAGCTGCTTCCCAGCACTCAACAAAAAGTGTCCGGAATTGGTCAACTTTAGAAAACACATAATCTTCCATCAGGATATCGCAAGACCGCTTGTTTCTTTGATGACCAGGCAAAAACTGTTACAGGTTGGCTGCGAAGTTTGGTGTCATCCGCCGTATTCACCAGATGTTGCACCTGCGGATTTCCATTTATTTCAGTCTTTACAAAATTCTTATAATGGAAATGGAAATTCAATGGAACAAATTTCAATTCCCTGGAAGACTGTAAAAGGCACCTGGAATAGTTCTTTGCTCAAAAAGATAAAAATTTTGGGAAGATGGAATTATGAATTTGCCTGAAAAATGGCAGAAGGTAGTGGAACAAAAGGGTGAATATGTTGTTCAATAAAGTTCTTGGTGAAAATGAAAAAAATATATATATAAAAATAAAAAGCTGTTTGCTTGAATGGATGGAGAATGTAGCTCTTAGTTGTGGACCATTGTAAGAAGTGAATTCTAAAGAGAACTGCATTGTGGGAGGAATTCCCCATCTCACACTCTTTAACTTGTCTTTCCTTTTGGGGTTAGAAGGGTGAACCCTGAGTTTCCTGGGATGTCATTATACATCCTGGGATTTAATCATCCAAGACTTGCCCCCCCCCTCCATGTATCCCCAAGGACTGTGAAGACATTACTGTGGGAGAGAGGTAAGCTCTTTAAAAAATCTAAGTTTCAAGCTAGAGTTAGATGACCTCTCTTAGGCTCTAATGTTAAATTTGAGACTCTTGAGAGCATTTGCTGAGGGATTCCATCGTCCTTTTATCTTGTATTTCCTGGGTCTTACTCGATATGATGACTCTAGGGGAAGAAATACCACGACTAGTACTTGAACTGCTGGCACCTATAGTATCTTGAATTAATGTTACTTTGCCGCTTTATCCAGGAACAGTTCTGCCGTGAAATACTCAGCTCTAAAAGAAATGAGACTACTGAGAAGGATTCTTTTGAGTGTCTCTGGCATGCAGAGAGGCGATGGGGATCTGTGTGTGTACGTGTGGGAAAGTGAGGGGGTGATAAATTGTGTGCTACTTTTCCTTTAAGAGCACGTCCTTTTATTCCTGACACTTAAAAAGACACTGTCAAAAAGATGTTTTACTGATCTGACTTTCTGTGCAGGAGAACGTGCAACAGTTACCTAGTAAGTGGTTTTATAGGGAGTTTCACCCACACGTTATAATAAACTGAGCCCAAAGATAACATATCTTTTGTGCTTTTACAGTGCTTGGATGATAACTGTGAAAAATTATCTAGTGGAGGTTAGCAAACTGTACCTGTGGTCTTTTTCTCATGACCTCTGTATGATAAAGTTTACTTTCTTGGAGCATGATGCATTGTCAAATAATAGGTTTGCTTGTCTGGCCAACAAGAAGTAATTGAGGAGTGTTATAGTTTTACAATCCGTGTTTCAATGACTCTGCTGCTTTTGAGTTGTTAGACCTGAACAAAATGGGTCAATGTTGAAAGAATAAAGTTTTTTTCTCCCTCTCCCCCTCCTGCATCTCCCACCTTCTTTATGGAGGTGTTTTGACAGGGAGGGATGGGATGTGGGCCTTGACTGTGATGATTCTCTGCCCAGGCATCCCAGCTTTCAGTTGGGGCTTGAGGTGGGAGATCTTCGTCCTAGTTCAATGACTGAGAGCAAATTTGGATTCGACTTACCAAAAAATATCTACTGAGCACCCTTGTCTTTCTTCTATCCTTGGAGAGAAAAATAGGCTAACAAGCTTACTTTGGTATAAAGATTCTTTGGACCTCAGATCTTTGTCTTTAAGGAACAATTTTCCCTGCACATTCTTAAGACGTGTTAGAAGCAGGTTAAATTTGAGTGACCTGGATGATCTAGGACAGGAAGTTTTTGATTAAAGAGCTTTTGATTTTTGCTACATTCCGTTTTCTCTGGGATTAGGTCTTGCCCAGGATTTTACAAAGTGTGTTCCACATAACACTAGTTCCATGAGATGCTTTGTGGCGAAGTGGGTTTGGGAAACAGTGCACCTAATGTAAAACCTTATTTTAGGGTCACCTAATGGTTAACATTAGCATATTAAAGGCTTGAAGAAGTCCAACAGCAGAGAAGCACCTTAATTTAGGCATTTCCCAAAGATGATCACAGAATCCCACCCCGCCCCCCAACGTCTTGCAGAGCTAGTATGCTGCATAATGTATTTGGGGGAATTCTGAAAATCCGAGGTTTCGGTGATTCATAAAAACAGACATCATATTTTCCAGAAAGAAACCATTGACAGGTCAATCACTGCTTCCTTCCACCAACACATACACATATGCACTTGTCTTAGAAATTTTTTTTTTTTAATAGCCCATTAAGATTAAAAATTGAGAGCTTCTCCATGCGTAGGAAGGGTTATTTTACTGTTCTGGGGGCCAAGGAGATTTTAGGAAAATAACTTATATAAGATAAATGACTAGGATTCACATTTGTGTAGGAGTATTTGATGGACTTATTTGTGTTTTGATGGTGGTGGTTACTAGAATGCAAGGAGAGTATAAAGGACTGGTATCCAAAATGTACAAAAAATTCTTAAAACGCAACAATAAGAAAACGAAACAACTCAATTAAAAAGTGTAAAGCCAAAGCCAAAGCCACCTCATGTCTGTTACATATATATATATATATATATATATATATATATAGATTGCCTATTTCTTCTTCATTTATTTGGTCTTGTAGGTTTTTACCTTGCTTCTTCATCTGTGATATATATATATATATATATATATATATATATATATATATATATATATAGGGATGGCAAATAAGCATATGTATGAAAAGATGCTCCACATCATATGTCATTTGGGAAATGCAAATTAAAGCAACAGTGAGGTACTGCTACACACCTGTAAGAATGGCCAAAATTTAGAACACTGACAACACCAAACGCTGGTGGGGATGTGAAGCAACAGTCACTCTCATTCGTTGCTGGTGAGAATGCAAAATAGTAGAGCCACTTTGGAAGACAGTTTGGCAGTTTCTTATAAACTATACACACTCTTACCACACAACCCAGCAATTGTGCTCCTTGGTATTTACCCAAAGGAGTTGAAAAATTAAAAAAAACCTGCACACAGATGTTTATAGTAGCTTTATTCATAATTGCCCAAACCTGGAAGCAACCATGATGTCCTTCTGTAGGTGAATGGATAAACTATGGTATATCCAGAAAATGGAATGTTATTTAGCATTAAAATGAAATGAGTTTTCAAGCCCTGAAAAGACATGGAGGAATCTTAAATCCATTACTAAGTGAAAGAAGCCAATCTGAAAAGGCTACACACTGTATGATTCCAACTATGTGACACTCTGGAAAAGGCAAAACTATGGAGACAGTAAAAAGATCAGTGGTTGCCAGGAGTTGGGGATGGAGGAAGGATAAATAGGAGATGTACAGAGGATTTTTAGGGCATTGAAAATACTCTGTATGATGCTATAATGATGGATACATGCCATTATACATTTGTCCAAACCCATGGACTACACAACTCCAAGAGTGAACCCTACTATAAACTATGAACTTTGGGTGATTATGATGTGTCAGTGTAGGTTCATCAGTTGTGACAAATATACCACTCTGGTGAGGAGTGTTAATGGGGGGAATATGCATGTGTGGAGCAAGGGGTATGTGGGAAATCTCTCTACCTTCCCCTCAATTTTGCTGTGAACCTAAAACTGCTCTAAATAAATAAAGTCTTAGAAAAAAATGCAGGGAGGGGCCTGCTGGGGGAGAATTTACTCTAACAAACAAGTGTTAGGCATGATTAGCCAAATTCAGAAATAGGGCTCTGGGGGTCAAAAGGGGGCAGTGGTCTTTCTCTGATGTGCTGGCTGCTGCCCTGCATGTGTCACCCTCGTGGTGGCATCCTCCCTGCAGAAGGCTGTGTGTGTCAAGTTCAAGGAGCCCGAAAACTGCTTTGAGACATCTCTAAAAGATACTAACAGAGGGAAGGACAGCTGTTAGATGGAGTGACAATGACAGGGCTCAGGGAGTGTGACTCTGTAGCCAAGAAGTGGAAAGTGATGGCAGCTTCGGCAGTGGTCTGGGAAAGCATGAAGATGGGCTTTGGAGATGAGCAGTGACAGCTATATGGCATGTGAGAAGAAGATAGGATTAAACCGGCAGTTCTGGGGGCACTCCCCACTCCCAGGGGCTGGGAATCTTGAAAGCAGGCCTTGGGACTAGTAGAAGCTAGTTCCACTATATTAATAGGACTTAATTTTACCCATAGGGTAAAGCCCATGGACATCCTTCCAATTACTGAAGTAATTACACTCCTGGCTAATCCAGCCCAACTGTTTCAGACAGAAGAGACAAGTGCCTCAGGGAGTACAGCTGGAACATCATACAAGAACACTTAGGATGGTTGTGTTAGTTAGCTATTGCTGTGTAACAAATCACCCCAAACCTTAATGGCTTAAGACAACAATAAACATTTATTATCTCACATAGTAGTTCAGGAATTTGGGAGCAGCTTAGCTGGGTGATTCGGTCTCAGAGACTTACATGTGGTCCAAGTCAAGAAGTTGGCTGAGGCTGCAGTCATCTGAAGGCTTGACCAGAGGATCCACTTCCAAGATGGCTTCCTCACAAGGCTGTGGGCAAAATCCTCAGTTCCTGGCTGGCTGTTGGCAAGAGGCCTCAGTTCCTACCATGTGGATCCCTCCATAGATCTGCCTGAATGTCTTCATTATGTGGCAGCTGGTTTTCCCCAGAATGAGTAATCCAAGAAAAAACAGAGAAGAGGCCACAGTGCCTTTTATAACCCAGCCTTGTAAGTCACACACTGCCACTTTGCTATATTCTCTTTGTTAGAAGCATGTCACTAAGTCCAACCCATGCTCAACGGGAGGGGTATTAGGCTCCACCTTTTGAGGAGAGAAGTGTCAAAGAAATTGTGGACATATTTAAAAACCACGACAATGGGGTTCACTTGTATTTAATCCCTTCAAGAGGTTAAAAGGTTAACAATCATGTCAGGAAACATATGAGAGAAGGACTTTATTTGGAGAAAGGTGTGGATAAATTTGCTGGCCTGCCCAGAGGTGAAATCTATGTGAGTCATAGAAATTCTTTTTTATTTATTTTGAAATCAAAAGGTGGGCTCCACACATGACTGCTTGTTAAACTGGATGAAATTTAAAATAGCTTAAACATTTGGGAAAGAGGGGAGTTGATTAGTTCTCAGGATATATTAAATGTCCTCACATAAGAAGGGAGTCAGCTATTGGGAAGGGCTGCTTTGGAAAACATATGCTGTGTCAAACTCCACCAACAGATGCAGAATCTGCTGCTAAAGTTAGCTCACTGAGAACAGAGCTGGATGGGCTGCCATCACAGATGTCTCTGGAACCAGCACCCAAGACAAATATAATTCTTACCACTGGAAAGCAAGGCCCCACACAAGAGCCTTCTCACCCTGGTGGAGGGGTTTAAGGGAAGTGCGAAGGCAGATTTATGACCCCAAATGCTGACTCTTCTGTGATTCTGGAGGATAACAGATGATTTTTAAGCCACGAGGTGTCCTGGTATTTTGCATTTCTAAATTTGGGAATCCCTCATAAGGTGAATTCTTCGTTACTTTAGGCGGAACCCATGCTGTGTAAAATCCAAGGCCGGATTGGAAAGGTTTTAAAACATGTTTTTTTGAGATTTATAGTCTGAAATGTTGGAAGCAGAGGAGACAATTGTTCCAAATGCCTAAAACACTAAAAGAGGGGTTAGAAAAATGACAATAATGAGAAATGATTTAAATTATTTCATTAGCACAGGAACCAAATGCTTTTCCCAAATAAGAAGGAGACGCCGTTTCATGGCAGATGACAGATGATGTCATGTGCTGAGCTTCCAATACATTATAGGGCAGGATTTCCCCAAAGTGGGTTTCACAGAGTTTAGTCCACAGGGATACCTCACAAAAGAAGGATTCTCTGATAAATAAAGCTGGGGAATGATGAAAACACGGTTCCCCTCTTGGAGAGTCATGGGCACATCAGCATTTTAATGGCTCTAAGAAGCCCTTAAATGAAGAAATTTGTTTAATTTTGTTTAGCTCCTTAGTTCTCAAACATATAATCCTGGATTTTCCCCCCTCTAAATTCTATTAATTTCCAGCTCTTATTTCTATCCCTTTAGAATGTACACTTCACAAGGACAGGTCAGTTTTATTCACGATTCTATCCCCAGGATCGTGCCTGGAACTGTTCACAAAGGCACCATAAAGTAAGGGGGCTTAAGCTTCAGGATTGCCCTTTTGTGTCCCTGTATCTAGTTTTGTATTCAGTTCTGTGTTCTTTCCCTTAAAAAGGACCTCCACGATTGTTATAAGCTTCAGGTCCTGTAAAACCTGGATCTGCCCCTGCCTGGAACACACAAGGTGCTCAACAAATATTTATTGAATAAATGAATGAACAGATATTAGGAAACCAGTGTTCCTTGGAATACACATTGTTGAGACAGGAGACTCCAAACAGGAGGGCCCGGTGGTTAATGTTCACATTAAATAGAGGAGGTAGGAGAGAGGAATAAAATCTCACCTGGGAAAGAAAATAACTGCAAAATATTGGAGTTGGAAATAAAGTCCAACTGATTTGTGACTGATGAAGAGGGCTCACCAGTGTCTTTTTTTAAAAAATAAATTTATTTATTTTATTTGTTTATTTTTGGGGGCTGTGTTGGGTCTTAGTTGCTGCACGCGGGCTTTCTCTAGTTGCGGCGAGCAGAGGTTACTCTTCGTTGAGGTGCTCAGGCTTCTCATTGCAGTGGCTTCTCTTGTTGCGGAGCATGGATTCTAGGCGTGTGGGCTTCAGTAGTTGTGGCACGTGGGCTTCAGCAGTTGTGGCTCGTGGGCTCAGTAGTTGTGGCTTGCAGGCTCTAGAGCACAGGCTCAGTAGTTGTGGTGCATGGGCTTAGTTGCTCCGTGGCATGTGGGATCTTCCAGGACCAGGGCTCGAACCCATGTCCCCTGCATTGGCAGGCGGATTCTTAACCACTGCACTACCAGGGAAGCCCTCACCTGTGTTTTGTGTGCTCGTCTGTTAGGAGTTATCTGATGTAATGTTGGAGAATTTCATTATGAGGGTTCAGAGAGCAGACGAAGATGACAACGCAATTTTTCGTCATCTCACTCAGCCACAGAACTTCCTGAGGGTCCTTGTGCTCCTGGACAGAGACCGTCAGTGGCTCCTAGTGCTGGCGAAGGCTCTGCCAGCCTGGAGCCGGGTCCTTCTTAGATGTGTCAAATTGGATGCTGACAGTGTTGGATCATGAACAGAGTTCCATAAAACCCAGGGGCTGTCCTGGTCTGACTCTTCCCACCAGTTTTCCCCCTTTCAATTCTAAATTCGGGTTTGACCCTTAAGTAATGAGGCAGTTGTTTTTAATAGTCCCATCAGACTTCACACGTCCAGATGAACATTGCCTTTTAAAGATGGTACTTTGGGGAGCAGCGCACAGGCTCTAATATAGCTGTTACTAATAGAAGTGTTTGTGGCCATCTTTTGGAATTGCCTTTTGTGTCAATTATGAGGTACACGAGACAAATCCATCCCCTTGGCCATATGTTGTTTTTGACCAAAAATGGTCTTACCCAGGTTACCCTGAAAAATGGTCCAGCATAGTCAGCTGGCTTGATTTTAGAATCACTTCAGGATTTTTATTCAATCTCACTCAAATTCACTGTCAAAAGACAAAACATTGCCAATATTGAGATTGTTCCAAAATATATGCCATATGATCTGAAAGCAACTCCCCAAGAGGAGATAAAACCATTTTGAGCCTGGACAGCATCTCCGCAGAGCTTGGAGGCTTCTGAGAGGGCTGCCTTCAAGGGGATAGTCTTAGCTGTCATTTATCATTCATCAAGTTCTAATAGAGTTTTTTGTCTGAATCCTGGCTGTTCATCAGAATCACCTGGGGAGCTTTGTAAACCCTCCATGTGCAGACCTGCTCCCCAGAGGTTCAGGTTCAACCGGTTTGGGGTGGGGCCCAGACATTGATTTTGTATTTGCGCGCGCGCACATGTGTGTGTGTGTGTGTGTGCACGCACGCGCATGTGTGCATGATTTGAATGTTCAGCCAGGATTAACCTCCATGTTAAAGAACCAATCTTATTAACTTTGGTCAGTTTTTCTGTTGGGATAAAAATGCGTGTGACTAGGGCCAAGAAGCACCACTGAAGGTTAATCAAACACAGATGGGGGAAAAGTTTTGTGGGCTGAACTGTCATTAACAAAACTGGCACTGTGTACCATGACCACTAGGGGCCAGGCTCTAATACATTAATAAGTGCAAAGAATGTGTTTAATAGATTTCAAGAATAAAACAATTCCGGGCTTTCCTGGTGGCGCAGTGGTTGAGAGTCCGCCTGCTGATGCAAGGGACACGGGTTCGTGCCCTGGTCCGGGAAGATCCCACATGCCGCAGAGCGGCTGGGCCCGTGAGCCATGGCCGCTGAGCCTGCGTGTCCAGAGCCTGTGCTGCACAACAGGAGAGGCCACAACAGTGAGAGGCCCGCATACCGCAAAAAAAAAAAAAAAAAAAAAAAGGGGA
>NW_006791012.1:7726623-7735546 GCF_000442215.2 Lipotes vexillifer
AAAAAAAAAAAAAAAAAAGAATAAAACAATCCTGGGAAATAAAAGGAAAAGTGGTCATAAGTTTTGTTTGTGATTAGATCACCTGCCTCAGGTGCCTCATTTTACTTTGTTTTGTGATTAGATTACCTGCCTCAAGTGCCTCATTTTACTGCCTCAGGTGCCTCATTTTACTAAGTCCCCTAAATGCCATGATTTCTTCAAAGGTACCAGCCATGCAACTGTCAGTGTAATGATAGAAGAGAGAATGGTAGAGAAAGAAAAGTTGCTGATGTATTTTGAGCACTGTGTGGAGTGCACTGCACCCATTATCTCATTTAATACTGTATAATTCTATGAAACAGCATTGTCACTGCCTTTTTATAGATGAGGAAATTTTGTATACATAATGAGGCCCAGAAGGGTGAAGTCACTTACACAGTGTTACACAGCCAGTAAGTATTAAGAGTAGATCAGGAAAAAAAAAAAAAATCAGAGTTTAAAATTCAGGTCTTTCTGATTCCTAAGTCCATGCTCTTTCTTTATGCACACAATATTTCTGGGGAAGGATGATGCTTTAGTGTGTAAATTTTCGTTTTTGTTCTTTTCATCACAGCTCAGATTAAAGAGAGTAGTTTGGTGCTATTCTTGTCAGTCTTGTCAGAATGATTGTAAGTGATGTGTATGTAGACTGTAGATGTACAATCTTTCGTAGATGAGGAGAGTCAGATTCTTTGTCCAAATACCAGCTGTGAGGTTTAAGGAAAAAAGCTCTGAGCTATAAACCTATGTGAAAATGGTTCATACTGCCTATATCCCTTGAGAGAATAAAAGCTCTGTGAGGTCAGGGCTCTGTCTATCTCACTTATCTGGTGCTTGGTACATGATAGTTATGCAAAAATATTTGTCAAATACCCAAGCTGAAAAATGAATGCATGCATGACTGCATGAAAGTCTTGAGATCAAAGTTACATTCTTGGCTATACTGCAAAGCTACAGTCATCAAAACAATATGGTACTAGTACAAAGACAGACATATAGATCAATGGAACAGGATAGAAAGCCCAGAAATAAATGCATGCACATATGGTCAATTAATCTATGACAAAGGAGGCAAGAATGTACAATGGAGAAGACAGTCTCTTCAGTAAGTGGTGCTGGGAAAACTGGACAGCATGTAAAAGAATGAAATTAGAACATTTGCCAACACCATATACAAAAATAAACTCAAAATGGATTAAAGACCTAAAGGTAAGACCAGATACTATAAAACTCCTAGAGGAAAATATAGGCAGAACACTCTTTGACATGAATTGCAGCAATAGTTTTTTGGATCTGTTTCCTAGAGTAATGGAAATAAGAACAAAGGCAAACAAATGGGACCTAACTAAACTTAAAACCTTTTGCAAAACAAAGGAAACCATAAACAAAACGAAAAGACAACCAACAGAATGGGAGAAAATATTTGCCAACAGATGCAACTGATGAGATTAATTTCCAAAATATACAAACAGCTCGTACAGCTCAATACCAAAAAAAAAAAACCAACAAATAATCCAATCAAAAAATGGACAGAAGATCTAAATAGACATTTCTCCAAAGAAGACATACAGATGGCCAACAGGTACATGAAAAGATACTCAACATCACTAATTATTAGAGAAATGCAAATCAAAACTACAATGAGGTACCATCTCACACTAGCCAGAATGGCCATCATCCAAAACTCTACAAATAATAAGTGCTGGAGAGGGTGTGGGGAAAAAAGAACACTTCTACACTGTTGGTAGGAATGTAAATTGGTGCAGTCACTATGGAGAGCAGTATGGAGGTTCCTTAGAAAAACTAAAAATAGAGTTACTGTATGTTCCAGCAATCCCAATCCTGGGCATATGTCCAGAGAAAACTATAATTCAAAAAGATACATACACCCCACTGTTCACAGCAGAACTATTTACAATAGCCAAGACATAGAAGCAACCTAAATGTCCATCAACAGATGAATGGATAAAGAAGATGTGGTATATATACACAATGGAATATTACTCAGACATAAAAAAGAATGAAATACTGCCATTTGCTGCAACATGGATGGGCCTAGAGATTATCATACTAAGTGAAGTAAGTCAGAGACAGACAAATATCATATGATATTGCTTATATGTGGAATCTTTAAAAATGATGCAAATGAACTTATTTACAGAAGAGAAATAGACTCACAGATACAGAAAATAAACTTATGGTTACCAAAGGGGAAAGGGTGGGGAGGGATACATTTAGAAGTTTGGGATTAAAATATGCACGTTACCATATATAAAATAGATAACCAACAAGGACCTACTGTATAGCACAGGGAACTAGACTCAATATCTTATTAATAACCTATAATGGAAAAGAATCTAAAAAAGAATATATATATATAAAAGAATATATATATCTGAATCACTTTGCCCTATACTGGAAACTAATACAACATTGTAAGTCAACTATATTTCAATAAATTTTTTTAAAAAACAATAAAAATTACATTATTGGATCTGAAACATTGGCCGTATAATCTTGTCTAAGTCCGGTCTCCTATTTGGACCACAGCTTCCTTATCAGTAAGTTGAAATGATGGTTCTAGATGATACATAAGATTCCTTCCAGATCTAACACTTCTGGGACTCAGCTTTTACCCTCTCACTGCATAGATGAATGTGAAGAGGGGTTCTTGGGTTCAGCTCTGGTGTCAGAAATTTACAGACAGAGGGAAATGGTGGGAGAGACCCTCAGAACATGATATGGTCATTAAAGAGCCCAAGGCAGAGAAACATTACTGCTGATGGTGAGGAGGCCTGAATGTGGGAACAGGAAAATAACAAGGGAGGAACTGGGGAAACATACTCACAGCTTTAAATAAATCTTTGTTGCTTTATCTTTTAAAGTAAAAAAGAGATGGTGTATCATACTAAGTGAAGTATGTCATACACATAAAGACAAATATATGATATTGCTTATATGTGGAATCTAAAAAATGATACAAATGAGCTTACTTATAAAACAGAAACAGACTCACCAGCAGGTCAGAGGGCCAGAGGAGAGGGCTTTGGTACTGGCCCCCCCGTTGTGTCTCTCTGTGAGGACAGTTCCTGCCAGGCGGCCCCTCCTCATGGGGGGCTCCAGCTCTCACTGGCTTCCAGCAATACGACTCCTCCCAGGCCCCTCAAGCTGAGAGATGGAAACTGCTGCCCTCTCTTGCTGCCCCTGGGACCTCCACACCCCTCAGGGTTCATTTCATCCTGACAACCCCTCTGTAAAGAGCCCCTTCATTAAACTCTTCAGCCAAACCCTACTGAGTGGGTTCTGATTCCAGCCAGGCCTTGCCCGATACCCCGGTCCTTGCCCCTTCTACCGCAGCTGTCTGCCCTGCAGGTCTAAAGCCTCATCAGCTGAAGCTGCTCCCAGCTGCTGGTCCACTCTGGGGAACTCCCACACTCTTCTTCTGGGACCTCTGTCCTCTGCCCTGCCACACACTTCAATCTGTCTTTTCTCCCAACTGTCTCTATTCCGGCCATCACCTCCTTTACTGGCCTTCTGCTCTGAAATGTCTGTCCTGGTTTCTGACTCTGTTAAAACTCCTTACAATGGATCAAAGATGTCTATTAGGCTCCTGCTATATGCCTGGGATTATACTAAATGCATTCGTACATGTTATCTCCGTTAATTCTCATAATTATCTGATGAGATTAGTATTATACTAAGAGATGAAAAAACGAGCTTCTGTTGCTTCTGCCTGACAAGCATAATTCCCTCCTTTTCTGCTAATAGCATATGCCAAGTTTCCTTTGAGATACTACTGTTCTCCCACTCTCAGCCCTTGTGATTCAATTGAGGCTAATTCCACCCAGCTCCCGACCTGTAGAGACACGGTGATTGGCTCAGAGATGTACAAATCACCTACATTGGGCCAGTGAGAGTTAACTCTGGGTCTTTGATGGGACTATCAGAAGAGGGGCTGTCCTGGAGTTGCTAAGCAGGGAGACTGTAAAGTCTGCTGGTGGACAGCTATGTGGTTGCGTGAAGTCCTTCCTGAAGTTGGTCAATATTTTAAACTTCTGGGTTGAGGTAGAGGGCAGCAAGTCCCCTTTGTAGTTTAAGCTAATTTGAGTTGGATTTCCATCACTTGCAACCAGAAGAGTGCTGAATGATATAGAGATTACGTAACCTGCTGAAAGTCACATATCTTGTAACTGGTAGAGCTGGGCTTGGAAGTCAGGTTTGCCAAGGAGCCTGAGCTAGTCCCTCAAGGGCCCTGAGGATACTAATGGCTGTGAGAGCTGCACATGTTCAACATTCCTCCCTGGTGTTTTTCGTTAGAGCCTGAAGTAGGGCACATCAAATGAACTGTTTCTTGTCTGGGTGTGATCTTCTTGCTTCCAAGTTGCAGTGTAATCATTATCATGCCCATTTTTAGTGACCCACTGGACTCTCCACAGTCTTCCTCAAAGGAGCTTGAGTTCTGTGGCTAGTTTCTTAATATGTATCTTCCCTTCTTCCTTAGTAATAAAATACTTCATGTTTAGCTGTTTACATGGTTATCTAGAATAAAGACCATATTTCTTGGTGGAGCCATATTTCTTCATGTGACTAAGTTACAACCAATGGGATGCAAGCATAAGAGGTGTGTGAAACACCCAGGCAGTAACCTTAAAGACAAAAGCATGTATATCCTACAGCAATTTCTCCTTTATGTTGGCTGGAATACAGATGATTGTTGGACTCAAGCATCCATCTTGGACCATGAGGTAGAACCATGTGTTAAGGATGGTGGAGCAAAAGGACAGAAGGAGCTTGGGACTCTGATGATCATTAGGTTTCCATGTAAACCCCAAGTTGCCTACATTTGTATTGGGAAAAATACCTCTTTCATTTATGCCACTGTTTTGGTGTTGCTATTATTGTTGTAATCACTAGCAGCTGAACCTCATCCTAACTAATACAGGTCCTTTCTATAAATCAAGTCCAGGGCAAAGGCAGGAGCCTTTCACAGCTTTGGAGACCAATCAGCAGATGGGTCCTGAATAGAGTCTGAGGGATTATGAATATCAGAATGACTGACCCCAGAGATGGCTTTATGTGCTGCTGAAGATTTGTAGGGACATATCCCAGGAGACCTGAAGGGATTTTTGTATTTGTATTCTTTTTCTTCTGTGTTACAAACTTCAGGCTCCACAGAACCTGGATCCAGTGATGGCATGGACTGCTGTTTTTGTCTTGACTTGCAGGGGAATAACTCAGGGACACCTCAGGACATCGCAGGAAGGAGGGTCTGACCTTGTGCCTAAAGACATGCTGTTTCCTCTGTCTTATCCCCATCCACCCTGTAGGATCTCCCCCAAATCTTGTCTCCTTCAGAAAGCCTTCCCTGAATGTCAGAAACCAGCTTGTGTCTTTTTCTCCCCAACTAGTGGTCCCCAGGACTCACCTTATTTCCTTGCCTGTTCTCAGCTGGGTGTTGTAGAAAGTGCATTGGCCTTGGAATCAGAAGACCTGGACTTGAGGCCTGACTTGACTTCTAACGAGACACGGAGACATAACACCTTGACCAAGTAACTTAGGCTCTCTGAGCTTCAGAGTTTATTTTTTATTGTTTTATTTTTTAATATTTATTTATTTATTTGGCTGGGCCAGGTCTTTTTTTTTTTAGAATTTTTTTTAACATCTTTATTGGAGTATAATTGCTTTACAATGGTGTGTTAGTTTCTGCTTTATAATAACATGAATCAGCTATACATATACATATATCCCCATATTTCCTCCCTCTTGCATCTCCCTCCCACCCTCCCTATCCCATCCCTCTAGGTGGTCACAAAGCACTGAGCTGATCTCCCTGTGCTATGTGGCTGCTTCCCACTAGCTATCTATTTTACATTTGGTAGTGTATATATGTTCATGCCACTCTCTCACTTCGTCCCAGCTTACCCTTCCCCCTCCCCGGGACCTCAAGTCCATTTTCTACATCTGAGTCTTTATTCCTGTCCTGCCTTTAAGTTCATCAGAACAATTTTTTTTTTTAGATTCCATATATATGTGTTAGCATACAGTATTTGTTTTTCTCTTTCTGACTTCCTTCACTCTGTATGACAGACTCATACAGACTCATACAGTGAGTAGGTCCATCCACCTCACTACAATTAACTCAGTTTCGTTTCTTTTTATGGTTGAGTAATATTCCATTGTATATATGTGCCACATCTTCTTTGTTCATTCATTCATCTGTCTATGGACATGGGCCGGGTCTTAGTTGCGGCACGCAGGATCTCCATTGTGACATGCGGACTCTTAGTTGCAGCATGCATGTGGGATCTAGTTCCCCCACCAGGGATCGAACCTGGGCTCCCTGCATTGGGAGCGAGGAGTCTTACCCACTGGTCCACCAGGGAAGTCCCTGGGCTTCAGCTTTTTTAATCTGTAATGAGAGGATGATAGCATTTGCTTTAACTAGTTAGCCAGAAGATGATATTAGATAAAATATGTGTAATTGCTTGATTGATGATGCAATGTGATAAAATTAAGCATATTATGATTACTGGTATCACAGCCCTAATCCCAAGGGTTGTGCTTCTCTTAGCTTTAATGTCATCTGATGAGCTCCACAGATACTCAATCACCTGCTATTGTATATTGTTCTCTAATGATTTTGTGTCTCAAATTTTATTTTTCCAAGTAGATTGGCAGGTCCTAGAAGGCAAAGACCATGTTTTATAATCTCTGAGAACCTAGAAGAGGGCTGGGCATACAGTAAGCATTTTAGGTACAAAAGGAGGCATAGATGGAGTCAGAGTTGCTATCCAACAAAAAATATTTTGTCGGTAAATGTACTATTGCCTTGTGTCTAGCTCTTTGCTATATTATTTTCAGGAGCTGATTGGACTTGTGGAAGCAAACTCACATCAACCAAGCTCACAGGAGACTGATGTGTAGCAGCCCAAATGTCAACTTATTAGAGTGGGGAAGTGCTTTCTGATCCCTGAAATGCTCATGCTCCTGCCTAGCCCTTTCCTGGTACCTGTATTCCAGGGATTTATATTAAGAAGGTTGTCAGCCTAGAATCATGGTGTGGAGAAGTAGACTGTTTTGAGGAGTATTCAATCTTGCCTACTCTGTGGTTTCATAAGTCATCTCTGAGCCAAAACAGAGTCCACTTCCCCTGGGAATAGAAAGTTCACATCCCCTGGACTTAGGGCCTCTCCCTTGAACACCAGTGAATAAACAGGGTCAAAAATAAAATTAAAAAATTAAAAACCACAACATAAAGGGTCAACTTCCCACTCCAGACTTCCCTTTCCGTGTTCCAGGCTTTCTCTTAACTGGGTACAATAGAATTGATTTTGTGTCTGCTTATTAAATTACAATCATATTCAGTTGTGCTTCCCCAGTGTCTTAGCTTGGGCTGCTACAACAAAACACCATAGATGGGTATTTATCCAAAAAAACATGAGAAGACTAATTTAAAAATATTATGTACTCCTATATTCATTACAGCATTATTTATAATAGCCAAGATATGGAAATACTTTGTGTCTATTAATGGATGAGTGGATAAAAATGTGGTATATATGCTTAGTGGAATACTACTCAGCTATAAGAAAGAATGAAATCCTGCCACTTGTGATGACATGGATGGACCTTGAAGATATTATTCTAAGTGAAATAAGTCATAAAGAGAAAGACAAATACCTTATGATTTCACTCATACGTGGAATCTAAAAAAACAAAACAAAAGCAAACTCATAGATACAGAGATCAGATTAGTGGTTACTAGAGGGGAAGGGGGTTGGGGGAGTGGGTGAAACAGGTGAAGAGAGTCAACTGTGTGGTGATGGATGGTAACTAGACTTATGCTGGTGATCACTTTGCAGTGTATAGGGATGTCAAATTATAATGCTGTACACTGGAAACTTACGTAGTTTAAAAATGCCATAGACTGGGTGGCTTAACTGATATTTATTTCTCATAGTTCTAGAAACTGGGGAGTCCAAGATTAAGGTGCCAATACAGTTCCTGGGGGGAGCCCCCTTCCAGGCTTGCAGACAGTCTTCTTGCTGTATCTTCACATAATGGAGACAGAGATGGAGAGAGAGAGAGAGAGAGAGAGAGAGAGCTCTGGGATCTTTCTCTTCTTATAAGGACACTAATCTTATCATGGGGGCTCCTCCCCCAGGACCTCATCTAAACCTAATTTCCTCCCAAGGGCCCTAATATCATCCCACCCACCTCCTAATACCATCACACTGGGAAGTTGGGGCTTCCGTATGTGAATTTGGGTGGGGGGACAAAAACATTCAGTCCATAGCACTAAGATGATACTCTGCTTCATCATCTCAATCAGTGCTTGCTTATCTATATATCTATCTATCTGTCTATCTATCTATCTATCTATCCATAGTAATTTGAAATTCCTAGTGTTCTTTGTCTCCTAGTTATGCTGCAGGCATGGCTTACATGCACTTTATTTGCTCTCCTTGTGGATCTCTGTGGCTTTGGGGGATGCGAGGGAGGATCCTGATATAGGCGCTGCCATTATCAATTGGGGTTTGAGACTGCCAAATTTCTTGATCTCTTGGCTTTCTCCCACAGATGACTAACCACATCCAATGTGTGCAAGTTAAAACAAAATGTTTAACTGGTTTAATTCATGCAGAGAAACTCGATTTTAAGTTCTTGAGGACACCTCACTGCTATCCCTTCCAGAATCAGGGATTCTGGGACTATCTATACGTCGAATAATGTTTGTAGTGTTGATTCCTGGACACTGTCCTATGTCTTCCAGCCTTACTGGCAGGGACTGACTGGTTGATTTTTATTGCCACCTGTTTTCAACTCACCTGAAATGGATCACCTGAAAATTCACCCAGCCCTGAGCCATAATCCAGTGCAGTTAAAAGGCACTTTCTTCCTGCTG
>NW_006791012.1:7735578-7736528 GCF_000442215.2 Lipotes vexillifer
CTGGGATCATCCAATATGTCCTGGCTGGGAGTTAATTAAATCTGTGTTGACACATACTCAATTTCCAGTGGCTTTGCACATACAGGAAACCTGTTGAGATTTTCCCTTTTGGGTTCAAAACACTGATCCATCACTTTATTCCAGTTTTCAGGGTAAGTTTTCCATTCGCCAGGAAAGGATGGAATTTAAAGTGGGAAATTTATGAGATTCCCCACCCTAAGAAAACCACGGTCTCCCACTTTCCGATAAAGTTTTCTAAATTTCAAGACCTACCTCCTGTATGAAACTTCATATTTTCTATTAAATCAACTGGATTTATGATTACAGGAAGCTCTCAGAGGCAGGGCAGAAGCAAATAAGTAAGGTTAGAATCCTCAACTCCACAACACCACAGCAGCTGTTTCAAGAACACAGTACTCAAAACCAGAGTCACAAGATCTAAATGTAGGTCAAGTAATTTAAAATTCTGATTGGATATTGCCTATGTACAGCCAGGAGCTTTCCCCACCCTCCACCCCCCCACACCCCCATCAAGAGTTAGAGATTTGGCTGGGTTACAGGAAGTTATTAGCAGCAACATCTAGAATCTTTGGTTCACTCCAAGAGGCACATGTCAGCCTTATCTGATGTTATGCGCTTATTTTAGTGTCTAGAAAGCCATTGGTGAACGGGGCGAGCACCCCTCCATACTGAGCCGTGGCCGAGGTGCTAAAATTCTTGCATGGGTTGGTCCTCACTTAGCTGGGTCTGTCAATGCCGCTGTGTTACCCTGGGGCTGAGGTTCGAGCTTGCAAACTGGCACTGCAGGCTATATTTGAAACGCAGGTGTGTCTTGTTTAGCCTGCCCAATATTCTCTCTCTCTTTTGAAATGAGCTAACTTAAAAAAAATTAGAACAGGATTTTGTGTTCTTCTTGAAAACTCAGGTGTTCTGTTAACACTGGCATTCCT
>NW_006791012.1:7736608-7753800 GCF_000442215.2 Lipotes vexillifer
TCCTGCTTGGTAACGACAGGCTGTTTCTGAGTGGTGCTGCCCCCTTTAGGTTGGGACGCATATGTCCAGTTTACCAGCTCCCACACAGCTTACGTCATTCATTTACATTTCCTGCTGTGTAAGAATCTGCCACTCTGCCATCCAGCGATGTCCTGCACAAATGGGCTGATACTCCTCAACAGCATAAGATTAGATGCTCACAGACTCTGTTGGATGGGAAAAGACACAAGTTATTCCGTTATTTACATATAAGTCCAGAAGGAGTGTGTCAGAATGGGTGGCCTTGAGAAAATGAGTCGCGATCTATGGAGCAGGTTTTTTCGTGAGGTGATGGGGAAGGAAGATCAAGATCTGGAGTGAGAGTGGGAAAGACAAGGGGTGGCTCTGAGACCAGGGAAGGTGGTACCAGAAGGAGGCTGACTCCTTTGCAAAGTAGACTCTGAAAAAGTCTTGGGTTGTCTGGGAAAGTGCCAAGGGAGAGGTGATGGTCATGTGACACTGTGTATATTTGAACCAGTCCCTTCACCCCAGGAGACTGTGTGCTCCATCAAGTACAGAGCCGTGGGCAGGGACTCTGTTTCACTCTTCTCTGTGTTATGGTGTCCATGCTAGGGGCTCAGTAAGTGGCCTTAAAATGTGCGCCCGTGTATGTGCGTGCGTATGCATGTTGTGGGTCTGTGTACACCCCTGAGTGCAGACAGGGCAGGAGTGGGGAATGGATGAAGGGTGGACATTAACAGAGAGACAGAAGAGGAAAAGCATCTTGCGGGTATATAACATATGCCAAGACATACAGGGCTTTGTCATCAGATGACAATGGTTTATTTGGAAATATTTCCCTCCCCTCCCAAGGACAAGGAGTAGGGATGGTTAGTGGATTGCATTCTTGCCCCCAAAGCCCAGGAATCTGCAGTGACAGCTCTGAGTAATGAAGGCTGGGGTGAGCGGCCTCATTTAGTAAATCACTGGATACTCACCAACCCTCCTCTGACATCCATTTTCTTTAAATCTGTCCCTGTTTCTAACTCAGAATATTCTCAGCATGTCATTTGGCATGGATGAGGATGTGAAAGGTGATGTGACAGAGTCGACCTGAAGTCAAACAGACCTGAGCTCATCAGGACCACACTCCCCTCCCCCCACTTAGCTGTGTGACCTTAGGCAAGCTCTTTAGTCTCTCTGAGCCTTGCCTTCTCTGCTGAAAGTGAAGATAATCAAAATGCTCCATAAATTCCCTATTATTATTCCAAAGTTCAAAGCTGAACAAATTTCTCGATCTGTAACTTTCCTTTAAGATGGTTTTTAACATTGTGTTCTGTACAACCAGACCATTGGCTTAGACATTTCAGATGAAGTGCGGTACTCCGTTCTCCAATATTGCAATTATTTTCCATATTTTGGGGTGTGGCCATGCAGTGGTGACCCATGGGGATACTACAGAACAGACTTCTAGTTGTGTGCTGTGACACTCTTTATTTTGGAGTGAGGAGCTAGCTCTGGTCTCTGCTGTGTCACACCAACTCTCAGATCACTTACCATTGTTAAAAAATGCCATCTGCCTCAGTCCTCTTTGCAGAAAGCGTCCCTGACTCCGTCAGGGTGTCCCAGGGAGTTTCCTGACCACGCTGCTCAAACCTAACCATGCTGGCTGCCCACATCACAGCAGGAGGGGTTGGCTCAAAACCTCACACCAATTTTCCCCTCCTCCTCCCTCGGAAACTTGGAACTTATCCCAAATGTAGAAAGAGACCCATTTTGGACCTGAACTAGAGAAAATTCGTCATAGCCCCACACTTGAAATTGAAGGCTCTTTCTTACTTCTCCCATCTCCTCCCCTCTCCCTCCCCTTCCAGTCGTAGAAAAGGAAGATGAAGTGCAGCATTAGCCCTTGTTCCTACAGCCCAGATCCTCAGATGAGCATGTCAGGCTGGATACTGTAGCTAAACATAAATGAACGGTTATTAATGATGGTCATAATGTTTTCTAGCAGTTAGTTGGCTGTGATTCTAGGATTTTTTTTCCACTGTGTTTTGAAGGGTTAGGTTATTTAAACTTACCATCAAATGGAATCAAATCAAAGTGAGCTAATTTTTCTTAAACACTAATCATTTTAAGGCTATTGAACTAAATATAGAGGCAGTTCATTAAATCATTAAAACAGCCTGCAATAATGCTCACAAAGTCATTATGGAGCTATTCCCTAGCCAGAGAGGTAGTATTGCCTTAAGCACAGTTTAATCAAATTAGATGGTGGGCTATGTCATGGGGTTTCTCCTATTGATATTCATTAAAAATACATGATTTATCACTAATCTCTGTGAGGTAGATCCCACTCTTCCAAATGAATTTTGTAAATGTCAAGGGGGAAGAAAACAGAATGGCATATTGTTATAATAATTTAAGAGTGGTGTGATCACATTTACATTTTATATACTGTGCAATTTAGGAACAGATAATAGCTTTAACAAGGCTAAACTTTTTTCCTTAGTTAAAGTTAGAAGAGAAAGGCTGAACCCTGAGGATTAGCCATTATATTTTATCACAGAATGGGCCCCAACATTTGAATTATCTTTTAGTAGAATGGTAGCTTGGTCCATTGTTCAGCTAATGCTTGTCTCACATTCTTTGGTGGAGGGATTTCTACGTAAATTAATGGTGCCCTGTTCAGTTGGAATAAGATTCCTCTTTTCAGATCCTGTCATGATTCGGCAGTTGGGAAAGGCAGGTTGTTTTCTGGCCCTGGGAACCCTCCTTCTGTGCTCACACTTCATCTTCCATTGCTCTTTGGCCTCAAGATCTCCCCCTCTCAACCCTATTGAAATCTGCCTGGCTTCTTCCTTCTCAGTGGACTGTAAAGGGCTGATAACAGTTTAAAAGGGTTACCCCACCCAGAGGTATTTACATTTTAACTGGGATCAAAGCTGAAACTAAAGGGATTAAGTCCTAATAGTAGAATTTTAAGCATCAACCAGTGGGTGGAAGAGGATTTTTCTGCTGTCAGAGGGACTTTCCCTGGAGCCTTGATGGGAGAGGAGGACCGTCCCTGGTGGGCAAGGTCAGACCAGAGGAGGGTGGAGGGAAATTTGGTAGCAAGGAGACCAGTACTGCTTTTCTCTTTTCCATGTTGTGCTTCTTTTTTTTTTTTTTTTTTTTTAATTTTGAAATGAGCTTTCTCTGTTTTAAGAACTTCCTTCCTGAACAGAGATCTTTCTAGGGGATACACCTTGAAATATTGATATTCTGACTTGTCCTCTAAATACTTTTTTCCCTCCAAAAAACTGGGGACTAACATTTGAAACTCAAACTTACATTTTGGTTTAAAACTCTCAATCTTGCCTTTAAAATACCCCTGAAGGAAGAAAGACACTTAAAGAAGGAGCAGTACCCTTCTTTTTTGGTATAAAAATGTGCCCATTCTTAGCAAGACACATGAGATGTCTCCCTACACTTAAGACGCTTATCAAAAGCTTTTCAGAATATGACTTGCAGCCAGAATGGTCAGAATCAGCAGACAGAGGCACTCGATTTGTACAAGATAGGAGGCTTTTAGCATCTTGGCCATTTAACCTAATCTAAAAGAGAAACACAGCTTAAATGAAATCCTACTTATTTTACTCTGCTATATTGCAGAATAATGGAATACCCACCCTTTTCTGCACAGGAGATCTCTAACTTGACTCTTGGCTCAGTGGGAAGCTCTCAGAACCATTTCCAATGCCAAACTCAAGATACAATAGGGTCTGGCCATTGGCCATGGAATCTCCTGCTCATGAAATAATGGAGATGTGAACAGGATGGTACTGAATTATTAGCAGGAACTGACTTAACTTCTGGAAATAATAAACGAGGGTCTTAGCAAAGCCTCTTGTTAAGTGGCTAAATGTCGAATTCACCTAGGATATTGTTTCAAAATTCATTTCATCTTTGGTAATTTGATGAAAGGAAACGCTGTACTGGCGGTTTCTCTTGTGCAAGGCAGCACACACCTAAGGGCAGGGCGAATTTATTTTGATGATTAATACCTGCAAGTTTCATGGCTTAATGGGAAAATGCTAGATATATTTGAGATGATACTACCTTCGCCCCCCTCTTCATTCATCAGGTAAACACCTCGATTACTTGCCTTCCATGCTTGTGCTCAGTAGAACTTACGTTTTCTGCTGACATCCTGGGAACGTTATTCTTGTGTATTTGTGGTGGGAGAAGCCTGGCAGTCGTGCAGTGACTGGTTTCAAGTGGGCAGTGCTGAGTGTGCATTGTTTAACCCACAGCTCTTTTTAAAGACGGATAACAGGAGGCTGGGAGAACAACCAGAACGAAATGGACTATTTTCTCTTCTGCTCCCATGGCACCCATAAAATTTCACCCAGAACTGCAGGGACAGCTTTGTTGCTGTTTACTTAAAGGATATGGCATTTATTTTCATAGGTTTATTAACTCTCTGTTAGATATGAGAGGACTGAGATTAGAAGTCACGGAATGAAGAGGGTTGAATAGGACTAGGGTGGACAGCTCATCCTGGTTTTCCAGGGTCTGTCCCCATTTTAGCACTGAAAGTCCTGCATCCCAGGAAACCCCTGGGCATGGATGGTGACCCTAAGAACTTTCCCGCCTTTGTTGGTCTTAAACCCCAATTAAATGATCTGGGAGAGCTAAGAGGCACTTGCATTTTGGATATATATCTATAGATATAGATATATATCTCCAGACTGCAAACATCTCCTTTTAAAGCATTCTACTCTTACCCTTAGTAAGTTGAAACATTTAAATAGATATCTAACCTATTAATAAAAATGATTTTTTTACATCTATAATCCTTTCAATAATTAATTTTTTTTCACAGCTATTGCCCCATGTTGTCCTCAAAATTAGGGCAATAACTCCATTTTAGAGAAAATAAAACTGAGGCTGAAAACAATAGTTAGTTTCCTGGTTCCATTTTCGTCCTGCCTGTGGGGTGATGGAGCACTGCCTTGCCCACCTTTCCTAGCTTTGAAGTCTTCATTTAGCAAGTCATCACAGAGCACACACTCCACACCCAGGACATGGCAAGGAGGACACAGTTTTCAAATCTGCCCCATTTACCTCTTGTGCCAAGCCTTCCCCAGGTCCGATACAGAAATTTTTACATTGCCTTAAAATCCCACCCTAAGAGAATTCTAAACTCTCTCCATGCTAAGCTTCAGCATTTTGGTATCTTCAAATGGGTTTCACCCAACAACCAAAAGAATAATTAAGTTCTCCTAATTTTAACTGATGCCACGGTCATTTGAGAACCCAAAGACGGTGGAGTGAGTCTCCTTGGCAAAGTGCTTGGGAGGTACACAGGTGTGTGGATGTGCACGTGTGTGTCTTCTAATAACAAACCTCATTTTCACTGCCCTGCCTCAGTACACCAGAGGAGCGGTTGTAGTAGATTATGTCATTGTTAAAAAGAAGTCTATCTCTTTATTGACACAATATAGAATCTTTCGATATATAATAGTGCCATTAACCTCCATGTGGTCACCAGCCAGCCCCTCTCCACAATGTCTTTAAGAGTGCAAGCTCCCCCTGATATAATTAACCTTAGACTCGTATCTGCCTCTTTTTTTTCACACACTTGAAGTCTCATCCAAGGCCCTGATCCCACACTCACCATGGGCCTTGGAGCTGCAGTTTCATGTTAAGTCTGGTGTGTGCTAAGGTCCTGTAGGGAGAAGGGACACACACATGTTATTAGCAAGAGCATCTAGCACGGGGCTATGTACAGGTGGCAGCTTAATAAGTACTCTTGGGTGACAGAATTGAGTTGTCAGGCCCTCTGTTCTCTTGGCTATTAATCCTTTTCTGTCATGGTTTAAAAGACAGGATGAAACAGCCAGAAAAATAAAAAACCAAAAGCTCTTTAAAGCCTGGACTTCAACTGATCAGAATAGAAAAGAATATTTCAAAATGATGAGTGAGGTTAGAGTCTTTTGTATGGAATGGATGGCCACTGGACCCTCAGACTCTCTGGGCATGGTCTCCAAAGGCTAGTTTTTAAATCGAAAGACAGTGAAGGGTTTCTTTTCCAAAATTTACCTTTTCTTTTTTCTTACATGTAATAACCAGCTTTCATGGTCAATAGCCCATATCCATCTAGGATAGCAAGGCTCTATCTGTCTTTTCAGTGCTTATTCTCAGTGCTAAACATAGTGCATAGTAGAGGCTCAGTACATATTTGTTGAATAGATGAATATCATAAGCCCTGGCAAAAGGAAGGGAGTAAAAGTAATATTTATTGTTTAATTACAGACTACTGTATACCATCGTAGGTAATAGAAGCTGCATCTGTATGAAGCATGCTTAATGAAATCTTGACTGTTCACACTTCAAGGTTCTAATTAAGCCGTGAAATTTCTTCCTCTACTGAACAATACTAAAAAAAAGTCTGTAGAGTGGCATATGCATC
This sequence comes from Lipotes vexillifer, assembly GCF_000442215.2. NCBI lineage: Eukaryota > Metazoa > Chordata > Mammalia > Artiodactyla > Lipotidae > Lipotes > Lipotes vexillifer. The sequence continues at coordinate 7,743,042 of NW_006791012.1, forward strand.
ATGTTTAGCATTTGACCTATAAAAGGAATATTTAATGATGGAAACTACATGGTACATGTTCCTAAAATGCTGAGGAACAGGAGAAGGCAGGTTGGTGAGTAATCCTAGGACCAGGCTTGATGATGCAAGCAAGAAATCCTCGGTCAGGTGAGTGCCAGCTTCCTGGGATGAGGCACAAGTCCAAGCTTTCCACATGTGTCTATCAAAAACAAGGACTGTTTTGCTTAATTTGGGCTATCTATATAACCTCTTGTGCTGCTTTGACTTCTAGACCAGAATCCATGTATCACAAAGGAGCCCTGGCCAGAGGCATCTGTACTTGTTCCATTGGGAAGGGCATGGGAGAGACCCCAGGGATAACAGCTTTCCAACATCAAGTATTAAGTGATGTCTTGTTTCTACTATGCTGGTCTGAGTCCTTACAGAACACAACCTCTCGTGGTCCCTGTTTTCCTTAGATGGAGGCATAAAATGCAGTGAAGAGGAGGTACAACGTTGAATATTCAAGGGAAATAGTAGTTGTAAAAAGAAGATGGAAGGAGAAATTAAATCTAACTTAAATAATAGAGGGAAGGAGAAACCAACCCAGAGGGGTTTACAACTTCTATAAAACTAAAGACACAGAAAATACAGTTGACCCAACACAGACAAGGCCAACTTGGAGCTGTCTTCAGCTACAATGTGTGTGAATGACATTCTGAATTGCATCCTTTCATATCACCAACATCTCTATGCTGGTTACAAAGTCTACCACCAGGTTTGAGACTGGGCAAGATCTGCCTGCAAAAAAAGTGTTGCATTTTTCTTCCAAAGAGACAGTAATGTCAGGCACGTGAAAATGAATTCCTTTACCCAAAGGCACAGAAGTAAAAGAGGATCATGGCACCCCTAAGAGGGCATCAGATTGAGGCTGTTTTCAGTCACCCTCCTCCAAAGAGAAGCCAAAGTACAATGGTGGAACTGAACTCAAACTCTTCTAGAAAGTCTCAAAAGTTTCTCTCTTATCCCTTCCAAATTAAATGCAAGAGAACAGAGAGCTGACATGCTCCTCAGTCAGATCTCTTTCAAGGCTGAACAATGTTTCTTGATCGTCACAAATGAGGAGCAGGTGAGCCAGTGAATTTTCATGTCATTTGGAGAAAAGTTTTATACCAGGTGTGCTTCTTGTCATTCATAAAACAAAGAATTTTAGCCATTATTTGAAAATCTGAGCTATGTGTTTTTACTCAGTGAAAGCTCATGCCCTGATGAGAACAAATTTCTTTATATCCTTAATCCAAAAGGTTGGAAACAATTTATCAGTGTGATGGAACTGTTTTATGGCATGTAGAAAAGATCAGTCTTAAGAAGCAGAGAGATACAGTTTTTGCAATCATTAAACATCTTCTTAGTTCATAAATCGTTTTTCCTCCTGACCCCAAACTGAATGAGAATAAATGTAATAAGATTCCTGATTCTTGGAACTTTGACGTTAAAAACAAATGCATACACTATAGCCTTTCCATATTAAATTTCCTTTCTTCTTTTCTAAGAAGGTGGGAGCAAAATGTGTCATACATTGAAAGAGACTCTTATTTGCTTTACAAAATTGGTCATTGAGAGTAATTAAAATATACTAATTTAGAAAACTAAGAACTATTTTTCATTAATGTGTCTAAAATATAAATTTTGTATTTCTACATAGGAAGAAAAAACAGGTGTCAGAACAATTCGAATAGTATGATTCCAATTTTGTAAATTGAAACAATTACATGTGGTTTAGAATGACAGGAATGATCTACACCAAAAATAGGTGTTGATGGTGGTTGTCTGGGTGCATGAGCTCATGAGTGCTTTCCCATTTCTCCCTTTTTCTTCTCTTTCTCTAATGAACATGAATTGTTCTTGTAATAAAAACAAAATAAGGAATTTAAAAAATAAAAAATAATACTAAAACTCATAAAAATAATGCAATACTCATAAAAATACATCATGGATTTGATGTGTATGTATTTTCTTAGCTTACCTCCTGAGTTCTTTGAGTATCACCAGCCATTCCCTGTGCCTCATTTTCCGGTTATAGTTGACTCCAATGCCCAAATGCTTCTTGGGAAGATGAGGAAGAAAGTCCTCAGAGATGGGAAGCAGAAGCTGGCCTGGGACCTGGGACAGCAGAGTTTATTTGGTCCCTTCCTTTTGGTGGTAGTAATACAAAAAGATAAAAAAAAAACTAAATCCTGTCTTCCTTTCAAAGCTTAACTTACACCAGACCCCTTTTCTTTCCTGCTTATCTTTCTCCCTCTTTCCTTCCGTTCCTTTATTTTTCTCTTAGTAAATTTGAAGCTTCTTAGAAGAGGGGCCTTCTCTTAGCTTGCTATCATGGTGTTAGTCCAAGGTAGGTGCTCAATAAGTATTTGTTGAATAAAGGCCCAGAGATGCTAAGCAATTTACCCAAGGTCATACAGTTGCTTAACAGCAAGGTCAGGAGTAGAAATCAGGCTAACTCAGAAATCCCACTGGTTATGGAAAGCATACGGTGCCAAATCAAAAGGAATGTTGGTGTCTCAGGCAGAGGGCGATGTTAGTAAACTGACAAGGACATGGGTGATATACAGCATGTGCCACTAGGCTAGGGACGGAGACAAAGGGAGTGAAGGCAGGAATCAAGCTGACATACTTTGGTACATGTTTACTGAGGCTCTGTATTATACAGTTGCTCCTTCCTGGAATAATTAATTTCAACCATTGTTTTCAACTTCTCATCGGTAAGAAGGTATATAGTTTTGTGAAAAGCGCAGGCACAACCAGGATTATATTTTTGTGGAGACCCTTTGTGATAAATTTCCTCAGCAGAGGAAAAAAATAAATCCATATACATTGAAATCACAATGAACTTGCTTCCATGAAAAGTCCCTGAGAGACAAAGCACCAAGTATGAAAGCAACAAGAGTACAGATGAGAGCTTTCTCCCCACTGAACTGCCTATTCCATGAGGCAGCCAGTGCAACCTCCAGGCCCAGGAGGTGAGGAAGAAAATCATTTTGTTGGGTAAAAGTATTCTGAGTAACTGCTCCCCTTGGAAATGGAAGAATTTCATTTTTCCATTTGACAAATGGAGAAGACCCTGTTTTCAGTGAAGACACTGGAGTTAATCGTCCCAGGATAATGGCTACCTTTGACCAAAGACACAGCCCCAGGAGTTGTGGCTTCATTCCCTTCAAGTGTTGATCAAGTCTCAATCTTTGGGATGGTTGTGACATATTCTATTTCTGTAACTCCCTTTGAGAAAAGCATCCTATATAATTTTTATCCACGTCTTGTAGTTGCTGCTGATGGTGATTCGTATCTCCACTAGAACAATACTGGGCGGAATTGACCCTTGGCAAGCATCCCTTCATGACATGATGAATACGAAAATAGAGGGGTGGAAAAAGGAGAAAGCAAGCAGGGAAAGGGGGAGCTAAGGGACAGCACTGGGATGATGCAGCCATGAGGAATCAGGATCCCTCGACAATCTGACCCTCACATGCCTTTGCACCTGCATCCAACTTATTTTATGAAAGCCATGTTGTTTTGAAAACCTCTTAGTACCTGGGTTAGAGACATGAAAGCACCCCATGAATGCCAGTAATTTGACCTCCCTTCAAAACAATATTTTTAAACAACTGCTTACCTTATATTTAACAGGATAAGGAAAACACTGATTTTCTGGAAATAAAAGTTGTAGTCACAGGCCAATTTCCTTACTAATTCACTTCCACTGACTAACATAGGATCAATGTGCTGAAAAGAAATCCAGCATAAAGTGTCCTACCTTTCTGTTCTCGTCCTCTTTTCTGTTTCCTTTTGTAGTGATATTTTTTTGAAACTGACCTCTTTCTGGAGGAGTGTTAGTGTTTAAAATTTAGATAAATACATCACTTGTTCCTGAGAGTAGCACTGTGTTAGTGAGGATGTGGATAAATTTGAACCCTTGTGTCTTGCTGGTGAGAACTGTAAAATGGTGCAGCCTCTGTGGAAAGCAGGTTGGCAGATCCTCAAAAAGTTAAACATAGAACTACCATATGGCCCAGTGGAACATACCTATGTTCCACTCCTAGGTATGTATCCAAAATAATTAAAAGCTGGGACTTGAAGAGATACTTGCACAACAATGTTACTAGCACCATCATTCTTTTATATATATATATATGTTTATTTATTTATTTTTGGCTGCGTTGGGTCTTTGTTGCTGTGCGAGGGCTTTCTCTAGTTGTGGTGAGCGGGGGCCCCTCATTGCAATGCATGGGCTTCTCATTGCCATGGCTTCTTCTGTTGCAGAGCATGGGCTCTAGGCGTGTGGGCTTCAGTAGTTGTGGCACATGGGCTCAGTAGTTGCAGTTCGTGGGCTCTAGAGCGCAGGCTCAGTAGTTGTGGTGCACGGGCTTAGTTGCTCCGTGGCATGTGGGATCTTCCCGGACCAGAGATTGAACCCATGTCCCCTACATTGGTAGGCGGATTCTTAACCACTGCACCACCAGGGAAGTCCCAGTAGCACCATCATTCTTTTTTTTTTTTCTGCGTTGGGTCTTCATTGCTGCGCGTGGGCTTTCTTTAGTTGAGGCGAGCGGGGGCTACTCTTCATTGCGGTGCACGGGCTTCTCATTGCAGTGGCTTCTCTTGTTGTGGAGCTCTAGGTGCGTGGGCCCCAGTAATTGTGGCATGCGGGCTCAGTAGTTGTGGCTCACAGGCTCTAGAGCGCAGGCTCAGTAGTTATGGCACATGGGCTTAGTCGCTCTGTGGCATGTGGGGTCCTCCAGGACTAGGGATTGAACCTGTGTCCCCTGCATTGGCAGGCGGATTCCCAATCACTGTGCCACCAGGGAAGTCCCAATAGCACCATAATTTTTATTAGCCAAAAGGTGGAAAATATTAACAGATGAATGAGTATACAAAATGTGGCATATACACACAATGGAATACTCTTCAGCCACAAAAGGTAATGAAATTTTGATGTACACTACAACATAGATGGTCCTTGTAAACATTATGCTTAGTGAAATAGGCTAGGTACAAAAGGACATATATTGTATGATTCCACTTGTATGAGGTATCTAGAACAGGCAAACTCACAGAGACAGAAAGTAGAATAGAAGTTCCAGGAGCTGGAGGGAGGGGGAAGGGGAAGTTATAGTTCAGGGGCTACAGGGATTGTACCCATGGAGATAGGTTTGTACAGGGAGATGGGTTTGATGAAAACAGTTTGGGTAGAGATAGTGGTGATAGGTACATGGCATAGTGAATATATTTAACGGCATTGAATTGTACACTAACAAATGGTTAAAATGATAAACTTTATGTTCTGTACAACTTGCCACAAAAATGTAGCATATGCATTAAAAAGCCACTCTTTTGAGTGAATAGAGTTCATAAGCTCATCAGTTACTGCCATATTGGTTAAAGAATAGTCTTCTTGAAGTTCTATTAGACATGGCTTCCCTTCCTAAATTCAAAGTCATTAATGTATTGTAACTCAATATAACAAATCCTTTTTGAGTACCTACTCTGTACAAGGCCGTGTCTCTGCTCCCAATTAATTCATTAAAGGACTTGTGGAGGGGAAATAAGAATATTAACAAAGAACCATGGAAAGGGAAGGCTATATCCAGTTCTGGGATAGAACTGGTTCAAGAATCATATACGTTTTGACAAGAGATTGGTCTTGAATGGTAGATAAGACTTCACTAGGCAGAGGTGAGTGAGTGGGGAGAGCATTTCAGTCTAGAGAGAGCAAACAACATGAGTGGAGATTCCAAGGCAGGGAAACGCAAGCATATCTGGGGAACAGGAAGTAGTCAGTGTGATATAGGTTAGGATATGCTGAGGGAGAACGAGGTGACAAGGCTATAAAGGTGGCCTGTTGTAGAGAACTTGCAAGGCTGGGCTGGGGGCAACATACATCATTTGGGAGCCAACTGTGAAGAGATATGATTGGAGCTGCATTTCTGCAGGATTCCTCTGGTTTCAGCGTGGTAGTTCAGGCAAGGACCTCAAATAAGGTGATGACAGCAGACACAGTCCAGCCCAGAGCAAGATGAGGGCTGTTCCTCAGAGGAGAACCTCTTTGGGTGGGGAGTGGAGAAAAGGAAATAGGCAAGTATGGAGAAGGCATTTGAGGAGGGAGGTCAGAGAATTCAGTTTCCCACGCTGGTTTGCAAGAGGCCTCACATAGTGAAAGCACCACAGATTCATACTTGTGAACCCTAGCAAGGCCTTCCCCACCCGGCTCTCTCTCATTCTCTGCAGGAGATATTTCAAGACTTCTCCACCTTCCTCAGATTTCCTCCTGTCCCGCCATCTTCCTCCTCATTCTCAGCTTCCGACTTTGCCAAGAATCACTGACATCATCAAATCAGAATCCTGTCAGCTTCTTGCCATCCTAGCAGCAAACTGACTTGCCTCTGAACCTGCTCTCTCCTCCTTTCCTCCTCCCGCTCTATGCACTGAGCTCTGCCCACCTCCTTTGGAACCTGGAATGATCAGTGATCCCCTCTCCTATAATGCCAACTTTCGGCTCTCCATTGGATCCTTCCCATAGAGACTTTTTTTTTTAACCCCTTTATTGGAGTATAATTGCTTTACAATGATGTGTTAGTTTCTGCTTTATAACAAAGTGAATCAGTTATACATATACATATGTCCCCATATCTCTTCCCTCTCGCGTCTCCCTCCCTCCCACACTCCCTACCCCACCCCTCCAGGCGGTCACAAAGCACCGAGCTGACCTCCCTGTGCTATGCGGCTGCTTCCCACACGTTTGGTAGTGTATATATGTCCATGCCACTCTCTCACTTTGTCACAGCTCACCCTTTCCCCTCCCCATATCCTCAAGTCCATTCTCTAGTAGGTCTGTGTCTTTATTCCCGTCTTACCCCTAGGTTCTTCATGACCTTTTATTTATTTTTTCTTAGATTCCATACATATGTGTTAGCATACGGTATTTGTTTTTCTCTTTATGACCCATAGAGACTTTTAAATGCTCAAATCTCTCTTCTTAAAAGCAAATCTCTCTCTTCTTGAAAAATGAAGGCATTGGCACTTGTCCTTTCCAGATACTGCTGCTTCTTGCTTCCCCACTCCAGCCAATCTTGTTGAAAAAATGGTTGGTGCTGGTTGGCGGTGTACACTCGTGGTGAGGTAACCTCACTCTCCTTCCTCGCTTCCAGCTCACTCCGCACTCATCACCTGGCCCCTACCTCCATCCCTCCACTCAAACTGCTGCTACTAACGTCACTAACAACCTCTTTGTAACTGTCAAAAGAACATTGATCAGTTCTGTTCTTACTTGACTAATCTTGGTGCTTTTTTTTTTTAAAGATTTATTGAGATATAATCTACACACCATATAATACACCCATTTAAAAAGGTACAATTAGTATATTCACATTTTAGTATATTCACAGAGTTGTGTAACTCACCACAATCAATTTTTTTCAGTTATCACTTATGTATTTTTTTTATTGTGGTAAAATACACAAAACATGACATTTACCATCTTAGCCTTTTTTTTTTTTTTTTTTTTTGGCTGCATTTGGTCTTCATTGCTGCGCGCAGGCTTTTCTCTAGTTGTGGCGAGCAGGGGCTGCTCTTCGTTGCATTGCATGGGCTTCTCACTGAGGTGGCTTCTCTCGTTGCAGAGCACGGGCTCTAGGCACGCGGGCTTCAATGGTTATGACACGTGGGCTCAGTAGTTGTGGCTCGCGGGCTCTAGAGCGCAGGCTCAGTCGTTGTGGTACAACGGGCTTCATTGCACCACGGCATCTGGGATCTTCCCAGACCAGGGACCAAACCCGTGTTCCCTGCACTGGCAGGCGGATTCTTAATCACTGCGCCACCAGGAAAGTCTCTTCCTAGCCATTTTTAAGTATACAGTTTAGTATGTTAAGTACATTCACATTGTTATGCAACCATCATCACCATCTATCTTCAGAACTCTTTTCATCTTGCAAAACTGAAACTCTATACCCATGAATAAATAGCTCCCTACTTCCTCTCAGCCTCTGGCAACTACCATTCTACTTTCTGTTCCGATGAATTTGACTACTCTAGGTGACTCATGTAAGTGGAATCATACAGTATTTGTCCTTTTGTGATTGGCTTATTGCACAGCATAATGTCCTCAAGCTTCATATATGTTGTAGCATCTGTCAGAATTGCCTTCCTTGTTAAGGCTGAATAATATTCCATTGCATATGTATATCACATTTTGTTCATCCATTTATCCATCTATGGACTCTTGGGTTGTTTCCACCTTTTTTTTTTTTTTTTTTGGGCGGGGGGTACATGGACCTCTCACTGATGTGGCCTCTCCCGTTGCGGAGCACAGGCTCCGGACGCGCAGGCTCAGCGGCCATGGCTCACGGGCCCAGCCGCTCCGCGGCATGCGGGATCCTCCCAGACTGGGGCACGAACCCACGTCCCCTGCATTGGCAGGCGGACTCTCAACCACCGCGCCACCAGGGAAGCCCTGTTTCCACCTTTTGACTATTGTGACTCCTTGCTGCTATTAACACTGGTGTACAGGTATCTCTTTGAGCCCTGGCTTTCAATTCTTTGGGGTATACATGGAGAAGTGGAATTACTGGATCATAGGTAATTATATTTTTAATATTTTGAGGAATTGCCATAGTGTTTTCCATAGCAGCTGTACCATTTTACCTTCTTTTTTTTTTTTTTTTTTTTTTTTGCGGTACGCGGGACTCTCGCTGTTGTGGCCTCTCCCGCCAGGGAGCACAGGCTCTGGACGCGCAGGCCCAGTGGCCATGACTCACGGGCCCAGCCGCTCTGGGGCATGTGAGATCTTCCTGGACCAGGGCACGAACCCGTGTCCCCTGCATCGGCAGGCAGACCCCCAACCACTGCGCCACCAGGGAAGCCCCCATTTTATATTCTATTCAGCAGTGCGAAAGGGTTCAATTTCTCCACATCCTCACCAACACTTTTTTTTTTATAGTAGTCATCCTAATAGGTGGAAGCTTGTATCTCATTGTGGTTTTGATTTGCATTTCCCTAATGGCGAATGAAATATCTTTTCATGTGCTTATTGGTCATTTGTATATCCTCTTTGGAGAAATGTCTGTTCAAGTCCTTTGCCCATTTTTGAATTGTGTTGTCTGAGATATTTCTGTCGTTGAGTTGTAGGAGTTCTTTATATATTCTGGATATTAATCACCATAATCAGTTTTATAACATTTTCATCACCTCAAAAGGAAACCTCACACCCTTTAGCTGTCACCCTAAATCCCCCCATCCCCTACTCTTGGGTTTTTGACAGCAGTGTTACTCTTTTCTTGCAGAACTCTCTTGCCTTGGCTTCTAGAAAATTACCCTTTTCTGGTTTCTTCCTACTTCTCCAGTTATACATTTGCTCCATTTCCCCTGCCATCAGTTAAACTTCGACATGCTTCAGAATTCCATCCTTGACCCCTTCATCTCACTCTACACTCGCCCTGGGTGGTCTCATTTATTTCCATGATTTCTATGGTGATTCTCGAATTTCTACTTCCGTCCTGCTTAAGACTGCTTAAGAGCACATCCAATCCGTCTCCGCTTCCTGCTGCCTCTAACTCTTTCACAACTCTAAATCCATTGGCTTCTCATCATCTCCACTGCCACTCTCCGATTTCCAACCACCACCATCCATCATCTCTTGCCTGAATTACCTCAAAGCCTCCTAACTGGTCTCCCTACCTCCAAACTTGCCTCTCTGAAATACACATAGTTTTCCCCAGAGATTTTCTACAGTGTGAATCTGATCATGGTGTCCCACACTTAACAACTGCTTTTCCAGTCACTTCAACGTGCCTTCTCTTGCCCCAGGGTCACCATGCACGCTGCTCCTTCTCTTTGAATGTTCCTCTAAAGCCCCCTCCACACACCTGGTTGACTTGCCCCTCCTGTGTCAGCTTAGACATCACTTCTTCCAGTGGGCTTTGCTCTGCTTCCCTAAGCAGGGTGGGTAGCCCATGCAGCTGTTCCCAAGTGCCTTGTGGCTCTGCTCACACCTTAATTACCCATTCACCTTTCTGTGTCTCCCACCAGCATGCAAGCTCCCTGTGTGTTTGCTTGGCACACAGTAGACCCTCAATATACATTTGCTATATGAATTTGTGATAACTGTTTTCTAGCAGAGAATTGGGACTGTCACTCTGGAACTTGATGGAGAAGACAAGGTTGGAGATTTAAATGGAAACTTGTTGAGAGAGTAACATTGACATATATACACTACCAAATGTAAAATAGCTAGCTAGTGGGAAGCAGCTGCATAGCACAGGGAGATAAGCTCTGTGCTTTGGGACCACCTAGAGGGGTGGGATAGGGAGGGTTGCGGGGAGATGCAAGAGGGAGGGGATATGGGGATATACGTATACGTATAGCTGAACACTTTGTTATACAGCAGAAACTAACACAACATTGTAAAGCAATTATACTGCAAAAAAGATGTTAAAATAAATAAATAAATAAAGCATTAAAAACATTTAAAAAAATGGAAACGAGAATTAATTGCATGCAGGAGACAGTTGAAGCATTGAACTATATTTGATGTTTATTGAACGTGAATATATATCTTATTAAAAATAAGTATAGGGCTTCCCTGGTGGCACAGTGGTTGAGAGTCCACCTGCCGATGCAGGGGACAAGGATTCGTGGCCCGGTCCGGGAAGATCCCACATGCCGCGGAGCAGCTGGGCCCGTGAGCCATGGCCGCTGAGCCTGCGCATCCGGAGCCTGTGCTCCACAG
>NW_006791012.1:7753951-7763998 GCF_000442215.2 Lipotes vexillifer
AAAAAAAAAAAAAAAAAAAAAAGTATATACATATACTATTAGCATACATATTATTAGTATATGATGCATATACTATGCTTTAGTATAGTATAAGTATATACTATAAGTATATAGGTATTAAAATAAGTATATATGTGTCCTTATCACAAATCTGAATATATACTTACTATATTCAGATTTTAAAGGCAATTTCAAAGAATTCTCATCTCTCTGCCTTCAAATTTTCAATATTTGTGTTTTTAAGACCAGAGTCATTAACAACTATTTGGGCGGCTCCAGATGATCTCATTTGTGAGTTGAACTGCACAGACTTGGTCAGTGCTGCAGCTTGAGTCCCTTCGAGTCTGCTGCATGCTCTGCTTAATCACCTCTACCTGTTGTTCTCTCTCTCTCTCCTAAGGCACCTCTGACCTTTGGAGGGAATGGAGCAATTTCCAAGTTGAATACTACCTGATTTCTTTGGATCACATGATCAGGAAACAGTTGAAGTTTTGGTTTCCAATTATTTCAAACTTACCCAAGGGTGAGCTTCTTAAACACAATCAGGGACCTGATGAATAGACTTGGGACATAGTAATGACTGAGTATAATTTTCATAAAAGAATGTCTCCTTAAACATCTAGCCCCAAGAAGTATGATGATGGTGTTGTTAAGCACTCATTATGTATATTTAGTCTCCATGACTCATTTAGGCTTCACAACAACCCAAAGAGGTAGATCTCATGATGTCCATTTTACAGATGCAGCAGAGGTTATGTGGTTGCCCAAGGTTAGTTAGCTTATGTAGTGAAGCCAGTATTCAACCCCAGGCTGGCCAGACTCAATGGCCAGGCTCATAAGACTTATATTCAGCTTTGTTCCTGAAGCAAAGCCAGGTGCTTGGTGTCTGAAGTCGGCACAGATAAAACCGTACAATGGCAAACACATGGAAAATATAACACGCTCCTAATTCACGATAGCTTTCTACTTCCGTCACTGCTTTTCATCTTTCTAAGAACCCCAGGTGTGCGAGGACAGGGCCATTATCCCCATTTCAGAGATGAAGGGATTGAGGCACAGGCAGGTTAAGCGACTTGCCCATTGTCTCACAGCAAGGCAGCGGCTCAGCTGATATTAGAACCCAGGTCTCCCGGCTTTTAGTTAAAAAGCTTTTTTCCATTACAGCACAACCTCGTGGCCTTCAGCTTTCAGACTCCGATTGAACAGCAGCATGTGAATTAACTGAGGTTACTATATTATCTCCTAAAACGATGGCTTCCCATTAAAAAAAAAAATGAACAGCAAAAAATTCACCAATGGAACATGTGCAAAATACGTTTTCCAAGGTTATTCTTACCCAGAGCTGTTTTAAAAAAATTATTATTCTCCATTTGGGCTTTTGGTCCATGATGCCAGGGTGTGGGTAGTTAAATGGTAATTTAAAAATTTAAACAAACAATTTTCAGAATTGATTTCTGGTTAATAGGCCTGATTTGGGAAGTTGGTGGATTTGGAAGATGCATGTTAAAAGGAACTGAGAAATTGGTTGACCAGCACAGTTAGGGAATTTAAAGATGTTGATTTGGATATGAACAACCCAAAGAGTTCTAGCAGCAATTGGGTTTGGTGGCCCGACAGGACAGCATGATCAGCTATGTGTTGGTAATGTGGCTTTCAAGGTACGTGCATGCATGATGGATTGTAATGGGGTTAACAACCGTTATTTGGTTATAAAGTACTACATACGCACACTTAGCACACTTGTTGGGATTTGTGTTGGCTTTACCTGTAAAATATTTTTGTTTGTGGAAAATATGTGTTTAAAACACCTACAGATATATGTATTAGGTTGTAATTCAACAGCTATTGATCGGGGCCCTACTCTGAAATGAGGTGCCTGCTAGGTACTGAATCAGGATTTTTGATGCTACCTGAGTCTGTGAGCCTCAAGGATGCAGGAGTGGTCCTGTGGCTGCCTGTGTCCCATCCTGCCCTCTGCTCTTTGGGGGAGCCCAAGTCCTCATTTCATCCATTCAGGTGCTTGGGGGATTCCCAGTTTCTGAGCTCCCAGCAATCCAAGAAGCAGATGTTGTGAGGAGGAAGCCCCACCTACCTTTCAGCTTTGTTCCCAGGCCAACTAAAACCAGAGAAGTCTTTCTATTTTGAGAAAAGCAATTTATTCTGGACTCATGTTTTCTCCCACACTTGGGCAGGTGAGATAATCTGAATACAGTTTTATCAGCCTTAACTCTTGAATTCTTGGCTGCTATACTTAAAAAAAAACCTCAAAGAGGCATAAACCTTCCATTTCCATACCAAAGAGCACTAGACTCTTCTTGGAAAACTTTATCTCTTTAGTGGCAGTGCTTGTCTCATATTCTGTCACAGGATGGTGAGAAAATCAGCTATAAGAAGGGGAAATACTGCGCTGGCAGAAACTTAAAACTAACTCGCTGATAACAATGAAGCAGTAAGCATATGTTCTTTTCTCCCCTCTTTCTTAAGCAAATATGTTGAGAAGAAAAAATGTCTTAACATAAAACAATCTTTCACATCTCCACACAAGAAGACTCAAAAATATATAGCCTTGACTTCACAATTTATAGATTCAGAGCTGCTTTTGTTTTCAAGCTTTTGCTTAAGTTCTTAAGGAATGCCTCTCAAGATGGATTAAAATACAAAACAAGAAAAATTAAAAGGTGCATATGAGAAAGTAGAACACAAACCGGGGTTCCTCTCCAACCACAAATACAGGGGTTTTTGTGTGTGGTGGAAGTTTTATGGATGCTCTGAAGGTCACACAGATGTTAAGGGAACAATTACAATTTCACATCTGTGCTTATGTGCTCTATGATAAATCACATTTATCTCTCCAAACATTTCAGCCACTTGTTATCATTTTTCAATTATTTTTACTCTGTTCTAGGGGGCTTTCTCAGGGATAATTTGTCTCTTAAATCTCCTGTTTTTTACTTGCCCCCAGTGAGAGAAGCAGGAAGTACACAGCAGATCTTGGAAAGGAAGAAGTTGGCTGTTCCCCACAAAACTCTTGAGTTGCTCTTAACCCCTCTCCCTGCAAGAGATTTGTTTTTAATATAATGGAAGAATGGCCAAAAATTGAATGAATCAAAGGACAGGAATATAAGTTTAAAAACCAGGGAACCTTCCTGAAGAAAATACTTTATACTTAGGGAAGAATCCAATATGCCCCCCAGCCCCAAAGGACAATAAAACAAAATCACATAAGAGCTTATTTAAAATTTATATTTATGATTTTCTATAGATTCACAAGATTTAATTTCTATTTTAAAATATTTAAACAAAACTCTTTCCTTTCCCTTTGATTTGTGAATATCAATGTTGTCACACTTAATATGTAGCAGATTAGCCAACTTTATTGAAAGTGGTAAAGTAAGGATAAAAGTAGGACCTCCACAGGGCTGTTGTGAGGCTTAAAATATGTAAAATGTTCATAACAGGGGAGCACAGAGTAAAATGTTTAATATTTGTTTATTATTATCATTATTATTATTACTTATAAGTGTATCTCTATATTTATTTTCCACACAATTGGGATCAAGTTATACATACTCTTTTGTCACCTATTATTTTTTAAACATAATGGCTTTCAGACACCTTTCCTTGTTAGTAACTATAAATTCATATTTTTTAAAAAAGAAAGAACAAAGGAGAAATCGGACTATATTGGATATTTGTTGGACTCAATCAGTCTTGAAAATAAATGCCACAAGCCAGGTCCTTCTCCTGTAGATTCCCATCACACGATTCAGTATTGTTAAAGAGAGCAAAGTAAATAACATCCAGGTCTGTGAGCTGACTTGGCAGCCACACCCCAAGCAAGCAGAGGGCAGTTGGTCTCCAAGAGCGTCCAAGGGGCTCATATGCATTAGGGCAGGTTCAAACGCCCCCTGGAAGTCTAGTCATGTCCTAGGGTGACAACATGGTAGAATTACTTCTTAAGCAGAATCAATGCTTTATTATTGTTTGGGGACTTGAATGCCCAGCTGCAGTTTCATCTCCAGTTATAAGCTGATTCTGAGTTGTGGAACCAACATAGTCTGAAAGTCGGCCGGCCCTGCTGCCTGTCTAGCCCTTGACATGGGTTTTGATCTGAAAGGGCTTCTGGAGGGAGCTCACGGTGAGGAGAAAGGGCACAGACTTCATGCTTGGTGGTAGCCACCTTCTGCAGTGGGTTGAAATGGTGTCCCCCCAAAGTTAGTTCATGTCCACCTGGAACCCATGAATGCGACCTTTTTAGGAAATAGAGTCTTTGCAGATATAATCAAGTGGGTTGAATGGTGTCTGCAGTGGGTTGAATGGTGTCCCCCCAAAGTTAGTTCATGTCCACCTGGAACACATGAATGCGACCTTTTTTAGGAAATAGAGTCTTTGCAGATATAATCAAGTGGGTTGAATGGTGTCTGCAGTGGGTTGAATGGTGTTCCCCCAAAGTTAGTTCATGTCCACCTGGAACCCATGAATGCGACCTTTTTAGGAAATAGAGTCTTTGCAAATATAATCAAGTGGGTTGAATGGTGTCTGCAGTGGGTTGAATGGTGTCCCCCCAAAGTTAGTTCATGTCCACCTGGAACCCATGAATGCGACCTTTTTTAGGAAATAGAGTCTTTGCAGATATAATCAAGTGGGTTGAATGGTGTCTGCAGTGGGTTGAATGGTGTCCCCCCAAAGTTAGTTCATGTCCACCTGGAACCCATGAATGCGACCTTTTTAGGAAATAGAGTCTTTGCAGATATAATCAAGTGGGTTGAATGGTGTCTGCAGTGGGTTGAATGGTGTCCCCCCAAAGTTAGTTCATGTCCACCTGGAACACATGAATGCGACCTTTTTTAGGAAATAGAGTCTTTGCAGATATAATCAAGTGGGTTGAATGGTGTCTGCAGTGGGTTGAATGGTGTCCCCCCAAAGTTAGTTCATGTCCACCTGGAACCCATGAATGCGACCTTTTTAGGAAATAGAGTCTTTGCAGATATAATCAAGTTGGTTGAATGGTGTCTGCAGTGGGTTGAATGGTGTCCCCCCAAAGTTAGTTCATGTCCACCTGGAACACATGAATGCGACCTTTTTTAGGAAATAGAGTCTTTGCAGATATAATCAAGTGGGTTGAATGGTGTCTGCAGTGGGTTGAATGGTGTTCCCCCAAAGTTAGTTCATGTCCACCTGGAACCCATGAATGCGACCTTTTTAGGAAATAGAGTCTTTGCAGATATAATCAAGTGGGTTGAATGGTGTCTGCAGTGGGTTGAATGGTGTCCCCCCAAAGTTAGTTCATGTCCACCTGGAACACATGAATGCGACCTTTTTTAGGAAATAGAGTCTTTGCAGATATAATCAAGTGGGTTGAATGG
Source organism: Lipotes vexillifer (assembly GCF_000442215.2). NCBI lineage: Eukaryota > Metazoa > Chordata > Mammalia > Artiodactyla > Lipotidae > Lipotes > Lipotes vexillifer. The sequence continues at coordinate 7,759,318 of NW_006791012.1, forward strand.
TGTCTGCAGTGGGTTGAATGGTGTCCCCCCAAAGTTAGTTCATGTCCACCTGGAACCCATGAATGCGACCTTTTTAGGAAATAGAGTCTTTGCAGATATAATCAAGTTAAAACGAGGTCATACCAGGTTAGGTTGGGCCCTGAATCCAGAAGAGGGGAATTTGGACACAAGGAGAATGCCATGTGAGAATGAAGGCAGAGGTTGGAGTTATGTTGTCACAAACCAAGGAATGCCAGGAATTGCTGGCAACCACCTGAAGCTAGGAGAGAGGCAGTGAGCAGATTCTCCCTCTGAGCCAAGAAGGAACCAACCGTGCTACACCTTGATTTAGGATATCTGGCCTTCAGAACTGCAAGAGAATGAATTTTCATTGTTTTAAGCCACCAAATTTATGGTAATTTGTTATAGCAGTCCTCTGAAACTAATACACCTTCTCATGAATATATGCAGACCAAAATGGAAATATGAAAAGTATACACCCGGAATAGATAGACAAATAAGAAAGGAAGGAAAGGAAAAAAGAAGGAAAGGTAGAGAAAGAACAAGTGTCTGGCTGGCCAATACTGTTTAATCAGAGGATGTCAGCTATCGCTTTGTTAAGGTGTTAAGTCTCATTAGCTCATCTAAGAATCGGGCCCCGAATCCACAGCTGATAGAACATACACACGGATGGAAACACTAGCCAGTGATAGTCAACATATCTGTATCTGTAAGCAGCGTGCTACTTAGATGCCATGTGGACGTCACTGTTACATTATTCACCCATGGTCCCCTCTCTTGAAGACCCAGGCCCAAGTCTAGTGGGCAGGAGGAGGATTTGAGTGTCCCTCAAGGTGCTGATTCTAAAATTACACGAAGCTGTTCTCTTTTACGCAAACCTCCGTGACTTGACTGCTGGCGAGTGTGTTCTGGGGGGACCTCAGCCGTCTTCGATGTGAACCGTGCTGCTGATGCACAGAACCTGGGTGCGTGTTACTCATCCTTGCATAAGAACAGTTTAACCCCTGGTGGTTTATTCCCTGCAGTCCTAGGATTTAAGTGTATTTGAATGAACCCCAGCCAGGGTCAAATGATCACATTGAAAGAGAAAGAAAGAGTTTTTGCTAAGTGAATTTTGGAGTGTCTTTGCTTTACGATGAGGGTCACTGGCTGTATTATCTTGCTAGTGCTACCATGACAAAATATCACAAACTGGGAGGCTTCAACAACAGAAACGTACTGTCTCACAGTTCTGGAGGCCAGAAGTCTGAAATCAAGGTGTTGACAGGGTTGGTTCCTTCTGAGGGCTGTGAGAGAGGGTTCCAGGCCTCTCTCCTTGGCTTATCGATGGCCATCTTCTCCCTGTGTCTCTTCATATAATCTTCCCTCTGTGCATGTCTGTCTCTGTGTCCAAATTTCCCCTTTTATAATGATACCCATCATATTGGATTAGGGTTCACCTTAATGACCTCACTTTAACTTGGTTACTTGTGTAAAGACCCTATCTCCCGGGCTTCCCTGGTGGCGCAGTGGTTAAGAAACTGCCTGCCAATGGACGGGACACAGGTTCGAGCCCTTGTCCGGGAAGATCCCACATGCCGCAGAGCAACTAAGCCTGTGGCCACAACTGCTGAGCCTGCACTCTAGAGCCCCTGAGCCACAACTACTGAAGCCCGCACGCCTGGAGCCCATGTTCCACAACAAGAGAAGCCACCGCCATGAGAAGCCTGTGTACTGCAATGAAGAGTAGCCCCTGCTCGCCGTAACTAGAGAAAGCCTGCATGCAGCAACAAAGACCCAAGGCAGCCAAAAATAAATAAATAAATAAATAAATTTATTTTAAAAAAAAAGAAAAAAAGACCCTATCTCCAGATAAAGACTCATTCTGAGATCCTGAGGGTGGGCTCCAACATATCTGATTTTTTTCGGGGGGGGGGGGGGTGGATTTCAATTCAACCCATAACACCAAGCCAAGCTAAGAGCCTGGACTCTGAGCCTCACTGCCCAAGTTCACATCCTGGGGGGGGGGGGGGTTGGATTTCAATTCAACCCATAACACCAAGCCAAGCTAAGAGCCTGGACTCTGAGCCTCACTGCCCAAGTTCACATCCTGACCTTCCTCTTTACTCTGCACCTTGAGGCAAGTCATTTCAGGTCACTGGGTCTCAGTTTCCTCACTGTAAATGGGAATGGTAGTAACAGAACCTCCCTCTTAGGGTGGCTGTGAAACTGTACACATGATTGTGCTTGTCACATGCTTAGCACAGTGCTGGTAGCTAGTAAACACCCAAAAAATAGATAGCGTTAGAGGCAGACCTTGTTTTATGGTACTTCATTGTGTTCTGCACATATTGGAATTTTTTACAAATTGAAGGTTTGTGGCAACCTGCATTGTCAGAGGATGGTTAGGACTTTTAGCAATAAAGTATTTTAAAATTAAGGTATGTACATTTTTTTTTTTTAGACACAATGCTATTGCAACCTTATAGACCACAGTGTAATAGAAACACAACTTTTATCTGCACTGGGAAACCAAGAAATTCACGGAACTTGCTTTATTGTGATATTTGCTTGATTACAGTGATCTGGAGACAAACCCGCAATATCTCAGATCTGCCTGTACTATTATAAGGCAGGTGACAGACTGGTCTGAGGAGCAAGACATCAGGATGATGGTACTGGGCCAGCCTGATGCAAGCCGACCTACTGTGTGACTGGCTATTTCCTAAGAGGATGGACCTGCACTGTCATCCTATCCTGGGGTTCTCATGGCCCCAAGCCCTCCTCCCCTCCACCACCACCCCGCCCCTGTGCTGTCTGTGTTTCTGGAAGAATCCAGCAAACATTCATACTCACGTCTCTGAAGGTTTGACTGGAGTCCATGTCTGGGCTTTGGGCTGCCTCGAAGAACTAAAATCCCCATCAAAATCAACAGGTTCTTTGGAGAAATGGTTATGTGTGTGCGTTTGTTCCTCCTCCTTCTCCAGAAAATGGCAGGTGCCCTGCATGGGAGTTAGAAGAGCCTTTTCTACATTGCAGCCCCACAAGGCACTCACTCCACTTGCCACTCCTCCATTTCTTTAACAATATATATAAACAGACAAAACTTTAGATGCCAGGAAATGATGTGACCTAGAAAGTGAGATGACAGATAAAATGAGGGAAGGATCTCCAGGAACACAATCTTGTCGAGGTGGATCTTGTCAGAGCAGATTTTCTGTGACCATAATAAAAGCTTTTAACATGAGCTGGGTTGTCTCATTTCCGAGAAGTAGGAGCTAGAGAGATTCTTTTCTTTCTTTCTTTTTTTTTTTTTTTTTTTTTTGCGGTACGCGGGCCTCTCACTGCCGTGGCCTCTCCCGCTGCGGAGCACAGGCTCCGGACGTGCAGGCTCAGCGGCCATGGCTCACGGGCCCAGCCGCTCCGCGGCATGTGGGATCTTCGCGGACCGGGGCACGAACCCATGCCCCCTGCATCGGCAGGCGGACTCTCAACCACTGCGCCACCAGGGAAGCCCTAGAGAGATTCTTAAAAAGGAAAAATAAATATTGCTCTAATTGGAGCCAGAGGTGAGGCAGGGTGGGACAATGAGTGAGCAAAGACTATGTTGGAAAAAGGGAAGCATTAGAAACGATTTAGCTGAGAAATTCAGGAAGATGAAGGGCTTGGTTCAAAACCAAAGCAGACCCTCTTGTTTGAGAAGAAAGGACAGAGTCTAGGAATGAAGAGGAAGATTCAAATTACAGGGCAGTGAGTATAAGCTAAATGAAAAGAGAAACCACTGTTTCCTGCAGGTATTAAAGCCGGGAAATTCAGTGTTAGGACAGGTATGCTGGCTGTATCTCAAAAGACTTGGGAAAATTTCTTGCTAATGAAAAATGTTCATGGTTGGTCAAGATTAGATAACAGTGACTTGAGCAGAGACTGGGGGATATTTACAAAGATCATTATAGACAATAGTGTCCCCAAACTGACACTAGAAATTTCTAGAAAGTTGATCCAATGTCCTATATTTTCCTTTTGTATTTCTCCATTAGTGCCTGGCTCATTGGTCATATTTATTTATTTTTTTGAGCAGATAGTTTACATGTTTTTTATACTTTACATGTTTATTTATACATAAACATTTACATTTATTTATACATACATACTTATACTTTACATATAAAAAGGTTACCCATGACCCCCTTTTACAGCTGAGGATACTGAGGCTCACAGACCCAAAATGAGTTACTCAAGGTCATTGGAAGGCAGAACTGAGATTCACACCCAGGTCTGCCTTAAGTATGAATGAGCACAATTTCTCAGTACATTTCATGGGACTCAGAGAACTTGGGACATGAAGTAGAAATTAAAAACCATACAATCTGACCACCTTTTCTCTTACACTCACAAATGAAGATACTAGGTCCAAAGGTGGGGAGGGATTTGTCCAAGGTCCCATAGGAGATGGCAGAGTAGAGAGTCATTTGCTAGATAAATTAATTCATGAGTCTGTGGGATTTCTGTAGCATTAGAAGAAAGATATTGGTGCACCTCACAATTCCAAGTTCCCTCAAAATATCTAGGTATTTTTACACATTACTGTATATAAATAGATAAACAACAAGGACCTACTGTATAGCACAGGGAACTATATTCAATATCTTGTAATAACCTGTAATGGAAGAGAATCTGAAAAAGAATATGTGTGTGTGTGTGT
>NW_006791012.1:7764052-7766510 GCF_000442215.2 Lipotes vexillifer
TGTGTGTGTGTGTGTATATATATATATATATATATATATATATATATATATATAACTGAATTACTTTGCTGTATACCTGAAACATTGTAAACCAACTACAATAAAAAAAAATCTGGGTATTTTTACACTTCACGTGTCTTGAACAATCCACATCTGGGCAAACAAATAAAGTATATGCTCCTATTTTTAACAAATCTCAAATAATAGCATTGGAGGAAGTAAAATTTTTCTTATTAACCTTTCTGCTTCTGCTTAGTCTCAGTTTACCAGGGTTCAGCTGATATCAAGATTACTCTTGGGAGTAGAACCAGATTAATAATGGCATCTTTAGTCAAACAAAAGTGTGAATGATAGAAATTTTGAAAATGTTCAACAGTTGGAATCTCACTCAACCAACACTTGGTTACCAACGACTCTGCGTGTCCTGCTAGGTCGTGGGGATACTAAGTGGAATAGAAGATTTCAGTCTTCAAAGATCTTATAGCTTAATGGAGAGACAGACATACAAAGATATGTCATCACACGTTCTGAAAAGTGTTATAAAAGAAACAGAATATACACAGATAAGAATTTAACTTGGTAGAGGTCCTCAGGGAATTGGTCAAATTAATAATAAATATAATTCATAATTAGTAAATCCATGTTATAAATTAGTGTTCCAGAAGTTCTTCAACTGTATTTGAAAATTTGTGACCCACCCTACTCCAGTATGACCTCAACTTAACTAGTTACATCTGCAATGACCCTATTTCCAAATAAGGTCGTAGTCTGAAGTTCTGGGGGTTAGGACTTCACATGAATTTGCGGGGCGGCGGGGGAACACAATTCAACCCATAGCACCCCAGTGTAGATTCAGATTTTCTCCTGAGTTTCTTCTTGCACCAACCATATCGCAGGACACTACTCTTTGGGCAGCCCATTCCCTTTGACTTCAGATAAATTTCAAAGGAAGTGATGAGGAAATGGGAATTTTGCGCGTGATGGGTCACCCTTACAAGGCTTATCTCCTGTCCTTGGGTTACTGTAAACACACATTCTGGGAATTAACAATATGAATTAATCTGCATAGTTACGGTAATCATGTTAGTTTGGAATTACTCAATGACACTTTTCCTTCCCTGTCACAAAGAAAGAGTGCAGCCACCACTCTGCCCAGCCTGTCCAAAGAGACACTATTTCCAGAGTAGAATGCTGAGCAGCTTGGTTGAGGCACCAACATTCAGCTGCTTGTTTGCTTATCTCTCCTCTCTGCTTAGTCTGCTAGGGACTGACCCAAAGAGGTACTGATAAAACACCTTGAGAGAGTGGCATGGACATATATACACTACCAAACATAAAATAGATTGCTAGTGGGAAGCAGCCACATAGCACAGGGAGATCAGCTCGGTGCTTTGTGACCACCTAGAGGGGTGCGATAGGGAGGGTGGGAGGGAGACGCAAGAGGGAGGAGATATGGGGATATATGTTTATGTACAGCTGATTCACTTTGTTATATAGCAGAAACTAACACGCCATTGTAAAGCAATTATGCGCCAATAAAGATGTTAAAAAAAAAAAACGACCTTGTGGGCCTGATAGCCTTTATGCCTGCAAGAGCCTCAGGCAGACTGCACGTAGCTGTTGTGGAAGGAGGCACAGCATGGCCAAATCATGAGGCCTTTTCAAGTGGCCCTTCAATGTGGTAGGGCTCCAGCGGCTCCTGCTCAGATGTCAAAGGCATGAGGACATCAGGTCCACAACGGTGTCTCAGAGAACGGGTTCTCTGTGAACACAGGAGCTCCCAAAACAGAGTAGCAGCTCTTCTTCCCACTCCTGATCTGCTCCGCTTGCTGCCTTTATTCGGCAAATAGTGTTTTGAGGGACTTTATGATGATCTCATAGCCATGTCTTGAGGTCTGTAAGACAAAATACTTTTGCTGGTACACTGTATGCAGTTGGGCAATTATTTGAGTAGCGTAAGCCAGAAATCTTCGCTTTCAATCACACTGCTTTTGCCCTGAGTTGTCTGGAGAGTGCCCAAGTCCTTAGCTCTCCGCCCTCTGTTTCTGTTTTATAAACCAGAACACAAGCAGCATTACAAGGGAACAGAGAAGCAGGTTCCAGAAGGGTGGCCCACGTATCAGGTGCTGGCACTGTCCATGAGAGTAGGCATTGGCTGAGGGTTCCAGCAGTTCTTGTGAACATGAGGGAGGAAGTGGGACTTGCAGAATCTTGTTGGAGGAGAAGACTAAGAAACAGCAAAAGGACCCTGTCCAGTCTAGGCAGAAGGAAAGGAGGAAATAAAAGTCTGCATGGATACGAGAGATTGTATAGAAGAAGTCGGGCACACCGGCAGTCTCTGGAGTCCTGTGGTGCTCTCCACTCCTTGTTGATTTATCCCAGGCCCCTTCTTACATCTACGTGTTCCAGATGGCCCGTACTCATTTTAACTTTTTTTTTTTTTTTTTTTTTTTTTTTT
>NW_006791012.1:7766657-7772122 GCF_000442215.2 Lipotes vexillifer
CCCCTGCATCGGCAGGCGGACTCTCAACCACTGCGCCACCAGGGAAGCCCCGTACTCATTTTAGAGTCACAGGAACTGAGGTCCACAGAACGCCAGTGGCCCAGAGTTACACAGCTAGTTAGCAACCACATCAGACACCTCTGAAAACTCAAGCAGGATGAAGACCATGCCAATATGACCCTCCAAAGGTATCATCCAAGTGCTACCTAGGATGTTATCTGCCATGGTCTGTCTGTTTGTGTCCCCTCCAAACTCCTATGTTGAAATCCTAACCCCCAAAGATGATGGTATTAAAAGGTGGGACTTTAGGAGGTGTTTAAGTCGTGAGGTGGAGCCCTCATGAATGGAATTAATGTCTTACAAAAGAGGCTCCAGAGAGCTCCTGAGCCCCCTTCCACGTGAGGACTCAGGGAGGAGATGCCAGCTAGGAAGCAGGAACCTTCACTAGTACCTGACCTTGCTGGCATCTTATCTTGGAGTCCTCGGCCTCCAGAACTGTGAGAGTAGATTGCTGTGGTACCCAGTCTGTGGTATTTTGTTGTAGCAGCCCAAATGGACTGTACAAATACAGTACTGAATAAAGGGACCAGGAGAAGGATCGGTCCACACTGATCCTTGAGTGACTGGGGAAGACCTCAGAAACCAGCTGCTGTTTAAGAAGGGCTCTGGATGTCAGGTGGAACCGAGCATCTGTGATGAATGGGATCTGCAGGGGCTTGTTCATCTCTAACCATTTTTCAAGAGCCACTTAAAAGTCACAAATCCCTAACCATTTCCCAACAACCCACACAGAGACCTCTCAGCCTCCTATGCACATCTAAGAATAGCCCACTTGGCTGCAGTTGGCCTGAAATTCTTGCTTTTTGCGTCAAAACACTTGGCCACTATTTTCAGGCTGACACTCCCTTCTACAAATGAGAAGAGGTGCCACTGCTCATTGGAAGAGTTCTCACTTATTTGCTGCTGGCAAAGGAACGTGTCAGAACCTGGACAGTAAGTCAAAGAGTTTGCTGAGAGGAATCGCTTTGGTTCTCTGCCTGTGGGAGACTCTTGATTTCAGTGGCTCAAAACAGGCGGAAGCAGGATTAAAGGATTAAAAAAAAAACTTTTAGTTTATTTAGCTTCCAAGTAATCCAGAAATCTCCAAGGGGGCTTCTCCAACAAAAGGAATCCTCACTTATAAATGTGGGAACACCATTAATTTTGGGGAAAGCCCATTTCTGTACAACAGAAGACAGTATGAAAAAAGAAGGAGGCATACCCGGCCTCTCTTATTATAAATAAGTCAGTTGGATGTATTCTGACAAATAAATTTAGCTCAGTTTGAAATTCTATTTTAAAAGATTGGTTTTTGAAGGATTTACAATAAGCAGCCAGAACGGTTGTTTCAAGATTGGTGGTCAAATGGATTGTTTCGTTCTGCATCAGATCTGTGCTTTCTTATCCTTCTAGAATTGCTAAAAGAGAGGGCTCTTCACGATCATCGCTATTTGAAGCAGGGTCGAGTCGTGGCTTTCGTGAGCCCTCGGCACTTTTGCCTTCGTGGGGCTCTTCCTCCATAAAAGAAAAATTCTATTTCACAACTGCATTGGTGTAAAGATGACTATATTAAGTGTATATGTTAAAACATTTTCTTTAACCTAAAAATTCATATTTTTTCCTTCTGAAAAGAAATTAAAACATTTTTGTGTGTGCCCCCTGTTAGCTTCCTATGGCTGCTGTAACAAATTACCATAGAATTAGCAGCTTCAAATACCACAAATTTATCATCTTACGGTTCTGGAGGTCAGAAGCTCAAAATCTGTCTCACTGGGCTGAAATCAAGGTGTTGGCAGGTCTGATTCCTCCCGGAGGCTCTAGGGGAGAATCACTTTCAGCCTTGTTGAGCTTCTAGGGGCTGCCCCCATTCCTTTGCTTGTGGTTCCTTCTTCTGTCCTCAAAGCCAGCAGATTAACATCTTCAGACCTCTCTCTGACTTTCTGAACTCTGCTGCCCTCATCTCATCTCCTTCTCTGACCCTGCTTCTCTGACCCTCCTTCTCTGACCTCCTGCTTCCCTCTTATAAGGACCTTGTGATTATTTGGGGCCCACCCAGGTGATCCAGGATAAATTCCCCATCTCAAGATCCTTAGTGTAATTACATCTGCAAAGTCCCTTTTGCCATGTAATGTCCACGGGTTCTGGGAATTAGGATGTGGACATCTTGGGGGAGGACATTATTCAGCCCACCACAGTCCCTAAGTGTTGCGGGGCTGAGGCACCATGCCTCCCATGACCAGTGGATAAGTTGGTCCCGACTCAAAGTGCCACTCCAGGAGCTGTTTGCACCAGAATGTAAAATGCACTGCTTCCTTCATTGAGAAAGTCTTGTTCTGAAAGAACTGTGCTTTGCGACACAGTCTATTTCCCTTTCAGTGCAAGCTCTCTTAGCAGACCAGTAACGGACAGTTAGGGGACCGGCAGAATTGCAGTAAGTTGATGAGGTCTGTGTAAAATGGCTATGAGAATCTTTCCATTATTTTACTTGTTCTCTTTTTTGATGTTGGTTCGGGCTATTCTTGGGTGCTCCTATGAGCATGCTCTGTCTTCTCCAAAGCAGATTGTGTTGGTGATAATCCAGAAGGTTGAGGAACCAGCCTGGTCTCTGGTCGGTGCTGGACACTCAGTGGGGCTTCCACGGAGGCTTGTTGAGTTGATGAATGGATGAGTGAATTAATTCAGATTTAATTGACTTCAAATATTGAATGACTCTGGGCCCAACAAGTAAGTGGTCTGTTTGTAAGTTGGTCAACAGTGGTCTTTAAAGAGAGTAAACAAATGAAAAGCTCTGAGCAAACGCCTTAGGAGCCCCGTGTGGTGGGAGAGGGCGATCTTGGTGATCTCCTGGTTCAGAATCCTCCGTGGGGTGGTGCCAATGTCCCTGCAGCTCCCTTGTCTCCTGGGTTCTTTCTCCACATGCCCGGCAAGGGGCTCCCCAGATTCCCGAGGCGAGTGGTGGCGGCCTGGGAGGTGGCGGAGAGCAGGAAGCAGATGGCTCCACAGCGGTGGCGGTAACAAACGCGTAATTTTCTTCTCACTTCACTCATCCCTGTCCATCTGACGTGGCAGGTGTGCTGAGAAGGAACGGTGTGTGAATCGATTTGGAGAGGTTCAGTGACACAACAGCGAGCCGGGGCCGCGCCCCGGGCCATTGATCGCCTCCAAATCAATTTGCACACCGCTCCCACGTAGGTCACCTGCCATTTCAGACAGGGAAGGGAACAGTGAAGTGAGAAGGAAATTACGCCGGGAAGTCTGGGGACCCTCTCTCAAGAACGTGGGGGTCAGCCTTCAGCTGCCCTCGCATCTGCAGGCTTTGGAGGGGATGCCGCTCCCAGCCCAGCGCAGGCCCCTCTCCGACTGGCTCACCTTCAGGGAGGGGAGGCGGGAAGCCTGTAGCAAAACAGGGCCACTCTGAAAATCTATCAGCCTTGAGCTCACCTCTGGGGTTTGGGCTGCCACAGTCATAATCCTAAGAGCTATTTCAGAAAACCCAAATTGCCAACAGTAATAATCTCTCCGCCGCAGGACTGGTTTTCATTTGTGCCTCTCAATGCACTTTACAATTAATTCTCACCAACCTCTGCGTCCCACGAGCCAGGAGCCCAAGGGGAGCCCAAAGCAAGGCTTGGAAGCTTCATGACTCCCCCATGGAGAGGGCAAAGGGCTTCCCCCTGGGAAGACAGGCACCAAGGCCCAAGTCTTCCTCAAGGAACCAACGGCAACAGTCTTCCTTTCTGAGAGGAGAGACGGGAAGGCCATATACAGTGGTTAAGGAGCTGGAGAACATCTCTGACTCCTGACATGTTCCATCAGCTTCAGCTGAGGCAAGAGGCATCTTAACCACTTATCAAGGCTGAAGACCTGACAAGTGAACGATTTCCAAGGATGCTGTCCATCCAAACACTGATCGTGCTGTGGGACTGCTGTCTTATTTGGAGCTGTGGAGAGAGTGGGGTTCACTGCCACCCTTGTTAGGTCACAGGGATCCCAACAGAACAAGATGGAAGCTCACACCTGCTGGCAAGTGCCCAGCACAGTGCAGGGCCTTGAGCGGGTGCTCGAGAAATGAACCTCACTCTGAACCCACTGCGGGTGGACTTGGTCCCTTTCCCAAGTGGAGGGTTTCAATTGTAAGTGCATCCCAGTTGGCTGGGCAGATTTTCCAGTCAGTGGGCTCCTTACTGTCACGAATTTCTTTTGTCTCCCCCACCAGAAGCAGGACCAAGGAAGGTCCAAGAGATACCTGGCGGCTGGAGCAAAGGAAAGATGCTCCCATCATGAGTTCTAAAGAGACAACAGAAAAACCAACATGCTCACCTCCTGCCTCATGCCCTTCTCAGACGCAGCCACAGTGCCTTCCCTCACCGTGAAGGAAATGCTGACCAAGTCCTCACTGTCCTGCCAAGCCCCCCTCCCTGCCTCCTACCTGTGCTTAGGAGATTCATCAGAGCTCCAGGAGAGGGCCAGGGGTTAGATTTTGCATTTTTTGGAACTTGTATCTGGGGAATGGAAATAAAGCCATAGAGACAATGACTCAAGAAGCTCTCACTCACCTGCTCCTCAGATCAGCCCATCTGCTCCAAGCAGATGCTCACTGCCTAGACCCAAGCACACACGCACGCCCATGCCCACACATACACATGCACACACACACCTGTACACACATATTCCCCTCTACCCAGCCCAGCTAGATTCCCTCCCAGGTGAGGCCTTCCTGGCTCTGCTCTCCCTGCTCTCAGGTCTCCAGCTGATCCCATTTAGCATGCAGTTTAAGTCTTCTTTATGATCAGGAGAGACTCGGTCAGGCCCTACAGCCAGCCCTGCTGCCCACACTCCTTCCACCCCAACTGCAGGGATGCCAATCTGCCTGTCCCATCGCTTTCTGTGACCCCCACAGAGCACTTCCAGGGTAAATAAAGAATCAACTTAGAGTTCAGTTCAACAAAGTTGAAGGATGATGACATGGTCCCTGCCTGGAGGAGCCCCAGGCCTGGTGCACATGCCTTGGCTCCTTGGCTAGATTTAATGCTCTCAGGGGCCAGGAATGACAGGGTTCATCTCACAAGGCCCAATTCTGCAAATATGTCACAGAGTCAAGGCTATGGGGAGTAGCAGTAGCTTAAGCGTAACCAAGTCTACCTTGGCAAGTGGCCTAATAGGTTAAATTTGTTGGAATCCATACTAGAAGATGGGGTTAGATGGTTAGGAGAGAAGACTGGGTTGGAGGGAGATAGAGTATCGTTTCTGAGAGCTTCAACTCTACTCCTGCCTTCTAAAATAAGCCAGAGGGAAACTGCTCGTTTTCTGCTAATCTTCCCCATTTTCTGAGACAAAAGCCATATAAGAGGGGTTTAGTCAACAAAGTAAGGGACAACAGACACACTTTGTATCCTCACTAAGACTGCAAGAGCCTCACCTGCTGA
>NW_006791012.1:7772299-7785545 GCF_000442215.2 Lipotes vexillifer
TGAACAGGGTCTTTCAAGCTGGGAAAACCTGTACTTGATCACGCATCATTGAAAATGATGGTTAATTCCATTTCTGGGACTTGCTGGGTTTTCCCTGTAGACCCAGGGTCCCCAGAGGGCCGGGACATGGAATGTTTAATGACTGTATGTATTTACTTCTCTTTGGCTCCACCAACATTTGCACATGATACATACCACAGACACAGTCTATCAAACATATCTTTATATTATTAAATGCTTTGGTTTTGAACAGGAAATGTGCACGCAGTACAAAAGTCCAAAGAATCAGAAGCCACCCTCTCACACTCATCCCCTAGACACACCGGTCCCTTAGGTCACCAGGGCAAGTACCGTAACCAGTTTCTTTTGTGACATTCCAGAGATAGTCCACACGTATGCAAGCAACTATATTAATATTTTTGATCATAGCCACTGGGTATTTTTGTTCGTTATACATAGACAAGTGTGTCCACTTCCCTCTACTTTTTCTGCTGGCAGTGGCTCAGCTGCCTTTATCAGGAGTGGTAATGTGTTTCCTAACACACAGCATATCTAATAGTACGCACCGTAGCAATTCAGGCAGTCGCCTCCGCTGTGACACCGCGGTCCCCGCGAGGATTCCGTCCAAGCTCGGTATTTCTGGCCGCGCTAGGGTCGCGCCGCGCCTCCCAGGGCGCAGTGCCCGGCTCCGGCCGCACGATGGCGCCCGCTTCCTGCGGACCCGTCCCTCGGCGGCGGCGCAGACAAAGGCGGGCGCTTGGCCTCCCTCGCGGGGCCGCGGAGGCGGTGGGCGCCCGGGATGGCCGCGGCCGACCCTGCGTGCCGAACCTGGCAGCTGACGCCTGCTAGAGCCTTTGTCCTGCTCTGCCCGCCCTTGTGCTAAAGGACAAGGCGAGAGGATACCGGGCGCAGGCGGCGCCAGCCGGGCATCCACCGGAGTCCCGACTCGGCCCCGACACCCCACAGCTCGGCCCCATGTGAGCTTGGGTCATGGTCAATAAGCTGGAAGCGCCCGAGTGCGAAAGGCCTCCAAACGCCTGCCCAGGAAGCTTCCTTTCCCTTCCACCCGTAGCAAAGAATTTGCCCCAGAATTCCGCACTGTGGAGGTTTTTCACCACTGCCCTGACCCGCCTCCCGGGTTGAAATGCTATAGGACCTGGGTGTCACGTCTGCAGAGGAGACACTGGCATTTAGATTTGAGTGGAAATCAGGAGTGACTGGGCCTAGGTCGCCCAACCTCGTCTCTGCAGGGTCCGGGAAAACTTCTTTCCTCTCCTGTCCTCACACCCCTTAGTCCTGCAGCCCAGTAGAACTTTCTGTGATGATGGAAATGTTCCGCATCTTCCCTGTCCAGTATTTGGTAGCCGTTAGTCACATGTAACGACTGCGTGCCTGAAGTGTGGCTGAAGAACTGAATTTTTAATTATATTTAATTTTAACGAACTTAAATCTATGTAGCCACCTGTGCTCACATGTGTGTAGGTCTATGGCTACCCTCTTCGACATGCAGCTTTAAGATCTCAAGTTGATCTGGGCAGTTGAATATGCAGTTATGTTGTTAGCAGCAAAACTTTATAAAAATACAGATAAAGCATGGAGTGTATGCCTGTTGCACCTGAAAAGATGCCCCGTAGTAGCTGGTGGGGAGAAAGAGACAGTGGTGTCAGCTGAGTTTATTTTGGCTTTTTAGGGAGATGCTTTTAGAGGGTGAACTGTCTGTGGTAAGGTGACATGGCAAAGAAGGTGAAGAGGAAATGGATCCTTATAATGTCTTGCTGGTCTTGCAAATGGGACTGTCTCAGCTTTGAGCTATGTTTAGAGAAAATTGGGGGGGCATAATCACCATCATGTATCAAGTGGCAGACATCCCACATGCTGGGCTTCCTGGGACAAAATGGTCAGACCCAGAGACAACCTTGACAGAACTTGGGTTCTTCTGTGGTCCTGGGTGCTTGCGATGAGTGCAGAGGAGGGCCTGGGTCTGCATCACCACTGGCCAGTGATGACTGGGGTTATGGTGCTGCTGTCTTCCCTGGACATGTGATAATTATTAAGCAAAGACAGTGCCTTGTGGGTCAGGAGGATGTGTATCTGTGGGATGCAAGACAATCCCAGATAGGAAACCAGAGGATTAGAAGTGCTTCTTCATGAGCAGAATGTCTTAGGTTGCAAACCATCTTCTTACTCATCATCAGAGCACAGTTAAATGTAAAACTTAGAAGTTAACTGCAGCAGCAGTCAGCAGGGTTCTGGTACCTCAAGACTGCCTAATCACCTGTCTCTTCCAAGACTGTTAACCAATCAACAACTTCATTTATTTTTATTGAAAAAAAAACATGTACACCTGTGTAGGTTCCCTGGTCTAGCTAATTGAATGTTTCCAATAAGCAGTCCAGTGATGTGACTATTCTAAAATCTGAGGTGGATGCTCCCTTTGATCGTCTAAATAACATTTTTGTGTGCGTGTGTGTGTCTGTGTGTATGTGGGAGTGGGATGGAGGCAAATGGAGGGAAGGAGGCAAAAATCGACCAAAAAAGCTTGTATTATCTTTGGGGATCAGTGTGCCTTTTAACCTATTCTAAAGTATCCAGAAATAGACCTGCAAACACTGATGGCTTGTTGGAACTAAAGCTGACGGAGGTGTCCTGGCAGAGCTCCTTACCCACAGTAGGCATTCAATAAATATTTGGTGAATTTTTAGTGAGAAGGGAAAACGGGCCATGATTCCATATCCAGATGATCTTTGTGGGTTGTCCATCCCTTTTTGTTTTGTTTTGATTTTTTTCTCCTGGAGATGTTCCCGACCACAAATAAAGGACAAGGGGGAAAATAGTTAAGCACACCTAGAGCTGCGTCCAAACAAAAGAGGAAAGAGACTAAACAAACCCAAGGTTTTCTATTTCTCCCTGAGCCAAGTAATCCCTTTGATTACATCTAATACCTGCCAAAACCCAGATGGTGTGCCCACCCATCTCCCGTGTGATAATGCCACAT
Organism: Lipotes vexillifer; assembly: GCF_000442215.2. Lineage (NCBI taxonomy): Eukaryota > Metazoa > Chordata > Mammalia > Artiodactyla > Lipotidae > Lipotes > Lipotes vexillifer. The sequence continues at coordinate 7,775,295 of NW_006791012.1, forward strand.
TGTGAAATCTACCCATTAATATTAATTGTCAGCTAGAGAATCTGTCTGAACTACTAAAGCTTGAGATTGCCTTGAGAAAGCAGGCTCTGCTTTAACAGGGATTTTAAGATAATTCTCATTCTTTCATTCTGTATCTCACATATGTAGAATGTTAAATAATAGCCCGAGAATGCTTTTCTAATTTCAGCACATGTCTGCCTCTCACAATCCAGGTCTTAAGCCACTTCACTGTTCATTTGGGGTCTACACCTGTTGACCAAAATATTACCTTAAACTGCTGTCGGCTTGCCAGCAACATGTAGGAACCCACTGTTCACCCTATAGAGAGAATTGCAACTCCCCGGGAGCTGTTTGAATTGAATGTGCCCTAGCATGCGACGCACAACTATTTCCCTTTTATTTTTCTCCCTCTCAGTAATTGACTTGGTAATCCTTGAAAAGTCTTACAAAATCTCAGTTTTTTTCAATTATTGTGCAGGCCTTGCTGAGGAAGGAAGGCAGGGGCAGAAGAGGAGGCCTGGGAAGAGAACTTGAGGTCCAGGCATGTTTGGGGTGCCGCTCCTGCCTGATGATCCCGTTGGCAGCATTTGATTTGAACTCTGATCTTGAACATACACCCATGTAGGCTCCACAGTCCGATCTGTGCTTCCAGGTCTCCATGCTGAACTGTCTCAGCATTGCAGTTTCTGCTGTGTTCACTGAACTTTTTAATTTTTTTCTTAAGCCACAAAATTTTAGAATCCATTTATGCCTGAAATAGATATGAAAATTTAGTAGGTGTGAGATTGAGTTTTTCCTCGGGGGTCGCCCCTCTTATCCTCTTGGGTTATGGTACAATCGCCTTTTGACAGTCATTCTTAAAGCCAACACCTTAAACTTTATGAGTACATGCAGAATCCAGCCCACACACTGTCTTTGTTTTTGCCGGGAGCATGCAGGGCTGGTAAAACGGATGAATTCAATATTCTATGTCTCACGTTTCAGGAGGCAGCCCTCTGTCACCCTGAGCTTGATGTCCAGCTCTGGCCAGAGCTGCAGCCACTCAGAGTTGCTGACTGACTGGGGCAGAAGGACACCACACAAATGAAAACTGGAAACAGTCTGTTCTTTTGGGTCCATAAATGAATGTTTACTTCAAAGTCCTGACAGTTCTTTTATTAGCAAATAGTAATTTCAACTGAAAGAAAACCAGAAGACCTTCCTGGAGCAGCATGTCTAAATAGATATTGAGATAATTTTAAAAACACCTATTGGTATGTAAAGCAAACTTCTTCATGAAAAAAAATAACTGCACAAGTGGCAGAAGCCAGTTTACACAGCTAAATATTTTGATTATTTAATTTATTGCCATTATTTTACAATATGGAAAAAAAAGCAATTGAATTGCAATTTTGTTCCCATTCCTGGCCAACTCTGCAGTTCTATTTTATATGAATGCTGCTTTTGGAAAGAGATGAGGAATGAGACAGAAAATGGCTTTTTATAGAGCAAGGTGAGTCCTCTCACCTACTTAGCCTTCAGTGTGTATAGGGCTGGTGACGGTGCGTTCAGGCCCCAGTGTGTGAGGAGGCCGGCCTTGCTGGGTGTTCCCTCAGAAGGAATTGTTAAACAGGGCTGCACCTCCCCTTCTGTCCCGCATGCAGGGATTTTGCAGATCATTCTTCTGGGCCTCCTTCTTGGAAAACGTCAGCGGAGAGGTGTGCAAGTAGGGTGAGGGGGATGGGTCCCTCTATCCCCTCCGCCCCTCGCACTGGAAAGTTGCTTTCTGATGCCAGAGATTGGGACAAGTCGTTATAAAGGCACCCAGGAGGCAGAAATTAGCATTTTTAAACTGAAGGTGAACCACAAGGCCCCCTTTTGCTGCAAGTGCTTCTGTTCAACCATTTAAAAAGACCAAAATTAACTTCTTTTTTAAACATCTTTATTGGAGTATAATTGCTTTACAATGGTGTGTTAGTCTCTGCTTTATAACAACGTGAATCAGCTATACATATACATATATCCCCATATCTCCTCCCTCTTGCGTCTCCCTCCCCCCAAAATTAACTTTTAAACACATCCATTCTTTACACAAATAAAAATGGGAAGTACACCCAGTCACTTTGTAAAACCCAAACGCTCTCTCGGAGAGTTTGTTTCACGTGTATATGTTTTTAAATGGCCAAAATTCAGGTTCTTATGGTGTTTAAAAGAATTCGCTCATAGGATCAGGCCCGAACATTCCACGCTTAGCACTGAGCAGATTTTTATGACCTGCTTAGAGACCTTTGAAAAAATACACTTAATTATAACAAGGCAGCATTATGCAAACATATCTGGATGATGTTTACCCTACCCCATTCTTGTCAGTTAGAAGAAATACAACAAAAATATTAAAGAGCAAATAAACCAAAATCAATGAGAAGAGAGATGAAAGTATGCTTAATTGAAAAAGAGAATGTATGTGAAAATACTGTAAAAATTGTGAAGTGTCACCACACATAAGCCTATCAGCAGAACTATCTCTAAGTCTTCAGAGGCGGTGCAGCCTTCCCAGTGTGTTGGGCTGTCTGATGGTCTGTATATTTATATATTTAAGTTGCGGTATGGTGAGCCATTTACACCTCTTTGTAAACCAGTTTGTACTTTCCTTTTATGCTGTGCCCCCTCAAAGGAATTTCTAGAAACCTTAGAACATTTCAGATGTTCCTCATGAGAACTCTGGATGGTAAACTCAGAATCGAAGCATAAGCAGTTCCAACTAAACCCTCAAGCAGATCTTGAGAACGTCAGTTTGAAATCTGAGTCTATGGATGTCATTTAAAACCCCCTCATCACCCCCATATCAGTTTGATTTCCTTTCTAGTGGTCATCTACCAAGGGGCTATGCTAACCTCTGCCCTCACCCACTCACTGTCCAGAAGCCAGGGCCGAAGGGGCACAATTCAAATGTCCTTGAGGCCTTGGGTCTTTAAAATGTATGCTTGCAGTCCCTACTCTGGTTGGAACAGAACCCACTGAGGGCTTCTGAGCTGACACCCTAGGACTTCCAGGGGCTCCCCATCTCCAGCACGGAGCTGCTGATATGTTCTTATAAACACAAATGAAATCTCTTTGGTGGCTAGTATCTAAAACCCAGTTTCCTTTTGCATGAATAAATCGAGGGATAAAAACTTTGAAAATAACCTACGCCCTCCCCAAACAGAAAAACAGACGTGAAATAGACGTCAATATCTCATTGCCCAGGACCTTGAAATTTTTAACTGGCTAGCAGAAAGTCATTTAAAAATAATGGGCAGGGCAAAATAAATATGTAATTTGATAGTCCGTTAGCAACTCCTTTTACTTACCGCTTGCAGAACATTTTCTAATTTTCTCTTTGATTGTAAATAGAAATCTAGTTTATTAAGCAGAAACATAGATTATTAATAAATAAACCACTTGATGCCCATAGAGCACTTTGAGGGCGAAAAGCCTCTACTAAGTGGCAAATGTTATTATTTTTATTGCAAGCTAAAGGGAGGAAAGTAAGCTAATGAATGCTTCCAGAGCTCCAAGTAGTCGTCATACCCAAATTGCCACATACTGTAAACTATTCAACTTGTTTCTTAGATGGAGATGCGTTTAGACTTTAAGTTGATGCTTTCTAATTTTTGCCAGCAATGCAAGGCAATGCTTATGGGTCTGTAATTTAAATAAGAATAACTCAAGGGATTAATCAGTTTTTACATTTAAATAGAAGTTGCCTAAAATATATAACACTTTTGAAAGTGCAGCTAGCAAAAAAGAAAGAGACAAGGCCAAGACTAATTTTCTGAGTTAAATCGTTGCCAAGGGATATAGCTTTTTATAAGTATCACTTCTTTTGAATATTATCATAGCCATATACTGATCTACATTAAAATCATACCCTAAACAGATAGAGTGAAACCTGATGTTTTAGGGTTCAGGCTGAATGCTTTCTTATGCTCTACTCTTTTGCCTTGACACTGTGGTATGTATGATATGTAAGATGAATTAAGTCTTTTACTATCTGATATTTGAAGTAGGGAAACATATAAAAATAATACCAAGCCACAATGGCATAGTTAAGAATGGAATTATGGTGGTAAGTCTGATTTTTGCAAGAATTTTTCTGAAGTCAGATCATAAGTGCTCACTTTTGATATTAGTTAAAGTGAACGCACTGTATACTTCTATATATTATGTTAAATTTGCTGATACACATATGAATATGTGTTTACATACCTAGGGTCCGCACTTTTCGCTCATTCTTATTGAGAGTAGATTTAATTTAAACCAAAACAAATAATTTAACAGAGAAACAGATAATAATTGTAAATGTTACAATAGAAGCTACTTTGTTTAAATCTCCTACAAATATATATTTTGGCTAAATACTGTAGGAGAAATCCATATGGGTTACTTGAGATTTTCCTCACTAAAAATGTCAAAGCAGTCTTCATTCTCAAGAGAATTAGGTTCTGCTCTAGGATCACAGCTAAGGTGTGCCGAAAGGAAAGCATTTAAAGACAATTTTCTTGTACTCTCCCCCCACCTCCACATACACACACTCCAGGCCTTTTAAAATGACACCATTATGCTCCATGTCCAAGACTGGAAAAAAAAGTCTCCCCCTGTTTGACAAGATTCAGCTTGCAGTGATTTTAGTAGCCAAAGTACGAGATTTTTAAATTAGGGCCTTCAGAATGGAATATTAGCAGACCCATATTGAAACAATGCTGTCAGCCCTTACGATCACACAGGGTAATTTTCTAATTAGCAGAAGGCTATTTGAAATGCAGCGTGGTGTCCCATTTTTCATACTGTTATTTTCTACTGGGTAGAACTAGAGAAGTAAAACAAGAGCCATGAAACCTCATAGTCAAATTTCTATAAATTGGTCTCTCCAGCCCCGTAAAGATCAAATCTAATTTTAAAGGGTTTTTAATTTACAGAACTTAGCTTTGCTGCACTAGGAGAGTTGTGCTAAAAACCAGATCACCATCCAACCAGTTAACAGAGCACACTTGCTACTCTTCAGTTATTTGATTTTAGGTTATTTTAAAAAATTTATAAAAGCATGTATTATTCATCCTTGTTTTCTTAATATCTGTGTTTGGGTTCATTTTTCTGGAAGAAGATTCAGCAAAGGGATGTGCATATAGTAGATGCTGGATAATAAGAGGCTTAAATATCTTCAAACGTTTATTCTTAAGAGGTAGAAAAGAGGGCTTTCTTTCATGAGTTTGGGTCTTACCTTTTGGCATATTGGGTCAGGAGAAGAGGTAAGGGTTGGAGGTAAAAATGTTTGGGACGCATCCAGGGAAAGACAAATTAGATTCTTAGAGATTTCAAATATAGAAGCATTCAATGAACAGATTTTTATACGTGAAGATTCCGAAAGTCAGTCATCCTGTGCATACAAATAGAGATCCCTGTCGAGAGCATCTTCTTTGGTTATGGAGGAGGAAGCAATGAATATTCCATCCCTAGCAAAGGTTCAAGTCACATCATTGTCATGCTGACCGCTTCTTCTGCAGATTGGTGGACAGAAAAATAGGTCGATTGGCAGAGGACAACTTGCTTCAAGTCATCCTCTAAATTGCCTCCAGTTTTCATTTTTCCAAAGACTGTGCCGTGTCACATGAGTACTACTACTCAGAAACATCAAATGGTTTTCCACGGCATGCAGAATTTGGTCAAGACTCTGAAGCCTGACTTTGGCACCCTTCCCAAACTTGCCCAGACTCTTTCCAGACAACTTTCTGCCACTCTGCTCTATGCTTTAGCTGCACCAGGAGACTTGTGGGCCCCCAAACTCACCAAGCCCATTCGTGTGACTGGTCAGGTTGTTTCTTCCACCCTGAATGTTCCTCCCACATCTTCCCACCTAGCAAAGCCCGACTCATCCTTCACCAGCAGTTGAGGAATCTCCTGCTTTGTGGTGGCTTCTTGATCTCCTCTTTATTTCCTAGCTCCAGTCTGATTGGTTTTCGTAGCCAGGTGTGTATAAGCTCTCCCCCCTAGAATGTGAACCACTTGAGAAGATGGGGACATGGAATTTTTTTTTTTAGTTTAAGTCCCTTCCACACCTGGTAGAGGTCCCTGGGTGCGGTAGACACTCAAAAGCACCTGGCATTTCATTGACTCTAAATAAGAGGTCTGCCCATTTCACATTATGCACGGTATTCAGTATTCTCTAAATTAGAAAGATCGGCTGTGAATTAAAAGCAAAACAAAAAAACAACAGCTGCCACGTTCAAGGAATTACACTTTGAGTAGAAAGAGTGAAAGCAGCTGATGTCTAGGGTCAGCTGGAGGCATTTTTCAGCCATTTCTTCATTCCCTTCTACCCCATCCCAACATGATGAAAGCAACTTCCACATCCTTCCCAGGACCTGGGGAGTCACACCCTAACTTTTACCTGCACTGAAACTGGACAGGGATAGTGGTGGGCATGGCATGAGAGCACGACATGATTTGGCCCACTCTTCCCTCTCCTTGGCATACATGATCTGTGAAGTTTCAGCTTTTTGATCATGTTGCAAATGTTTCTCTACCAAAAGAAAAAAAAAAAAAAAGGAACACCATTCCCCCCAAAACAGTTAAGCTTTTAAAAATGAAAACACAAAAAAGAAAGAAAAAAATGCATCATATTATTCTATGATTAACTGAATAGACTGGGATTTTTTTATTCTCAGGATGATTAAAAAGCGACATACTTATCTCTCCTGTCTAAGCCTAGGTTATGGTTTAAAAAGCAGTGTTTAACTTTGTATTGGATCTCTTGCTAGACTCCTTGCACTGATGACTCCTGGCTTCTTCCCTTCCTTGCTTGAATGCCAACAAGTTGGAACATCCTAGATGATTTTTCACTGTTTCTGCTGGTGGAATAGTAAATTCCACTGGGTCCTGTTTGCCAGGCCATCAGTAACTGTTTTTAATAGCCATGGATGGAAGAGCTACCTACCCACTTTCTTTTTTTTTTTTTCCCTCACTTTCTTTCCCACAAGCTAAATTGTTTATCATCCTTCTTTGTATCTAGGTATCTATTTGATGGGTTGTGCCTTTTCCTCCACATCTGGGTTCATAGAAATTAAAAAATTTTCTCCCCACCTCCAGAGGGTACTCTGAGTGTTCTCTCGGGTCTCTGACATAGCTGGCACCTATGACCAAGTCGGGGTTACTGCACATTGCAGTCTACTTTATCATATCAATCCAGGGGTTTATAGTCTAGTAGATAGAACTAAACAGATTTGCACAATACACAGGAAAAGCACTAGAACCTGCATCTTCTGACAGAGCATATGTAAGTAATTAAGAAAAAAATAATTGCACGTTTGAGAAGGTGGACTCATCAAGCAGTTGTTGAACTATAAAAATGAGTTAAGTGCAGTCAGTTTCTTTTTTTAATTATTCAGGAATGTTGTTTATGTTATCATGAAAAAAAGAGGTGAGAAAATATATTCGGCAATTTTTGGTTTTCCCCCATTTGAGCAGATGGCGATTTGTCGTTCAAAATTTGTAACTCAAATTATTTCACATTTTTATTAATCAGTACAATATGTTTTTAAAACAACAAACTGCACTTAGAAATATCAGTGTAAGTTCCCCAATTTGCCTAGTTCCATCAGAGAGCAGTTTAAGAATTAGAAATTTTATTAGCAATATTGGGAAACATAGCATTCTAGTTCAGCATTTCAATTGTCATTATTTTTATTCAAAGTATCTCATATGAGGGAGGGGCAGTTGAAAACAGTACAGAAAATTGCAGTGGGGAGCTGCAAAAAACTGGGAGAATCTGTTTCAAGAGGTTTTGCTTTTTTGGTAGAACAAAAAGTGCATTTTGTTAGAGACAAATATTTTTGTGATAAAAAACATTTTATGTGAAATGTAGATTGGACTTTTAATATAAAAAAGAAATGTTAAGCCATTCTATTTTAAGAAGGTTTGGCGTCTTAGAATGAAAGCTGTTAGAACTGCATATATTGGAATGTTCTCACAACTGTTGTCATCCTATGTTCCTCTGCAAACCTGTTAAATTACATGACTGTAGAAATAAGGGAGCTTTTTTTATTATTATTAATTGACACTCATTTTTAGCTGGCATGTGCTGGCAGGTCTTTCCAGACAAACCTCAGACCGTAGAAGGCAGAGCTTCAATCTGAAAGTTTGGGGAGTATTCTAAAGCTCTGTAATATGGAAGCTAGGAAGTGTAATATTAAAGTGATAAACATCTTATATTCAGTGTAATTCACAGTTTCTTTCATTCTTTTTACTATCTATAGATCTAAATCAAAACAAATTCCATAAAAGAGGGGGTTATTTTCAAGCACATTTTCCTTCAGAGAGCTCTTGAATATTTTATCATATCTATTTCTATACATATGCTATACATTTCTAGATCCCTCTTGAACAAAATCCAAGGTGATGATTAAAAAAACAAAACTATGACATTAGAATTCCTAGGAGATGTAAAGTTAGCCCTTGTAAATAAAATAAACTTTGTTTTTGGCAATTAAAGAATATACAGGGATATTAAGTCAAAGAACAATATGTCTGAACTATTAAACTGTTTTTTCCAGGAGGTTATTAAAAATGTATTTCAAATTACCAGAGTGGCAGGAAAAAAATAAAAAATAATAACTTAAAAACAGTTACATTTTCCTGTGCTCTTGAGAAGGAACATTGGATTTCACACGATGTGATTTCCAAGTAGAATTTTGCAAGCACCAAATATCCACTTTAGGACACGTGAGAGGTTCATCCTCCGTTCCCATAGTAAGACCTTTTGAGCTGTCACTGCAACAAACTGCGAATGGGTGGGCACTTCGATTGTCATCTGGTAATAGGAATCTATGGATTTTCTGGGTGTCCTTCGAATTGTGCTGAACCCCGGGATTTAGACAAGCTCTTCACGAGGTCAAACAAAAAACCAGACCCGGATCACGGTGCCGCCCAGGATCAAAAGGGGCAGGAAGTATGTATAAGCTTATGATGTGAGGTGGGAATCTCTGGTGTCTGAACAGCGTCTGCGTCCTCAAATGGTTAATTCCCCCAGGCTGTCATATTGCATAAACAGATCCTCCTTTAATAAAATTAATTAGGTTCTGAGCTATATAAGGTGATGCCCACTGACCCTTTACATGCCTATTGTTCCCAGATCCAAGCGAAAGAAAAAAAGAGAGGCTGCCCAGTCGACACAAGAGAGAACCAAGTTGAAAGATTAGAAATCTCAAGTAGGAGCAGGGAGAGGGGATGGAGGAAGCTAGGTAATGTTTGCTTCTGCACGGAACTTAAAAGCAAAAACAAAAATCAAAACCCCGCAGCGCGGTGATGGGGTTTTGTTAATTTCGCTTTTTGCACTCGCCACGAAATCCAGGCTCCGTGGAGCTCCTGAGAAACATCCAGAGTATTTGCAGATTTCAGGGACTCGCCGCTTTAGTTTAAAAAAAAAAAAAAAAAAAAAAAAAAATCCCGAGGCACAGGGGCAGGGTTAGGTGGAGGGCACCAGAGGATCTGCAAAAGAAAAACAGCATCCCCGCAAACCCATTCAGATTCCCACTACGTCCCTCCCTTTTCTCTGGCTGTCCACCCAGCGCTATCCTGGGCATTTGATAACACGAGTTGCTTCTGATATTCTTTTAAGTTTGCTAAGGGAACTCTTCGAGGGTGGCAGCGGGAGCTGGGATGGGGAAAGGTGAAATGAGGACCGCGGTCTTTTTCTTTTTTCTACATCACAAGGGGCTTGAGTTCCCCTGTCCTAGGGATTAAGTGAGCGCATCCCGGGCGCCTCTGGTCGGAGGAAATCTGATGCACGCCAGCAAATGCTGCCCGATTTTGTAAGAAAAAAATTTTAAAGGGAAAGAAAAGAAAAGAATCGTTCGCGACCGGATGTTTCCAATTACAGGGTAGCCAGAGAACAGAAAGGGGGGGGGGGGTTTGGCGAGGCTGGGGCCAGATTCAGAGAGGGTGGGGGTCGGAGGTGGGAAGAGACACAGCAGGGAAAAGGCAAGAAATGACGCTTCTGTGAGAAGAGGAAAATAGGAAAATGAAGCAGAACTCGAAAAATGACAGTGTTGAGTGCTGATTTATTGCAGAAGCCTCTGGTCATTTCCATATATTGAAATGCGCCCAAGCGGCCAGTCAGTCAATTTCTTTTGAGCTGCTGCCGCCGCTGCCCACGGGCTGCCCACGTGACTCCCCCTCAGTCAGCCTCTTTACCACCCAGCCCCAGAAACAGATAGAAGAGGAAAGAAAGAGTGTGAG
>NW_006791012.1:7785555-7802337 GCF_000442215.2 Lipotes vexillifer
GGCAGAGGAGGCATCTGTGTACTGTAGTGGGTGATTTGGAGAAGGAGACATTTGTGTGGGTCTTTGGGAAAGAAGGAATGTGGCCTGGGGAGGGGAGAGGTAGGTTTTCAAGCTCCATTCAAGTGTTACATCCAGTTACCTCTCTCTGGCATCTTTCCATTTCCATCTCCTCTCTCTTCTTCCCTCCCTCTCCTCTCTTCCTCTTTATCTCTCCCTCTCTAGGCAGTTAAGAAAAGGGGACAGAATACAGAGATAGAAAAATCTATCTATGGATATATAATGGGGATGGTGTGGAGATGTAGGAGATTCAAGTCAGATTTTATTTTGGTGTCTTTGGTACTATCCGTTGCTTTGGTAGATTTTTCTTAAAGGCGCACACACACACACACACACACACACACACACACACACAGATCCTAGATAAAAGCCAGTGAGTTGTTAAAAATGAATTTGCAGCATTAGAGCTGTTAGCATCATTCAGCAAGCAGCAAGCTTGATAATTTCCAGGTGTTGGGGAAAGCCGTTGTCCGGGAGCTCTTACAGAGCTTATAAATCCCTGTTGGGAGGGAGGAAAAAAAATATTTGGAGGTGAATGAAATATCAAATCACAAGACTCCTATGTAGATTTATGATTGCATAAGAAGCTTGATCATTTCCATATACTGAAATGTGCTGTCCTCCTGAGCCTGCCCAGCCCTTCCAGGAGACGAGGCGCTCCGTTCTTCCTTGATCAATGTTGACTATGAAGCAAGAAAGGAGGGGGTGGTGGTGGAAAGCAGGCTGGCACCAGATGGAGCGGGGTCTCGGGAAAGGTCAAGGTTAGCCCAGGCTGCTATTGAGTCGGTAGCAGCCTCACAGATAGATCTCTGCCTCGAAGGCACCCACTGGGGCTTCTCAAAATCAAATCTAATAGAAAAGGCAGTCACAGAATGAAATCGCTTCATCTGAATGCTAAAATTGTTATTAGGCTACATTAGAGAGATATCAGGCACGTGGTTACCAAAAAAGGGAGCATGCCTAGCAGTTTGTGTCTGAAAGAAAAGCTATGAATATGTTGATAACATCAGTAATGGGCAAGTAGAAGAGATGGATATCTTTTTTTTTTTTTTTTGTCTGAAGAGCAGATTAACATATTAAATGAACATGTTTTTCTCTTTTTAGCAGGTCTACCTTATATTTTGAATTGCTTGGAATTCTTCTTTGGTGGGGGGAGTGAAAAAAATCACTCAATCCAGAAATAGGTGATCTTTATTGATCGAGAAGTTTGACTCACTTAAGGAATTTTGTTAGCATCTTTCACCAGGTATGTGCCTCTGGAAATTCATCCCTCAGGCATTACATTGGGGGTTGACACTGCCTTGGAAATCAGTCTTTCTGGCTCTGGACCCCTGGAAATCTGTCAGAGGCCTTTGCTCTTTTCCCTCTTCTCCCCCCTCCTCTTTTTCCTTTTGCATTCTTTTTAGAGACAGAACTGTTTCTGGAATAAATTTCATCCCACAGGCAAATGCCCGCCTAGGAGAGTGCCTGGGACCAGACACATATGTACATCCCCTGTTAGGGTAGTCACACTAGCATTTTTCAGACAGTCTCCCCCCAATTATCATAATGAAACTCACATTAGCTGTTTTTAACCTACAGCACAGCCATATCTTAAAGAAGGATTTAATCTTGTAAAATAAATGCGGGCTACACCAGATTAAACATGATGACTGCACTCCAAGGGTTAATAAATTTAGAATTAACAGATCATCTCAGCTTGATACAGCTACTATAGATGATTTAATATGCAGCCTAAGCAGGTTGACAGTCAGCTCACAGATGCAGATAAGATCAAACAGTCTCTTGATTCAATAGATTGAATGGTTGTACTGAGTGTCTAGAAGGTGAGTGACAGAACATATATGGTAGGGGTTCTGGTAAAACGGGGCTTCAATTCCCAACTGCTGTTTTGTGCACCCGTTTTCTTTTTCTAACAGTTCACCTTCTGTGGCAATAAAATCCAGAGTGCTGGGGGGGGGGGCGTTAAAAATTCTCATCATATAGAGTAATGGGGGACTTGTTTAACTTTGGAGTAAGGAAAAGATGGATACCTTTAATATCACGGTCTATTTCTAATTAGTTCTGCCTGGTAACTAGTATCTACCAGTCCCCTTCCCTCTCTCTCCTCACAGGCTCTCAGGTCAAGGCTCCACACACAGGATGCAAGATTCCTGGATGATGCAGATAAAGACAGGCTCATTGCTGAAATTATATAGGTAATTTCCTCAGTCCTCTAACTTTGCTCTAGCTGCGAAGATCTGAGTATGGAAATGAAGTGTGAAGCTAAGTTGAAATTCAAACTCTAGTACGTAGCCACTGTGAGATATTTACACTAGGAGAGAGCATGCATTTCTGGAACTGATGTTAAAAAAATGGCAAAACTGGGCAACTTGGGGCATTGGGTGAGATTGGGTAGGGTCCAACAGAAAAAGTTAAGAGCAGCTGTGCCATCAGGCCTTGCTTTGGTGGCCCTATGTAGAGTTTCTAATACCTAACTGAGCTTTTTTAAAAAAGGTTTAATTTCCTTTATCTATTCAGACTCTAGTAGTATTTAAACAAGAAGACAAAAACAATTTTAATAGAAGTGTATGTGATCTGATGTGATAGACAAGTTTATAAGTTTTTTACGATTTGATCAAGAACAAGGGCTCCTCCTAAACCCATTAGATTCTGTCATGTGAATATATATTCAGGCGATTTAAAAATGCATATTATGCATTCAGTAGACCGGCACAGGTTTGAATTGTATCCTGTTATTCTATTCTATCGCCACCACTGCCCCCCTCCGCCCAAGTCTGAATATGGAAATCTGTAATGGAGTGACTTTAGAGCTACAGCAATCAGTTTTCCAATGTTCGTAACTTGGTGGTTTCATGTATTTATTTCATTTCATTTTCTTTCTTAATATCAAAATGTCCAGTCCACCCCATGAGCTAATGGCCCACAAAATTTTTCTTTAATAAATAAAGCCATTTAAAACTGAAGAATAGCTCCACACGCTGTTAACACTTTAACTTTTCCCCTCCTGCTCTAATGTCCTAGTGGGTAGCTTGATATGCTTCTAACTCAAATTTTATTATAGTTAGGTAACCTCTAGAAAATTCTTAGAATATTTCACTCTTTTAAAGTGCTGTTTTGGATCTTGATGTGCTGTGTTTTGTTTTGTTTTGTTTTGTTTTTTGAGAAATAAAATCTATCTCTATGTAACCTGCATATTTAAAGGTTTTGAGCTAAAAGCAGATTTCCCAATTTTAGGCTGAGCAAAGTGTTTAAAGTGAATTTGTGATGGGCAGGAGGAACTCTGAACTGGGTATGGCTGTTCCTGGAGCAGAGGTAGCGGGCATTTACTTCACATATTAACCAGATCTAAATGCTTCCGAATTTTATTCTCCCTTTCTCGGACAACCTGTGATTGCAGCAGGGGGCACTACCAACATACGAATTACTTGGAAGTAGGAAGCTCAGGTTCTCCTGTTTCCCTGACTACTTGGAGGCATAACCACTGAAAACAGTTATCTCTCAGAAATTTGCATATTTATGGTGCCTCCTGCAGGTTCCTGTGATTGCTTTACAGTCAAGAAAGGTAACAGAAAAATATATATCCTCCTTTAACACATGAAAAAGGATCATATAGGAACCGTGACTCTAATAGGAGACTAATCCTTGCAAAGCCGGTAGTATGAAATTTGCTTCTGGAACATTTTTGTTTTGGTTTTGTTTTAGAATTTGAAGGGAATATTTTGTCTAAGAGACTAAGTCTCTGATTCCTTGAAAATAGATCTAGGAAGATACTTAACGTTTTGAGAGAAAAAAATTAGCATAGATTTACTTATTCATTGAGTGAATACCTCTAAAGAACAGAAAATTCCTTACAGACATGGAAAAGCCACCCAATGGATCACTTAAAAGCTTAGTTCCATGGCACATATATTTTTTTAGTCCTAGTCATAAGCAATGAACAAATGTGCAGTGTAGCTTTGGATATAAAAGTTAATTAGGTCTCAGAAGAGAATAGTTTCATTTTTATTGGCTCTGAGTTCCAAGGATACCTTTGATACACCTTTCCTCTCAGGCCCTTTTGACCTTCTTTGTGGAAACTGTACAGGGGCCAGACACTAGGGCTTGTTTGGTTCTGGATGCCAGATTTTTGTTACTCTGCTCACTGTCTTGAAAAGCATTCCACCAAAGTAAGCATCATAATTGAAATTACACCCAGAAAAATTTAGTCTTATCTCCACCTTAGGACCAAGGTGCAGTTAAACTCCAGTTTATCAGGGGTTTTAGTTAAGGGAGAGAGTTCACACACTCTGCAGCTGGCAACACCTGAATGCAGGAATATGGGGGCTGAAGCTTTAATTCTAAGTGGTCCAGAACCTCATCCTTATTTTATCACAAGTCTATTGTACTTAATTTCCTTCCCTCCTAAAAGGCCAGGGTACAGTGCTTATAGAACTGTTACCAGCAATCATCAGCAAACATCCTGAGTGATGGTGGAACTCCACAATACACAGCCTTCTCTGTATTCCATCCTTTCTTCGGAAATGCCTATCAAAATCAAGGGGATGAAAATAATTTTTCCTGCAATCAGACGTTACATAATAAAGACACAGGGTAGTAAAAATAACATAGCTATCAATAATAAGTGGTGACATAAATGCCCAAATTGTGAGCAGAGGATTCTCTTATCACACATTAGTCACCACAGCAGTATGTGTACTTATGTACTACCTTTCAGTGTAACATTAGGCAATATATCTGTTTGTTATCCTGGCTAGGGAGATTCTCATTAAAATAATTACTGCCATCATCTTATTATGTCAGTGCAATGTTTAGGCCTTTGGTATCATGTTGGAAAAAATATATAATTCAGGATTAATGTTTGTTTATTTCCTTGCTGCTGGTCAATCCCTTGCTCCTGAAAAAATGAAGATACCACCTGAAATCAGGGGCTCTTTTGCCCCCTTCATCTCCCAGAATGAAAAGCTTCCTCCTTCTAGAAGATTTAAAAACTGGAAGTAATGAATCACAACTTTTTAGTATTGTCAGAAATGTATTAATTTTGAACGTTTCTACAAACCAGATACCATGTCAATCTTACTGAGGGTAAAATATCTGAAAATACAGGCCTGGGCTCAGCATTTAACATTTTCTCTTTGTCACATTAATTCTAAGAGATTGAAACCCTTAAATATGAAGACCAGTGGAAATACAACAATCCAGCTTGGAATTCTAAAGATGTTACTCTAGCTAAAGTCTTATCAATTAAAAAAAAAAAACAGTTCCTTTTTAGTTTGAGGTTGCTTTTCAGTTTGATTTATTTATGCTAAAATAAAAGAAAAAAAAATGAGAGTTGCAAGTTCCCATTAAGGAGAGCTTACTTCCTGTAAAACATATGTTTTAAAATGAGCATATTTTTAATTTTCTAGAATCTTTAAATCAACGAATGCAAAAGATCTACAGTCTTTAGCAAAACCCCTTTATGTGCTTAATATTTGAATAATTAACATATTTGCCTTTCCCCCCCCCTCATATGTTTACTTTCATAAACTGAGTTTATTTTGAAAATCCACTAATCTTGAATTTTCTCCTACTAATTAAGCTCAGAGTTCAAGATTCAATCTTTTGAGAAGAGAGGGTCGGGAGTCTCTTTCCATCATATTTGAAGAGCACATACTGATAGTTCCCTTGTTCCCTGAGCAAGACCACAGAAATCACTGGGGATGGGTGGGAGAGCAGTTGCCATTATGAGGCTCTGTGAGCCTTGCCTCTTTCAAATGAGAACGAGCTAGAACAGGCCTTGATATTTAAAGAAGGTAGTATCTGGAGAATTAGGCTCCAGAAGTAGTCTCTCAGAGTTACTCTGTGTTGTAATGTACTTGGATTTTGGCTGTTTGAATATTTTATTGCATTTCAAAATCTGAGAATTGAGAACAATAAAAAAAAACATTGTATCTATGGTAGAAAGGATTTTGAAGTTCCCAGGAATCTAAGTGGTCTACTTTGTAAGTCTTTATTCATGTACCAGACATTTCCTAAGGTCCTACTCTGTGCTGAGGGTTAAAAAGATGAAAAGGATGGAGGCTCTGCCCTATAAGAACTGACAACCCAGGACTTGTCAGGTGATAGCTTTTATGACATAAGTTACTATATGAAACATTCACAGAGAGACATGCAATTGCTTCCACCTGACGCAAATGGTCTTGCGGTTTATAATGTATAGTTAGATAGCTGTGCAAATGGCCCATACTTCTTAACTATTTAAAAAGTGAAATAATGTAATTTTCCACTATATGCATATTTAATTTCTTAGTGAGCAGACACAAATACCTGTGTCTTTTTCACCTGCAGCAGCAACAGAAAATGCATTTGTAGAATTCATTCCTTGATTTAACAGTGTTAAATGCCTACTATGTGTTAGGGAAGTGAAATGACACATTCACAATTAGAAATAGTTAGAAATAGTCTCTAAAATTGCCTACAAAACAAACGTAACACGGAAAGCTCATTTCTCAAGAGTAGTTAAGATATTTAATGTCATAAAAACTGAAAACAATAGAATTATCACAGATATACCCATGACCAAACCTCATTATTTACCATTTTCATTTCTGAGAAACCAAGTTCTTTCTCCAACTGGTGTCAGAAGTAACTAGAGCTATGTCCCCTCAAACCGGTCCTTGCTAAAGGCTTAGAACAGTTCAAATCAGCAATGTGAAGCCAGGGCTACCCAAAGCAAGGATGATAGTGTGCATCAGTATGGCTTTGGCATGTGTGACTTGTGAACTTTATACGATGGGCTTGTGCCTGTGTATGTGTATCTTAGTGCCTTAAAAATGAAAGACATCCAAGAGCAGAAACCATGTGTCATGTCTGTTCAGGGCAGTGCTCCATAAAGAAAGAAAGAATAACAGTTCTTAGGACAAGATTCTTCATTTTATAGGAATCTGGAGGCTTAGGTAACTGACCTTGTGCAAAGGATTTTTTTTTTTTTTTAAGAGAAAAAGAAAACAGGCAAATTGTATACAACCAGGAATGGGAGACCAGAGAGATTTGTTTATCTTCTACCAAGCTGCCAAAGAAGATGAAATAGAGACAGGCTTTTTCTACCAGAAAAGTTTCCTTTGCTGGTTTTGGCAGGAAAAAAAATACTGATGATTAACTATCAGGGAAAAAAAGGTGGCTTAAATTCTGGAAAAGGGACCGGAATAGCCGCAGCTCTTCAGTAATCTCTGGGAATGATCGGCACACATCTGGAATGGTTGTAGGCCTAGGCATTTGTGGGGTTTATGAGAAACTGGCAGAAAAGGAACTTGAGCCTGGTGATGTGTTTTGATGACTGCTTCTCTTTTGTCACCTAGCTAATTCGAGAGGATACCAACCAAAGCTATTGTGACGTGAGAATGATCAAGGCCCTATGGTCTTTGATGGCGTGATTTGGTGGTGGTCTGATTTCAGTCAGAGAGAACAGAGAAAAGGGACTGTTCTTCTTCTGAAAGTGAGAAGGTTTCTAAATGCAGATATGGTTGCTGCACAGTTCTTGGTGGGTCTTTTTCTGTATGAAGTCAGTGGCCTTAGGGCCTGCCAGAAACACCCACCCAGGGCCACGTCTTGCTGGGCAGGGGAGGGACATAGAGCAGTGTGCATTTGAAAACTTTGTTTTAACTCATCGACCACCTCATCTTTACGGAATGGCTTTTCTAAAGGGTCAAGAGGTGGAGAAGCAAAGGTTTGAGCTTTTTAGCTTCATCTTTCATCCTATTTCTACTGCACTCTTATGGACGTGTTAACTAGGGAAACCCCCCCTCCCATCTCCAACCCCTACCATCACTACCATCTCCACCACTGTCACCTCCATTAACAATACTACCATCACCATGATCACCACCACCATCTTTGTTTTCCTTATGATAGAATCAGTATCAGCCACATCCTCGCTAACAAACATACATTATGGTGATGGTATATCAGGTTAATAGAACATATTTCAAAATTCTGGTCCATTAGATAATCCAAGATAAATTCTTCATCAAACTGTCAACATTCAAAGTCCAGCAGAGACATACATGGTGTTTGTGTAGAGTCCTTGGATAGTCTAGTGCTGACTGCATAGTGCTAGCTGTTGCTTTTCTGAACAAACCAAATGATATCAGGAAAGCTACAAATTTTTGAAATAAGATGGTAATACTTCTCTTGTTTTTACCTACACAGTTGACAGACAAGATAAAGAAGATTTCAGGTGCTTTATTCCTCCTCTTCAGTAAATTTATGCTTTTTCATCAGAATGTATACCTCTGCGTATGTGTATGAGGTTGCATTCCTTGACATACAGTCTTGATTTCTTCTTTGGTTTGTGTGCGTGCGTGTGTGTGTTGTCTGTATGTATTCCAGGATAATAACATAGTAAAAAATTATAATACTGGCAAAGAGTACTTGTCCAAATAAAGGACTATTAGCTGCCTATAAATTTTCCTTTCAGACAGTGAGTGAATTCATAGCTGGAAGTTGGCAGTAAGACCATCTGAAACCAGTAAAAATCATTTCTGTGATGTGTAAGGAGGGGAAGGTGGGAGGGAGGGAAGAAGGTGGGGGGAGGAGGGAGAGAGAGAGAAAGGGAGAGAGAGAGGAAATATCTCCAAAAGCTCTTCCTCTACTGAGTTATTCTTTTATAAAACAACTTCACATCTGGACTGATAACTTGAATTCCACCCAGTGCCATTTAAATAGCCCAAGTTATAAACCTCTTAAACTTGGGGTTTATAATAGAAACACTGACAGACCCCTAACTATAGTGCCTTTGTAGTAATGAAAGCACAACTATTTCATTATAGCAGTGTCTGGCAGGGCTGCTATAATTAAGAGTCTGTCAGTGTTTCCATTATAAACCCAAATTTTAAGAGGTTTTTAACTCACATTGTTTTAAATCACATTGGGCTGAAACTTGCTGAACAAAATGTCAGACCAGATGTGTGTGTGTGTGTGTGTGTGTGTGTGTGTGTGTGTGTGTGTGTGTGTGTTGCTTTTCCTCTTATTTACCCCCTCCCCACAAAAAAAGGGAAATAGGTGAAGCTTGTTTTTAAGACTGGGTGTGAAAAACATGTATTTAAAAAAAATTATTCCCTTGTTAAAAGCAAAAGATTTATTGGGGGAGGGTGTACAGAAAATTAAGTTTGAGATATTTTTCATTTTTGTTTTTTCTGATTGTATTTTTTCCTTTAGAAGGGCTCTCATTTGGGAAGCCAGATTTGAACATATCCAAAAAGCAATGTTACAAAAGTGAATCTTATGATACCCAGTTCTTGACACTGGTTTATTTGGAAGATAATTGATTAAGTAGGCTGCTGGAGGTGATGAAAATATCTTGCATTGTATTCTTAAGTGTTCAGCCGTTTTGATCTTTGGGGTAATCTTTTGGAGCTCACCATCCTTGGTGGGAATCACTTTTAGGCTAAAATGTACTCTTATAACAGAGTTGCCTGATGAAAGCCTTATTGGCTCTGGGGGAAACTAATAGAATTTGTATGGTTATGTTGGTTTCATTTATGTGGTGATAGAATTTATTTACTTATTCACTCAAAAACCATTTATTGAGAATCTACTGTGTGCTAAGCATTGCATTTGGACGTTTCTAATGCGGTCCATTGGACTGGTTTCACTGCCCAGCACGTATGTGTCTTTGATGTCAGTGTTAGGGAGCTAAATAAATTTCAGTGCTCTAACCAGAACTCCTTGCTGTCTTCAAAGGAGCCTCTTGCTTAAGTGGTGAGACTGCTGCCCACACCCCACTCCACACACACATTGTTGACTCAGCACACAGCAGCCCAGTCTAGAGGTAAGTATAGACTTATTTAGAGCAGATTCAGCTTTTGACTTCCTACTTTCCCTCCCTTCCTCCCTCCCTTCCTTCTTTTCTCCCTTCTTTATTTTTTTGAGGGGCTCCATCCAGGTACGTGAAGTAGCCTGCCAGTCAGCTAAAGGCCCAGGGAGCCTCTGGAGAAATGCCATACTAACTGTCCCCCCGGAACCCCGCTGGAGGAAGTCTGCCTTTTCAGGTGTAGACACTGCCCTCCAGGGGCCTCCTTAGGTCCCAGGCTCTGGATCACGCTGTGAGCAGAGGAGGAAGAAATGTTATAGGGGGGTCAGGGCTGAGGAAGGCTGGGGAGAAGAGGGGACTGTGGCCCTCATGCTCACCTTTCAATCTGGGGCCCCCACACAAAGCCCACCCCCTTCCTCAAGCACAACCTCCCTTCCTTTTTAAAATTAATTTTCCTTTGTCTTAACAACACCCTAGCACTCCCACCCTTAAGAACCCCAAAACCTATGCCAAGTGATGAACCCAAACCTAAGTTTTATTATTATCAAGATGACTGCCCATTCTTTATTTTCTGAAATTACATTAGGAAGAAAAAGGAAGAATGAAGTAAAAGCAAGGTGGGAGCGATTGTATTAACCATTCATTCAGTCATTCATTTATCTTTAAGTCTATAAAGGTGTTTCCTGCTAAAGGCAGACAGTGAATATTTTATTTGAATCTTGTAGTTTCCATCAGACCTTTTAACCCTTCATTCTCCAGCTCAGCCCGAGTCCCCCGTGCCAGGCGATCCTCCGCACGAAGGCTGGGACTGTATTAAGTCTCCCTCTTGGAGCTGTTTGTTGACCACATTCACGTTCAGAGCCCTGGAGCTAAAAGCACTTTACACCATAAAATAAAAGCACTGTCTTTTTTTCTAAAAGGTTACGTCTGGAGGCCACGCGGCTCATACTTCATACCGAAAACTACTGAAAGGACTATGAAATCCTCTATGATTTACAGTCTCTCACTGCATTAGGGTATAGATCTACTCGACTCTAAAAATACGGTGGGTTTCTAACCGACGTGAATATATGTGCATTATTTCAGAAAGTCTGTTAGAAAACTTGTCAACACATTATAAAGCATAAAACAGGACTTGGCTATTAAGTACGAGATCAGAGGCAGAATATATACTGCAGGAAGTCCTGGGGAGTCTCCTCCGCGGGCAAGATAGAAAGGGGGAGGAGGGGAGGGGAGGGGTCGTCTGTTGGCCTGGAGTTTACACGCAGTGTCGTCACCAAAGGTTTGGGAAAGAGCCCACAGAGCGTATTAGCTCCTCAGTGGAATCAGCAAAGGTTCTACAGCTCAAAATGAAGTTAACCGAACGGCCATAAAATAATTTTAACGTTGTCATAATTTATTATTTTCTGAAAGCTACTTTTGGAAAGTAAATATACTTATTGTGTATCCAAGTGTGCGCGTTTAAAGTGACCTTTCACCCCTCTACAAACCCACCTGCATCATTAATCAATACTTACGTAATATTTTCAAAGCTCTTAAAACAACTCATTTTTATTTCTTTAAACACACATACAAACCTTACCCCTCCCCCAGTTTTGGGCGCTTTAGCAAGCATCCAGTAGCAATGAGGGAGGGGGCGTCACTCGTAGGGGCGAGCAGGAGGGACCGCGAGTGGGGGTCCGCAACGAGGAGGGAATCAAATGCCGATACACAGCCCTGGTTTTCTGGACTGGGTGAAATCAGGCTGGGGGAGGGGCGGGAGTGGAGGGCAGTTCCTATTTCACTCTGGGCATTTTATGATGGTGAAATTAAATATATGTTAATGGTGGAAACGTCGCTACTTACCTCTCCATGGGTACCCAGGGAAAGCAGCTGCAAAACTGGGTTTTAAATGTTATGTTTTAACATGTGGTTTCGGAAGGAACCCCCTGGAATCTGAAACAAGTGCAGGAACATAGCAGACCTACTTGTAACTAAGTGCCTAATTTGCTATGATTTTTTTAAAAAAGAAAATCAATAAAATGTTGCCAGTTATTTATTGGAAATAACCACAGATAGCGGCCCTGATAGGGTGCCGGTTTTAGAGAGCACACAACTGTGTAATGAATTGTAATTCAGAAGACTGTTAAATGTGAACCACAGAACCTTTCAGAGGTAATAAAGTCATTACTTTTTACACTACAGCCAACCCTGAAAAGCTTTATACACATCATTATATATAAATCATACATATATATTTCCACAACACACATTCACCCATTTATATACCTTTTCTATATATGGACTTTTATGGAGGGATGGGAAAAATATTTAAATTTGAAAAGCTCGGTTCCGAAAGAATCTGACCGACTCACTATTGTTACCTGAAGGGGCTTTTATTTTATTTATTTATTTTTCAAAGGCCTCCACTGGTACTTTTTTCTTCCCTCTCCTCACCTTCCCTCCAACCATTCTCCTCCACGTCCCGCTCCCCCCACCCCTGCCCTGCAATAACATTCTTTGGTCGCTCCAAGGCTAGTGGAACAAGACAAAAAAATAGACAGTAGTGGAAAAGAGATGCTGACCTGCTCTGAAGATCTCGTGAAAAAGGGGAAATGGTGTAACGCACACGCTACAGAGCTTTACTGCACGTGAATCTTCCTGCTTCTTAAACAGGTTTTTAGTTTGTCCCCCCTTAAACTGGAGGAAAACAATAACAACAAACCATATTTACACAAACCCAGTCCAGCCCACATCTCTCCTAATGTTGAGCATCAAAACCTACTTTTCTTCCTTACAGGGGCCCGAAGCTTCGCCGAGCTAGGCAAATCAGTTATTTTCTAATGGGTTTGAAACTTTATGAAGGCAACATATGAATAAACAGCCGCTGGCCGGCGCGGCTCGGAGATGGGTGCGCGCATGCAAGCCCGGGGCCCTAGCTTAAAACAATAAAGCCCCGCGCCGGGTAGGTGAATTTACGAAAACGACGTCCCTTAGACTGAGGAGGGGGAAGAGAAGACACAAGGGGTTGTGGAGCCGCTTGGAGGAGAGCGAAGGAAGGCTCCTCGCTCTGCAGACACACACTCACACACGTCCACCTGCAGCTCGGAGTGTCGCGGGCCGCGGCTCTCCGCCTCCACCCTGCACCCTCCGCGCCTCCCTTGGACCTGAGTCCATTTTCCTCTCCCCCAGTGCCCTTCCGGATCTGGAATCGCAGCGCGGTCTCGGCGTCGGCGTCGGCTGAGGCTACAGGGTGGCGCAGGCAGGCGGGGAGGCTGGGAGGCGGGGGACGCCGGGGGACTTTGCGGGCACGTTTCTGAATAAACTTTCCAATCGCAGGGGGTGCTGTTGCTGTACATTTTACGTAAAACTGAAAGTATCCCACGCCAGAGTGAAGCCCGCTTTTTGACAGCAGTAGCGCGCGCGCGCGCGCGCATTAAAGAGACAGGGGTTTATTTCCAACAGGTCTTCTCTAATTTCCTGGGAACGTCTGCAGAAAGGCCAGAAGGGGGGCTGCGGGCTCCAGGGTGTGCGGCTCCGCCCGGGGCGTCCGGGGAGCGTGGCGCTGACCCGGGGCTGTCACCCCATCACTGTGGCTTCCCCGCTGCTCCCCCGAGCCAGTCGCTCTTTCTTCATTCCCCATTTTCTTTCCCCGGGTAACAGCACTGGACTAGTTGTGCTCTGCCCGTAAGAAACACTTTCTTGCCATTCCTCGGTGCTTTTGCAGTAGCTCTGGAGTGGGAGGGGGTGTGTCTTTCCTTGGGACCTGGCTTGGGGACCTCCCGCGGCCCCGGGAGCAAGTTCCCAGGGACTGGCACTCCCGGGACTGCCCGGGCTTTGTCCTCTGGCCGGCAGCAGCTCCGTTGAGGTGGATGCCTCGGCGCCTCCCTCGCCCTGGGTCCGGGCACTCCACTCCCAGGGCTGGAACCTGCCCCGAGTTCGGCTCCCTGTTTTTTTATTCCTCGGCCTTTCTCTCCCTTTCCGCGACCGTTGAGAGCCTCGACTCCCTGCTCCCAGTTGCATTCAGACCCTATCGTTTGTCGGGACGTTCAGATCCTCGGCCCCCCTGCTTGGCCTGGGGGGCGCCCTCCCGGCCCTTCGGCCCTGGTCTGCACCGCTTCCCTCGTCCTTGCCCCCTCTCTCCAGGCCGCTTGGGCTCCCGGAGGCCCCGGCGCTGCCCTTCCGGACCCGCAACCCTCCAAACTTGAGCTGGACTCTGCTTCGCCGCGCGCTCCTTCCCGCCTCCCCTTGCCTGCCGCGTAGCTGTAAGTTGGAGGCTCAGCTCTCAACTTCGGGTGATTTTTCTTTGCCATTCTCTCCTCGGGCAAAGTTTCCCGAGCGCAGCCGCGGCCTCAGGGCTTTTGCTTCGGCCCCCGGCGTCCGCACGCGGGGTGCGAGCGCGGCGGCGGCGGAGAGGGGAAGTGGGTGTGCGCACGCAGGAGGGTGTCCGGGAGCAACTCTACCTGGCTTCCCTCCGCCCGCGCTTCCCCGGCCCCTGCAGCCTCCCCGTACATTCTGTTTTTGTTTGTTTGTTTGTTTTGTTTTTTTAATTTTAAATAATCTTTCGTTTTAGGGTCCGCATGCGGGGGTGGGGAGCAGGGCGCCCGTCTTGCTCCCCACCCCCTCCGCCCCCGCCCCCCCTCGGCCCGCCCCTCCCACGGGGGCCGCGTCTGGCGTCTGCGGAGCCCCCCGCCCCGCACCTCCCCCGCCCCGCACTGGCCATTGGCTTGTCCTGGTCTCTTTTTCATGTCCAGCCCCTGATGTGTGTCCATTGGTGTGAGCTTCCCCTTCCCTCCTCCCCTTCTCTCCTGCTCGCCCTGCCCATGTTTTGTGTGTCTCTGTCCATCCAGACTCCTGACGTTCAAGTTCGCAGGGACGTCACGTCCGCACTTGAACTTGCAGCTCAGGGGGGCTTTTGCCATTTTTTTCATCTCTCTCTCTTTCTCTCTCTCTCCCCCTCTATCTCTCCTCTCTCTCTCTCTCTCTCTTTTTTTTTTTTGGCTTAAAAAAAAAAAAAGCCATGACGGCTCTCCCACAATTCATCTTCCCTGCGCCATCTTTGTATTATTTCTAATTTATTTTGGATGTCAAAAGGCACTGATGAAGATATTTTCTCTGGAGTCTCCTTCTTTCTAACCCGGCTCTCCCGATGTGAACCGAGCCGTCGTCCGCCCGCCGCCGCCGCCGCCGCCGCCGCCGCCGCCCGCCCCGCAGTCCACCATGTCTCGCCGCAAGCAAGGCAAACCCCAGCACTTAAGCAAACGGGAATTCTCGCGTAAGTAACCCAATAATAGTAATAATAATTATTAATAATCACAAGAGCGCGCAGGACGAGAAGCAAGAGAGAGGGGGAGAGAGGGGTGTGTGCATGCATTTAAAATTTTTTTTCACGAGAAAAAACCTCCGAGCGTCGGGATAAAAGAGATTAAAGGGAGAGGGGGAAAAAAAACCCAATCTCATCCCATCCCGAACCATAGCCTTATGTACACTTTTGGGATAGCACGAACCTTTTAATTTTATTTAGTTTTATAACAATTTGACTGCTCCTCTTTCCTGCTTTCCTCTGCTTTATTTCGCTTTTCGAAAAGGAATGCAATGATTTCCCCTCCAGTTTTGCAAAATAATGGACAATGCTGTGGATGCTAACAACTCTAGTGCAAACCTAGGGGAGGGAACTGAAGGGGAAAGGGGGGTTGCTTGCACTCACCGTAGGAAGAAAAACGGGGTGTGGGGAGCCCAAGTCTAAAAAAAACAATTCCCAGGGAGAAAAGAGGTGAGACTGGCCCTCGGACATCAGCGCGCTCACGGTCAAGTGTGCACCGGGAGGAAAGTAGTCATCTCCACAATAGTGAGAAAGTGGGATTCTGGGAGGGGGCCCCCGGCGCTCTGGAGTCTCCCGAGTCTAGAGAGGGGCCGCGGCGGCAGGGAGAGCTTGGGCAACCGGGAAGGATGGGAGCAGCGGCCGTCGCTGCCGCCTTTTGTTCCGGCCCGAGGTGGGTGTTTGTCCCGCTGCCTTTTGTGCCGGCTCCTCGCGCTTGCCCTCCCGCGCCGCCGCCGCCGCCGCCGCCGCCGCCGCCGCCGAAGGGCAGGAGCAAGGGACGGGGGCGAGCGGGAGAGGGAGGGAGGGCGCTCTGGCCGCTGTTGCCCGGTTGCCGCTGCCCGCCCCTCCCGGCCGAACCTCAGTGGCGGCGAGAAAACGTGAAAAATAAAATAAAATAAATAAAATAAAACAGAGCAAAATTTCTTGCCCCAAAACAGAAGCCTAACGCTCCGCCGGCCGTTTTCTGCCACGCTCTCCTCTTTGACTCCCCCATCGCCCCCCTCCCCGCAAAAATCTCACAGTCTCTAATAGAGGGGATAAAATACAATTATCCCCTTCACCAAAACCTCTTTAGTTGCAAACTTAGAGCGCCGGCGGCACAGAGAGGGAGCGAGGAACTCCCTCCTCTTACTATTTTTTGGAAGATTTTCAAAAAAAGTGGAAGTGGATTTTGATTGGGAAAAATCTCGTGTCTGAATGTTTACAAGCACCGCGTGTGCGGGAGCCTCCTGCCAACAAACAGACAGAGGACCGAGCGCGGCGCGGCAGCCCGGGAGCGGGCGGCGGCTGCGGCCGGGCCTCGCCGGGGCCTCGCCGGGCCTTGCCGCGCCCCCGCCCCTCCCGGGATCGCCCACCCGGCGCCCGCCACCCGCCCGCTGGCACAGCGGCAGGCCGTGCAGCGACTCAGCGCCAGCCGGGTCGAGGGTCCTCTCTGACCCCCCAGCATAATGCCCAGACCTCCTCCCTGCCAACCCTACTGCGAAATCGGCTGGGGAGAAACTCGGCTTTGCAAAGCATTTTTATTTTGCAGAGCAGCCGTAAAAGAGAGTTCTGTCCGCCCCCTACCCCCGACGCCTCTAGCCCCCAGCTCGGGGAGGCGGAGAGGTCACCACGTGCTTTCCTTGCCCCCCCC
>NW_006791012.1:7802347-7803883 GCF_000442215.2 Lipotes vexillifer
GCCACCAGCCCCCAGCTCCTGAGCGCGGCCAAGCCAGGTGGGGGTGGGTGGTAGGTGGTACGGGAGTAGTATGTTCGAGTATGCTTTTGGGGAGTGTTTGACCCTGGGACTCCACGCACTCCTCCCTTGAGTTCTTGTCCTCTACCACGGGCCTGTGTCGGTCAGGGGGCCCTTGTGAGTCTATATTGGGGGTGGGGTGGGTGGGTAAGTGGGTTGCTGTCTCCTGGCTAACAGAATGCGCCTGGAAAGGCAGGCGGTGGGCACTTAGGAAAGTTTGGCTGCAAGGGAAAGAAAGGAATGAGAGGGCCCACCTCCTTCCTCCTCCTCATTCATGACCCTTATTTTAATTTTTGCTGCAATTTTAAAGGACCACCATATACCCAGTTCTGTATTTTTTAAAGGGGGGTGCGCAGAGGGAATTGAGGGGGGGTGCGCAGAGGGAATTGAATTTTTCACTGGGCCCTGGAACTTGTCACACACTTCGAAAGCTCCCCCGCCCGGGCACTTTGCGGGGCCCTCCCTCTCCCCACCCCCGCGCATCCCTCCCTCGCCGCTCTCCCCCGCCCCCCACTCCCCCGGCCGCGCCGGATGCGGAGCAGACGCGGCGCGCGGCGGTGTGAAGTTACAGCCCGGCCAGGTACCGGCGGGAAGGAAGGGCAGTGTTCGCAGCACTCGGGAAAGCTGGGCCCTTCTTCGGAAGGATGCACTGGGGGCTCAAAGGACGGACTGAGGCGTGCAGTCCGGGCTGCTCCCCCGTCCCCCACCCACCCTGGGCCCATCCGGAGATATCCCAGGCTGGGTGGGCTATCCCCCTCTCGCCGTGTCTCAGGGCTGGCTTTGTGTTGAGGAACCAGTTTGAAGGGCGTGCGGTGGTCTGTCCTTTCTAATTTTCTGGGTGCGCAGGGGGGAGCGGGAGCCATTCCGGTCTTCAGGACCCCCTTCCCCTCCCCGCCCCCATTCTCCGCTTCTTGGGCTGGCTGAGCCATTCGGTCGCTAGGAGGCAGAACAAGATCAAGAAAGCTCAGCGAACTTGAACCTGTACCAGAGCCTCCCCCACCCCCGCTCTGCATTTCTCGGCCGGGAGGGAAGAGCTTTGCGAGGGTGGGGGTGGGGGAAACGGACGGTTAGGCAGAATTCCCTTTCTCCCCCCTCCCTCCCATCACCCCTTATGTCTTTGTTCTTCATTTTGACTTTAAAAATGCTTCTTGCCAGGGCTGCAGAGAAGCGCGCGGCCGACACCCCCGGGCTCCGGGAGTGGAGCGGGGTGCAGTTTTCGATCTCTTTCGGGCGGGCATTTTTGGTAGGGAGGAAAGGGGAGTGCGCGCTCTCCGGCTTCGGGGCAAGGCCAAAGGGCGGGATCCGGCAAGTTTGCACTTAGTCTCCAGGTTCACTTCTTCCACCCCCTCACCCCCATGTAAAGCACGGACCGAGGCGGCCACTGCGGGCTTGCAGGGCTGCTCTGCAGCCCGACCCGCCCCCGCCCCCCCCCCCCCCCCCCCCCCCCCCCCCCCCCCCCCCCCCCCCCCCCCCCCCCCA
>NW_006791012.1:7803893-7804667 GCF_000442215.2 Lipotes vexillifer
ATCACAACAATAGTAATAGTTATCATCATAATGATGCGGGCAAGCGGCGTCATTAATAATGAATAACCGCAGCCGCCGCCGCCGCCGCGCTGCGCACACCGGTGCCGGGAATTGCGGGAGAAAGGCATTTGCAGAGATCCCTCAAAGTAAAAAGTGTGAGCCTCTGGACACAGAATGAATTTCAGGACCCGCGCTTTTGGTGTGTGCGTTGATACCGAGACAGCACCAGGTTAACCTGCCGAGTTTTCCAAGCCTCACTTCCCAGTTCTCCAACTGGTGGTCCTGGGGAACCGTCGTCACCCCGCAGCCACGCAGGACCGCCGTGGAGGCAGCAATCGGGTCCCCAGGCTGCCCGCCGCCTCCCGCCCCGGGTTCCCGGCCTCACGGCCCCTCGGCAGCCGCTGCACGTGTTCCCAGCGAGCGCGGCCGGAGCCTGCGGCCAGCACGCTGCTCGCTTTGTGCCTCAGAGTCCCGGCGCCTAACTTCACTTTCCGCACTGCCCACCCCCGCCGGCCCCCCTGCCCCCGGCCTGTCGCCCCTGCCTTCGCTTTTGTTTCTTTGCTTTTTTCTCTCTGCATTTCAGCCTCGGTTTGCTTCCTTACCCTGTTAAGACAATCAAAGGGAAGGACTTGGAAAGCAAACTTGAAGGCAGAGCTCTCTTTCCCCCTCCCCCTCCCCCTCCCCAGCAGCCCTCGTTTCGCTAGCTCCTTCCTCCTTCCCTACATTTCTTCTAAGCCTTTTTTTTTTTTTTTTTTTTTTTTTTTTTTTTTTTTT
>NW_006791012.1:7804677-7842079 GCF_000442215.2 Lipotes vexillifer
TTTAATTTATTCCTTTGCAACTGCAGAGAGAGGAAGGAGATCTCAGTCAGCCGCTGGGGCATTGAGACGTTTCAGTCAGTCTTGCTGTTTGAACGCAGAAGCATTTTATTTTCAATTTCTTTTTCCCCTTGTAGAGAATTCGCGGCTAATTATTATGATCATTTGCCCACTCCTTTCCACTTCAATCCTGGACTCCCCGCTTTGTAGCCAGAGCTTAGGCCGGAGCTTAGAAACGGTGGTTGTGTGGGAGTGAAGGAGGATGGAATTGAATTGAGGGAGGGGGTAAAATGGCTGAGGTTAGGAATGTTTTTAGGGAAAGGGGAATTTGCATTAAAATACAGAGAAATTATCAGAGCCCAGAAAGGAAATGTTGATTGCCACTGAGAAAAGATGTCAATGCAAATCAGTAGACTACAGCAAGAGAATTGTATTTTCATATTTTCTTTGTGCCCCACTTCGTCTGATTTTTAATAATATAGTAGCAATGATAAAACATTTTGGTATTTCTCTGAACATCACTAGCCAAATGTTTAGCAGGGAGCCTGATGTTAACCGTATTTCATACATTAGGATATAATTCTTGTTAATTAGCAATAATTTATGTTAAGAGCATAGAAAATGTTGAGGTTATAGGTTTTATATCTGTACATTTGATCATCTTGTTATTTTCAAGAACTTTGCCTCCTATAAAATTAATTAGGTGAAATGTGGAGGTGTAATCAGCAACCTCTGAATTACCACTTCATTTCCTGGTTTTGATTGTAAATCAGTTTAGTCACTACATTTAGAAGACTTTAACCAAGTCTGTTTCGTACCACATTACCTTTAACTGTTTGATAACTAAGGGAATATCTCCTTTTGCTCCCAAATAATATTTCCATTTTCAGAAATGTGTCAGGGCTTGGGAATAAAGAACAAATCTTAACGGTGGAGTTTAAAAACATGTTTTTGTGCAAAGGTTCTATGTACTCTACTAACTTTAATAAAATGAAGTATTTTTTCCTGAGTCTTCAATCTGTAAACCTCAGAACTTGTAGTTAATGCTGAACAACAACAACAAAAGCCACATTTGTTAATGTGTACTTAAAATCCTTAATTCACATAGGAGGGATCTTGGAGAATGACTTCCTTATTCAGTTCCTCACTTGGTCACAACGAAAGCAAATAGGAAAAAAATGATATAGAAGCACAATGCAAAAGCTTTCTGTTTGTCTCCTTTTATTTGAAAAGTATGCATGTGTATTTATCTTTTGGTCCGTATGTTGGGCACAGAAATATAAGTGCTTACTTTGCTGTCTTTATTAGTAGGAATATAACCTTCATATTCCTGTGGTGACCTTATGTTAAAT
This sequence comes from Lipotes vexillifer, assembly GCF_000442215.2. Lineage (NCBI taxonomy): Eukaryota > Metazoa > Chordata > Mammalia > Artiodactyla > Lipotidae > Lipotes > Lipotes vexillifer. The sequence goes on from NW_006791012.1 coordinate 7,806,027, forward strand.
TAGGAGGAGTACCAGAGGCTAGAAATTATGACATGTCCTACTTGAGCACAGGTGCACCTAGGCAGGGCTCTCTCAATATTATTTCACCCAGCACATCTGGGAGTTACTCCAGATCTTCCCCCTCAATATTCAGTCTGGATAGGGTTGAAATAAATTTAACCTGAGTTCACTGGATTTTTGCACTTTATCAAAATCTGTTCCAATATTCTACACTCAAATTAAAATCTATTTTTTGATTCTCTGTGGCTTTAAGTTCATTAAATGTGAAATTGGCAGCTTGCTAAAGAAGGTCAGACTGATTAACTGTTTAAGACTTGTACATTTTCTGCTTCAGTTTTATTAACTGGCAGCATCCTGGATATGTTTCATATTTTGTAATTTTGTGTGTGTGTGATAGAGTAAGCATAAGGTTTCAGGAGCAGAGACTTACCAACTCTCGTTTCCCCTTTGGAAGTTTAAAAAATGATAGAAGCTGTTCAAATAGATGCTGGAGTTTTTTGGTGCACGGTTAAAAAAAAAAAAAGGAAACAGGAATGAAAGACATATCTACCTTGTTATACCATCCGCTGGTGATTATGTGTGCAGAAATAGTCCCATAATGAAGCGTTCTGGAGCTCATTCAGAAAATTAGACAACTTTGACAACATTAGGCAAAGTATTTCAAGTCTAAAGAAAGGACTTCTCAGCTTTGATCTGAAATGTGGCGTTTGCTTGACCATTCTGATTTTTACGTGATGGGGGCCACCAACTGCAAACATGTTTAGAATATTTTAGACATTCCTTTCTTCAGAATGAAAAAATGACTAATTGGCTTATTTTCTTAAGTACTCAAAAGTATCCCATTTAGCTAATGTGTCTGAGAAGAATTGCCAGTGAATTTGGTATTTCTTTGATTTTGTGGCACTGCTGAGAGCGAGATCAGAAAGGTTTTTGGCACTGTGAATTATGCTGCGTTATGATTATTATTTAGATCTGTTTCACAGGTGAATGCAGTCTTTTTCTTATTACGGCAGTGTAAATGTGGCACATTTTCTGTGTGATGTAGTAGCTTTCTGATTTATGAAGCCATGTCTGTATATTTAGAGTATATATGTTCACACACAAAGGCTGTGTGTGTGTGTGTGTGTGTGTGTTTATTCACCTCTCCTTTTATTCTTGGGCACAATAGACAACTTACTCTATACGAAAAAGAAACAAATTTGTTTTCAATCCATGTTTTTACCAGTTTTTTTGGGGGGGTAGTTATTATTTAAGCTTACTTTATGTTTCTGCATTAACTATTTATTTAACAGTCACATTCTTTCTAAACTTACAAACCAGACACATTTGGGGTGTGTGTGTGTGTGTGTGTGTGTGTGTGTGTGTGTGTGTGTGTGTATGTATGTGTGTTTTCTCTGGAAGTATGCAAGTCAGGCAGTTTTCTTTAAATATATGATGATTTGCCTCATTGATAAATTTGCTTTCTTGTTGACAGTTTTCACATCCGTGTACATTTTAGACGCTCACGTTTTTCTGGGCATTAAATGGAGGAGGCTAGAAACCCTTTACATAATGTGCTGGGATGGGATGGGGTTGAGAATGTATTTCCCCGTATTCTCTCCTTTCTGGCACTCTAATAATTGTGCTTTTGTTTCTTCAACCACAGCCGAACCTCTTGAAGCCATTCTTACAGATGATGAACCAGACCACGGCCCTTTGGGAGCTCCAGAAGGGGACCATGACCTCCTCACGTGTGGGCAGTGCCAGATGAACTTCCCATTGGGGGACATTCTTATTTTTATCGAGCACAAACGGAAACAATGCAATGGCAGCCTCTGCTTAGAAAAAGCTGTGGATAAGCCACCTTCCCCTTCACCAATCGAGATGAAAAAAGCATCCAATCCCGTGGAGGTTGGCATCCAGGTCACGCCAGAGGATGACGATTGTTTATCAACGTCATCTAGAGGAATTTGCCCCAAACAGGAACACATAGCAGGTAAATGAGAAGCAAGGAGAAAAGCTGTTTGCATGTTTTCTTTTCATTTTCAGAGGCGCTGTAGCCAAGCACTAAGGAGTGGTGAAGTGCTTTCTGTATTTCTCCATGTGACTGTCCATGACAGCCCTGTAATGTTAAAATAAGCATTCCTATTGCTTATGTCCAGAACACATAAAAATAAATATTTTCCACTTCACCGAGTCAGATGTAGGCAGAATAGGTTACACACACCTGATACCCTCTCTCTGGATCTGCTGATTCTGAATTTCTTTCCTTTTCTCTCCCCTTCTCATTTTTAAGTGTTGAACCTTACTACACCTAGCCCAGTTTCCAAGGTCCATTTCCAGCCTTGGTGACAAGTCAGAGGCAAAGTGGCTGTATAGGCATTTGTAGTTCGGCCAGTGACCTGTTTGAATCAGAATACCTGATCAGACCTCCCTAGGGGTGCAGTTTGTTCTCGATGCTTCCATGAAGTTGGGTGGGCTGGAAGGGCATTTTGGAGGGGCTGGAAAGAGTTAACTGAGTTTCAGGGCTAGCCTTGGATCCATATTGGCTGTCAGCCCGTATGGGGCTGTAATTAAACACAGCCCCGTGGTGGGATGACACCGTGACCTTGACTTTAAGATGCCATTTTCGACTGGCCAGGCCAGAGTAGAGAGGGCAGTTGCTGAAGCGCACAGACATGCTTACTCGAAAAGTTTAAGGGCATGTTGGAAATTTCAAAAGGTTGGTTTGACAGGAATGGCTGCTCCCTGCAGCCTGCCTCCTCAGCTAAATGATAAATGCTTCTCTGTGCTCTCTCTTGCCTCTGATGTGGTTTTGACAGATGTATCTTGATTTTGTTTGTGGTTTACACAACCACATGTCACCCTTACAAATGTCCAGTGCAGACTTCCACTGTTTCTGCTATAACATAATGTAAAAATTCTCTTGGAAAAATATATACACACATTGAACAGCTCTGCTTCCTTTGGTTAATTTTAGCAGAAAGGTAGCTAGGGGTGTGGGTTTCTCAACAGCTCAAGGGAAAAGGAATTAATGACTAACAGAGGGACTTAAATCCCCACTCTAAGTGATAAACAACACTATACAGTGACCCTTAAAACATTTTTAAAAATGAAACAATGGTGATTTAATGTACAAGATGAAGTGAATGCAGGTTCTGTGGTCACAAAACCGGCATGCCTGTCGGTTGGTCACTCCCCATTTCCCCTGCTGCTGCCCCCAGAAGGCAGAGGGTTTGTTCAGTTTTAGGAAGGGTAGTGCATAGAGTCAATCGATTCATTGGAACTTGTCCCTTCAACCTAGTTTGACCACAGAGTTGAACTGTAGTGGGTCAGTAGTCCAGAGGGGATTAAATGTCGTATTATTTCTCCTCCCCCGCTCTGGAATTTGATCATTAAAATCAAACGTGGCATTTTTTTTCTCTCTCTCTCTCTCTTTTTTTTTAATGCTGCCTGCAACAATACTCAAGATACTTTTCCTTTAGTGAAATGAGAAATCTGCTGCCAGGGAAGGTGCATTCACAAAATATTTTTCTCGAATCCACCACATGTAGCTTATATGACATGCAGGTTAAGATTTTATCCACCCCTCCCTGCCCCCCAGCAGGATATGGCAATGACCATTTCCATGTGCTGTCTTGTGACTGGAAGGAAAATGAACAGAAGTGTAATGAACATGATTAATGAAGCAAGAGCAAGCGGAAGGGGATTTGTCGTCTTAGGAGATCCAAAGCCTTTCTAAATCACCAAATATGGAGTAACACTTGCGTGATGTAACATCGTATTTACATATCGAGCTGCTCGTTTAAAAGACAAAACACAGTGTCTGTCAAGCAAGAATTAAAACCACACTTCTTACTGAGGTCCCAAATAGGTTATTCAGTCTCAGATTAACCAGCTTGAAAATTCTGTGCCTCTGTACTTAGAGGAGAAATCTAAAAGCTGGGGGGAAGGCTCTATAGTGAAGGCTTTTCACTGTCACAGTTGTAAATCTAGGTAGGGAAGAAGAAGAGATATTTTCCTTAACTCTCTGGTTGTCATAAAGGTTCTTTTTTTTTAAGGACTAGTGCAGTAAGAGAGCTCAAAGAAACCCCCCAAAAAGCACATGTAAAACATGTTTTATAGGGGGCTAATGCTAAGTAATTACACTGAGATGAAGAGCTACTTAAGCTATCTAAGATAGTCAATGGGTGCACCAGTGCTGCGACCCAGGTGAGGTAAACCTTTCATTCACGAATAATTACAAAGTCTTGATTCCTTTCATTGTGTTTAATCACCTGTTCCCACCCTGGAATTGGCTGAGCATAAATAGCGTGGTCACATCGCAAAGCGAGATGTCAGTAACTAGAGTCACGACTTTTCATAATTCACGGTAATGAATTAAGGAGTTTCCTATGGTGAAATTAACGTTCTGCCATCGCACATAAATTAAGATGCCCTGGCCCTTAGGTGCCTCTGAAGCGAAGTTCTGGAAGACGGCTGTGTATTCCCAGCCCATTTCTCTAGAGCACGTCTTCACAACTCCCAAGTCTGCTTTTCTTTTTACGGTGAGGAAGGAAACAATAAGAGTAATCATTCAGTAGATATTTGAATTGTGTCACAAGAAGAAAGGAGGAGCAATGCTCTGTATTAGGAAAGAGATATATTGATGAATCTCTAGAAGAATATGTTTGGCAACCATATAAGACGTAGTTATTTAAATACGCTGTGTAGGAAAGGCCTTATTAAAGTGATGTAAGTTGGATGTGAGCTTACTGTGTGCTCTATGCTGTTTTATAGGCAGGAAGCTGGAATCAGTGACAGATCTTCTTCCTGAGATAAATAAAGCTTAGAATTTGGGGCTTTCACATAGGAGATTGAGTGTCCTTTAAAACTTCAGTAAGATGGTGTGGGTTTTGGCTGTACATAGGCCTCTCAAAGCCGAGTATTCTTTAGAAAGGATGATTTTTACCTGGTTGAATACACACGTATATGTTGATCAGGTTTTTTTTTTTTTTTTCATTTCATTCAAAATATTGTGTGATTGTGATCCACTGAGACCACTAAAGTAGTACTAATTTAACTGGAAATGGGCAGGTTATATTGTGCAGGGCCCAGTTCATCAATGTTACGTGTCAGATATCCACCATCAGATATCAGCAGCCTTTGACTGGCAGTCAGGGCCTTTAATTAGGGTTTTGTTTTGTTTTCTAGACTCCTATTTTATGAGGGGGAAATATTCATTGAAGATTAGTGACTGTGGAGCTGCTGTTCACTTATAGAAAAGGCCAGAAAATATTATCCCACAGTGTCAGCTTTGAGGTTTTGGCTATTGCACATAGAAATCTTTAAATTAGGGTTGGGCTGTCATAAAGTTAGCTTTTTGAGAGAATGGGAGAAAATATGATTAGTCCTGTAAAGTGTAGTGAAGTCTCTTGCTATTGATATATAACATTTTTTCTCTTTAAAATCATGAACATAGACATTGATATCAGGCCATTGAAAAATTATTTGCCTAGACAATACACCTCATACCCAGATAATAATATGTAAGACAGAAGCTCTGTGAGAGGAGAAATACTAATTCAATCCAGAAATATATAAGCATGTTACTTAAAGGTAAATCATGTATAACATACTCATGCTTTTTAGAATTCAGAAACTCAACTTGCCTTTTCTTTTTGTACCCGTTTGAATTCTTTCTTATCTCAGACTGAACTGGAAGATGTACTTTATGGTATAATTGTAAATGAGACTATAAATTATAGTATCCTATTATAACCTCTTATTTTTCATTTCTCTTTATTTGTGTGATTCTGAATAAAAACCACTGACTTCTGAAGTGAATTTTTAGCATGGCAGCTAAAACAAACAAACAAACAAACAAAACCCCAGTTTACTGGTGAACATTTTATTTAACCTTCACATCTGGAGACTAAAGAATATTGTTTCCTAATAAATACCTAGGATTTTCACTGGGAGCCTGTGTTTGTGGGACCATTACCCAAAGGCTCATGTTCATGAGACTGGGAGTCCTATATACAAGATGTATTTGTAAATAAGACAGAGAAAGGTTGTGAACTGGCAGCTTGGATGTTTTGTCAAAGTACAATGTGAGAGAAACTCTTTCTAAGACAAATTGTAAATAGAACTGTCACAGCGATTGCATGATTGAGCCGCAGAAGTGTCTTACAATTGTTGGCATTGTCAGAGGACTTTTGAAAGCTTAATTAAACACAGTGGCCCGCATGGCTGCTAAATTTACTTCGGCAAGCCAAAAAGAAAAAAAAAATCTACAATGTGGAAGATCCCAAAGATCCCCAAGTTCTTCCGACGTTACCCTTTCCGTGACACAGAAAAGATGCATTGTGCATTTTCCTAGTTGTCTTTTATAAATAGTTTTGAGAATAGGGCCACGTGATATGAAGATCATCCTGTGTGTGATGTGGAGATTGTGTTAGTTTTTCTGTCTCCTGCTGTTACAGACAGTTAATGTAAAAGTGGCCTTCTATTGGAAACACAAATATGTATTCACTTCAAGAACAGGAGCAGAGGGGGAAAGTTTCCCTCCCATTCTCTGTGTTTATTCTATGAAAGCTTAAAAAACAGTGCTGTAATTTCTCAAATCACCCAGTTCCTCGTTGTATTGCAAGTGGTGCCTTTTACTTTCAAAGGATCTGAAATCTGTTTTGCACACCTTTCTCCTGGTGAATGTGGCATTTAATTGTGGAGCTGCCCATGGGCTGGAAAATGCAAGTGAGTATAGACACGTGCAGGCAGCGTCAGGACAGCAAACTTTAAGCTCAGGGTAGAGGTGAACGGGATGCATATTAATGGCACATTTTAGAATCCTGGAAAATCATTATTGTCACGCTGCAGCCTTAGTGCAGTTTGGCTAATGTGTGTGTGGGGGTACTAAATTGAAGTATATAACAAACGTGCAAATCCTAGGGAAGCATTTTTCAGAATTTTGTGATTTCTTAGTGAAAGTATTTCAAGTAGGAGAATAGGTGAATGGTGGCCTTGTACACTAGTCAGTGAAAAAAAGCAGAAAGTTCGGCTTTCGTTTGGGGGGAAAATATGAAATGTTAACTGAAGTAACACAGCTAGGGAGATGCACCGAGATTGCGTCACTTGATGTTAATTTAATCTACGCCGGTTGCTCTGTTCACACCCTTATTGCACAAAGAAATCATTTGACAAAATTCACCCGAAGCCCAAGTCTGTTTTTACATATACAGTAGTACCAGCTTTGTGCAATAAAAGTCACTTAGCATCAAACTGGACCCAGCCTGGCACCTTGCCACTTTTTTAGCAAGAGATTTAATCACCAAGGATCTTTCGTACCTTTCTGCTTGTTCAGATTTCATTTGGGTCATGGTTATGTCAGCATTGTTGTTCTTACAAGGATTAAAAAAAAAATGATTTAAACTTAGGGCCCATTTTTAACACTATCTCAGATCGAACAGGTTTTAATTTTATGTGTCAATTTGGAGGATATTAATAAAGTTCATAAAATATATTCAGACTATATAATTTAATGGATAATGACTAGTATTTTTATCTATAATACCAATAGAAAATTGGCATCGTATCCCTCCCTCCTCTGTTCTGTCCTCCTACCCAGGTAAATAAGCATCCTTAACCTGCTTCTCCCCTTTACTCCCAGGGGTTAGAGCTCTGGCCAATATCAGTAAATTTACCTTTGTAATTTGCCATGTAGTTTTTACAACAATGACCTAATTAATTTGAGCACGAACCATATTATTGCTAGTAGAGTCATTTTCTGTCACAAACTTAATTTCTAGGAAATGTAACCTGACGAATAAGAATGCTTGAGCTCTCCACATGTGCTCCTAAAGACCAAAGGCAGATTTAAGATAATTATTTAAAAAATGCCAACATTATTAAAGCTAGTATGCTTGATGCCAAACTCAATTTGAAGCCAGTAAACATCAGACTGTATTTCTAATCAGTTTTAGAATGTAACGTATTCCATATTGGGTTCACTGGAATTTGTCTCTCTGCTTTTTACTGGCCAGCTGCACTCCCTATGCATTTTTAAAACATTTCAGCAAAGGCTTTTGCTGTTCTTAGCAGGGTTAGTAACTTAGGGTCTATTTCTGAGCTCATTCGTCATTCTGCGATGGCATTGAGTTAGGTTGGCAAGGGAAGGATTTGAGGCATGGGGGGTGGTGAGGTCACTTGTGACCCCAGCAGGGAATAGGTGAGCTTCATTTGCCTTTACAATAGGCGCACAGCTACTGCACCTTGGAAGATCTCTCAGGTGCCGCTCAGATGGGCGCATGTAAATGCCCTGTCAGATGCGGAGCTGGAATATTAATGCTTCTTCCACCAGCGCACCATAATAAAGCTGTACACAGCCAGCTTAGTATGCAGCTAGTCTGGAGAATTGTGTAAACTTAGATAGCCCAGTGTGAAAGACAGCAATGTAAAAATGCTGGATATGCCACAGTTTCCATTCTTGTTCTCCTTTGATCTATAGCAAAATGAAAACATCATCCTTTCCTCCTCTTGGAGTTGCCTCCCCGACTCTGCCACCTCCCAATCCCCCACCCGAATTTTTTTGCATGTTCTGGTATGGAGAAATGCGACATAATTTGTTTCATATGGTTAATTACAGGCATTTGAATATTTAAAATTTTAAATAGCCACAGTTCCAGGTTTTCCTGTTAAAAGTATGTGATTTGAACAAAGGGAGTACAGTGTAAATATTTGTGGTGATTTGCAACACCCCTCTTTCCCCATTAAACACACACACGCACGCACACGCGCACACACAGACGTTCAGTTTAAATCTAGCGCTGACTTAAAGGACTTCTGTACCTTCATTTGTACTTTTTTTTTTTTTAACCAACTCTCAACTGGAACTCCATTAAAATATTTTACCGTTATTTTTGAGTCCACTGTTGCTTGAGGTTTTAAAGAGGATTTTTATAATGTGTTCATTTAAGAGTATCAACAGCTGTCAGAACCAGTTGTGGTAAACCCACAAAACATACAAAGAAAAATACACACGTTTCCTGAAACAAAACACTCGGAAAAATAAGCTGCCAAGAACTGGCGAATGAGAAGTTTGCAGACAGGGCACCGGAGCGTTTCACCTCTCGGTTCACCCTGGAGACTGATGTGATCGGATCTGATGCAATGCCGCTGGAAGTCTTACCTGCACAGGTTGCTGCTCTGAGCTAGCACCCTGCACAGGGGCTAGGCCAGGCCACAGCTTGCTCCCACTCTGCCCTCCTTTTTTCTTTTTGATCTCTTTAGATAGATAAAATACCAAGTTCTTGGTGTGCTAAACAGCAAATTATACCCACTGAAGGTGAGATGATTAGGTTTAAACTTCCTCTAAAAGAGGCGAGAAGATGCCGTGCACACACTTTTCCAGATAGGGTTGTCAGCCTGTTATTCAGAATTTAATCGGCCCCGCCAGGGAATTCCCAGTGGGGACCTGGAGCAGGCATGTTGGTGAAGGGGATACCTGGGGACCTGTGGTCACTCACAATGAGTTTCTGTTTGTATCTTTGCTGTTGTTAGCATTGGCAACGAACAATTACACCTACAATTTGATTTTAGTTTTAGATAGAGGTGAGTCCACTGATTAAAAACTACCATTAAAATGAAGAATGGAATTATTGTGAAACCTGCAAAGGTGCTTTCAAAAAGAACACAGGTGCTGTGGTGTCCCCACTTCCTCCACTTTCTATTTTATTTTGGAACTTTCTAAAAAACACAGGGAAGCCTTTTGCTAAGCATCGGGGCATTTACATTTATATTCATCAGTTCATCTTCTTGATATGTAATGATGCATAAAAAGCTGCAGAAAAAAAATCACATCTGTCAATTTTTTAGGGAAATAAGGTGTAGCTTGGATTCTTACCTTAACTGGAGCACAGGGTACTACAGGCCACGTCTGCTTTTTAGGTTTTAAATATGGAGTTTCTCTTTGGGTCAAAAAACAAAAATATCTGAAGCATTTCCTTTTACCGACTCAGGGGATACCATGATTTCGTGATTTATTTACATTTCGGGGCAGCTTACAATGAGCCATTTACTGCTCATTTTAGCCCCCTCTCCCAAGTCTTTGAGTTCATAGTTAAAACAATGCATTAACCAATGTTAAATTTTAAATTTCATGAGTTTCTCTCTCCTACTCCATCCCATTCTAAGATTAAAAAAAATTATTCTTTTACATTTAAAAGTGAACACTGGCTACTGAAGAACGATTTAAAGGCTGAGAAAATTTTTAATAATAAATCGTAACCTTCTCACGTTATGTTTTTGTTATGTTAAGGGGAAAAAATCAATAAGGAAAAATTTAATTCTGATAAAGATACTCTTGGATCTTTGAAAACAACTGCTGTCCTTTTAACTAAAACATTTGAGCAGCTTCAAAGACTACGTATTTCTTCTGATCTTTTAGAGCTGTGTGACTGGTAGCAAGAAAGAAAAAAAAATCTTATTCTACATACAAGTGGATTGCTTAACAAGTCTGCACAGACACGTACTTGTTTGTACAATAGAGATAAAAATTCCTGTATAAAAATAATTCAGCTGCTGACAGCAGGCATTGTTGTTGGACCTGTCTTTTGTGCTTGTCCCAGCTCCGGGCCCCCTCCTCCACTATCTGCTTGGGGCAGCTTGCTGCCTGCAGACTCCTGACCAGAAGTTAATTGCTATATATTAAATATATAGGTATTGTATCTAAAGAGGAACGTCTCAAGCCTTCCTATGTGCATTCCGCTCTACTTTCTGATGTGACTGCGGCATTGCCAGCAGAGGGGTGGCAGGCAAACGCTCTAATAGGGAAAATGACTTGAAGGCAGTTAGGGGAAATTTGGCCTTCAAGTCCCATTTGCTCTGCAGTGTAGCATCGGTTTCTAAACTTTTGTTTTTAATCTAATTCTGATTTACTCTGTCACATCCCATATCAACCCTCATTGAACTCTACTCATGTAGAGTAACATTAGTGTCAGATGGAATTGGTCAGGACTGCAGACCTGTGGTTCATACAGATGGTCGTGAATGTGGGTTCTGTGCGGCTTTGCATCCTGTTCTTTCTAACAGACGTTAAAATGTGGCACATTTCTGAGCAGGTCCCATGGGTAAGAGAGTCAAGGAATCGGGGATAGTACCTGAGGTTTTCTCCCTTCCCTCTCCTCTTTCCCACTTCCTTGATATACGTACATTTTGGGTAAGATCAACTCCAGGAAAACATCTGAGGCTGGGGCGGTGGAGAAAGGGGGAGAAGGGTGGCAGAGAGAAGCTACTGGAATATTTTCAGCGGGGGTTCAGACACAGTCACCAAAGCAGAGAGCCCTTTGGGTCCAGCTTTGGAGCAATGCGCACGGGCACGTGGTCCCTTCAAAGCTGTTATTCTCAGTCTGACTTGTCCACCATCTGAGAAAGGGTTTACATATAACCTCCGTGCTTTGACCTGGATTGAGTGTTTGGGATGGCAGTGGGGGAGACTTTCACTGGGAATGCTGTCACTAGAATTTCTTGAATGTCCTGAGGGTAGTAAGGTATGTGTTAGCATTCAAGGTGTGAGTTAGGTTCTTCTCCAGACTGGTAACTGGGAAGCGTGAAAATCCAAATTCCCACGATGCTCTCTAACAACTGGGGTTGGGGGGTGGGGTGGACACCCTAACTTTCTGAATGTCAGCTGATGTCTGTCTGACCTGTTCCTCTTGGGTTAAATGCTGCCAGTGCAGGAGGGGGGAACCCCCAGGAAGACACATACCCAACGACAAGATTTTCACTCCTCAGAAGTAAACCAGATCTCGTTCCTCTGCCTCATACCCTCTCCCTTGCTCTTTTCTCTTTGGAAGCAGAAACTTCTAAAATGAATGCCACTCCAAGCCGATGAAAAAGCTGTTTTTATACCATAGTGGATGTTTACACAGGAGACTGAACTTGAGGGGAAAAAGGCTTTTTGGGAGGGTGGTGGGACTTGCGTTAATCTGTTTTGTTGGAGGACTGTGCAGTATTGCCTAGGAGCAACTCTGGGCTGTTTTTGATAAATTACCATGTTTAGAGATAGGTTTGGCTCTTAAGGGCTTAGTTTTATGAACAAAGTCCGTAACGATGTTTGCAGCCTCTGTTTGTCTCTTAGCCCCTTGGCTTCACTAGAAGCTCAATGTTTAGTTTAAGCTCAGTCTGGAAGATATAACAATTTTGCATTTAAAAAATGAGGAAATCATAGGAAGAAAAACCCTTTGCTTTTTGGATGAATCTTACTGATAATTTGCTAAAGCTCATTTGAATTTTAAGCACTTCTTTAATCTTCAAAGGCTAAATTGCTTTATGAATATGCATGGTGTGGGCAGACTTCAGTTCATTACCTAGTTGTAAATTCTAATGACCATTAGGTCCTTCCAGTAATTGCGAATTGTTTTGCATTTTTGATTGGCCTATTAACATGTACATTCGGTGCACATCAGGCTGGCCTGTCAGCCTGCTGAAGGAGAAAAAAAAGGTGAAAATTGTTTATAGCACCAAGATTCTTAGATTTTCAATCTTGCAAAATTGATGATGTAAAAAAATTAAAGCCGTGTTTTTTCTTCTCAAGATTGAAAGTTCACCAAGAGATTTGACATATTTAATTTACATGATGACTTTGCACTCCTTCATTAATGCAATTTGCATATGAAGCTGTTGTTAATCACTTTTGATCATGTTTTGTGTATTAGCTGCCTCAGTGGCTCTCCTCCTCAGATGCCCCAGTAGAAAGGAGCAAAATGATGCATCTTCTTGCCAAGTTTCCTTTAGTGAATTGAGGAATTAGATGTCTAACCTTGAGTAATTACATATGTTTTATCCGTTTTCTTTTAACGTTAAGTACAGTTTGTGGAAGTGTTGGCTGGAAGTCGTTCTCATTTGGGGAGAAGACTATAAAATTTAGGTGTATGATTGAGGCACATACAGATACGTACAGAAATATGTATGTCCCTGTTCCCTCGTGCAAGTTGTCGGGCAGTTTCACTGTTAGCAGTTTGATGGCGGAGAGACTTGACTATTCCAGTGTATTAAGACATCAGGCTCTTTTGGAAGAGAGACGCCTACAAACTACAGACCTTTCTAACAATGCTTTGGGTCTCTGCTTTGAATAGATGGCTTTTGCACCTCCACGTCTTGGGCCTGGGTTTGGATGACTTCTTTATCTCTTAGCTCAAGTAAGTTTTCCTGGGGCCTTCTGCTCTCAGCTGCTCTCTCTGTGTCCTCCCCTCATCACTAAAGTAAATCGTGGTCTCTGGGCTACCGGGTGCCTCCCTCAAGGTACACAAGTGCCCTGGCTGTGAAAACAAGGTGCTAACGAACGGTTTCCGATTTTTGAGAGCCTGTGATTTTGGTGTTTGCCTTTGCTGTTGAATAGCCTGTGCTGTATTATTGATGTTCGTCTTTGGTTTAGCAGTTTATCACTGGTTAACAAGCAGAATCAGAACATTGAAACTGATATTCTGATTAAAAGGAATGTTTAATGAAAGAAAATAAATTGTGATGGAAAATGAACAGTGTGTAAGAAACATAACTACAGTTTTAACCTCCGAGGGACCCTAGCACTGCCCTACCGTGACTTCTAGCCATACCATGCTAAAAGCATGCTTCAGTTCAAAGTTGTTAATATTCAGCTGGGAAACAGTATCCAGAACACAAATAAATTATTAAGTGCATGAACTTTTTAGGCAGTAAGATGAACTGATGGGGTCCATCTGTGAGATCCAGGGGCTTTTTATTTGTGTGTGTCGAGCGATTCTGCCCTCTCCGACTTCACAGCCTTTGGTCTCCGGCCAACTGCATGCATAATTGATTCCACACGCACTATCATTTTCTTGATGTAATTGCTTTACTAAGATATGATGAAATCTAATGGATAATTTGCTATTTGAAAATGGGCAAAAAAATGTTCATATTTTTTATTGGAGGGAAGGTAGTAGACAAGGGGGTATTCAAATGACCCGGTATTTAAGAAAACAAAACAAATCGAAAAAGGCAAAGCTAACTTAGGCAGCCTGCTTCGTTCTCGTTGGTTGTGGGTAGGAAGGTCTTTGTGACATATGGAAGCCAGTGTGTAAATCTCTCTCTTTCTGTCATATCACACCCCCACCCCCATTCCTCCTCTCTCTGTCTCTCCCCCAAACTTTACAAGAAAGGGATCCTAACAAGGTAAAAAGTAAACAATTTAGTCATCAGAAGCCTTATTATTCAGTCTATCCAGGAGTTTTGCCATGTCGGTTTATTTAACTTCCAGGAATGTAAACACTGACACAGCCCTAGAAGCAGCAAGAAAGATTACAGTATTAGAGTTAAAAACCCTGAGCATGGAGTAGCTGTGCTTTATACTCAGCTATAATAACACTTTACATTGAAACATAATGGTAAGTCAAAACCGACTGGAAACCTCTGCTTATATGGAGTACAAATTTCATTCTAGTAGATTGGCATCATCTAGTGTACCAAGAGTAGATTGTTATATAATGGAGAGACTGTATAAATGTCAAGTACACAAATAACTCTATAGGAAGTAAATGAAAAGTATTAGAATTTCTTAAATCACCATTAAATTTTGTTGGTGGGACAATCTCATTAGCTTTTTCAAAATCATGTGTGGCTTTGTGTAAGTCTTTTAAAAATGTATTTTGAGGGAATTTACAGTCACTGAAACACTGTTTTAATCCAAACCAGTTCATGCTTTAGATGTACCTTAAAAAAAGTATACTGTTTTTCAAAGTACTTCAAGGGAGTGGAGGGGTAGAAAGCATATAAAGCGAATCCATCTCACTGTGGTAAACTGTTTTTCAAGCAAAGTCATAATAATGAACAACACATGATCTGAAATTTGATCAGCAAACATACACTTATGCCAAGGAATTTTCTTTCTTTTTTTCCTTTTCTTTTCTTTCTTTCTTTTTTTTTTTTTTTTTGCCGTTCACATACCAACGTTCTGTAAATCAGTAAACCAGGCAGAGAGTAACTATTGTAAGGGGGCTACCAAATCGTAATATACAGAATAGCACAGCTAAGCTGTCTTTTGGAAGAAACATTAACATCATCACCACTAACAACAATGACAAAAAACAGAAAACAAAAACCAAAAAAAAACCCTTTTTACAAAACTGGAAATGACAGAATAGTTTTAAAAGGAAAAAATTTAAAAAACCCACCCTACCTTCTGATGCTCAAAACTTCAAACTATTAATAGACCACCAGTGAGATAGACTGTCTTTGTGCCTTGAAATGCAAAATGAGGGAAATAATTAGCAGAGGAACAAAATTCTCAAAATTTGAAGAACTTCTGTGATTACTGGGGGTACAGTGAAAAGAAAATGCAAATTTTCTCCTGATCTTAATTAGATTCGATTGTGTGGTGGGTGTGTTGGATTTGGGGGGAAGGGAGGGGGCAGGGAGTGCTGGGGGTGAAGCGAGGGGCTTCGGGATGTGGAAATAGGTTAGCAGGGGCCTGGTGGTGTGGCAGCAAGGCAGCTTGCAGTGCTGGTGCAGTAAATGGTGCTGATGGGGCACGAATCCTAAGCCCTTAATTTAGCAGGGCTCATTTCTCTCTGGGTCTAGAGGATTTCGTTTGTCCTTCCAGGGGAGGAGTGGGCACTGAAGTAACAGCTTGGGCTGCCTTAGGAAGGGGAAGCAGCCTGTGGGTAACTTTTCCCAGCCACACGGGAAAGCTGTGTGAGATGTCATGGGCCGTGCTTTGTGCACCGTGGCCATCAATCAGCCTCTCAAGGTGGCATCTGCACAAAACCCCCAGCACCAGGGCACTGCTGTAATCCCCCCACCCTGCCCTGCAGCCAAACATGCTCTTTAGAGTTCAGTGGTGATGGTTGGCCAGAGTCCTGCCAAAGTATGTGTAGCAAGTTTCACTGGCTGGATTTCCCCTTGTGTGAAATAATAAAAGCCCTGGCTAAGGCTTCTGAATCTATTTTTGTTTCATTAATATTATTTATTATGTATTTTATTAATATTTTTAGGAGGGACTGTGCTCTCATTTGACCATTTGTAGTTGTAATTAATACATTCAGTACCGGTTGTAAAAAGTGTACTTGCATTTAATTGCGAGTCAGGATAAATTAATGGATATGATTTGAAACAAAATTCACTTAAAATGTTCTTGCAGGGAGCAAAAGAAGGGGCAGTTCCTGAATTTCATTTATTTTCTGGGTGTCTGTGCTGAGAGGGTCCAAAGGATTGTGTGGGTCTAACGGGATGCATGTATGTGTCCAAGGGAAGAGGGGGCCACAGGGGGAGCAGGAGAACCTGGGCAGGAGGAGGGGCAGCCAGGAGCTCCATTCTTTTCTTTAATTTCTGAGGTTACCGGGATGGCCTTAAGCAAAGTGGTCAAGTCCATATGCTCCCGAGAAGGTGGTAAAGAAAAGAGGTTAGTAGCAAGAGGGAAGGAGCACAAAGGGAAAATTGTACATTGGGAGCATTGGTCTCCTGGCTGTGGTGTAGCCAGACTGGTTTAGCGGACAGAATGATAGATTGTTTTGTCAAGGGTCCCAGGGTGTGCCCTGAACTTGAAGCACTTTGTTTATCTTGAATAGAAAGGGAAAAGTGCAGACATAATCGATGTCTAGTTTTTAGGAGCTCGAAAGAGGTAGGAGAACAGAGAAGAGTCGGGGAGGTGGGGGAGGTGGGGGAGGTGCAGGCCTTGGTTGTGGCTGTCCATTAACAGATGAACTTGGCCGAGGGCCAAGCTTTAGATGAGAGCGTGTCAGGGCCCCAGTGCAGCCAGGCCTTTTCAGTGGTGGGGTTTTTTTTTTTTTTTTTTCCCTTTTCTTTCTTTCTTTCTTTCTTTTTTTAAAATACCTGCTGACTGTACATCAAATGCTCCCAGGTCTTTGGCTAAAGGCAAGAAAAAAAAACATACACAGCTCAATTTTTTTCCCCTCTGAACCAGTTGAGGCTAGTCTTTTGGCTACATACACAGTTTCTGTCATCTTTCCTGGCTTGCCGTTGGGAAAAAAAGAGTTGTGATAACGCCAGTAACCCAAGGGCTGGGGATCGGAGGGTTGGTGTGTTCAGGAGACCAGAGTGTGTGAGCGCATGTGCCGGAGTATCTGTGTGCCGAGCCAGAGAGGGGCATGGCAGGTGGGCCTGCGTGTGCAGGTAGGAAATCGGTGGGAACCCATTTTTTTAAATGGCTGCAGTTAAACTCCTCGTTGGAAAGGACCTGTGAACTGACCCGTTGGTGGCTGAGCAATATCATATACAAGCAAGGCCCAGGAAAGGCCAGGAGTGGGGGAAAAAAAATGCCCTGTTGGAAGTACGGCATTTCCCAAGCAGGGCTGATGGCAAACCCATGTGTCTGGGCTTGTTTTGTTCTCGATCATCTTATCTTCTTTGGTGTGTTTCTGTGTTTTTTAGTTTATTGTGACACTATGTATTCACTTATGAGTGTTGGCAAGCAAGAGTCATCAGCCCAATAACTTCCTGACATTTTTGGCTCTTTTAATGTGCAGTCTTTGTCCTCTTGCCGCAAGTGGCGAGGTAATTGAATTTCCCTCTTACTCACTGGCAGGAGGCATGTTCTGGCTCCCAGCAGAGGGGCTGCTGGGGCTAACGCTGGGTCCAGAGAATTCCACGAAGGGGACACTGGGGTTTTCAAGTGGTCTGGAGGCCTGTCCAAAGTGCAGTTCACACAATAAAAAATATTTTTTCCCATCATGGACTTGAGAAGGCACCATCGTGAACATCCACGTAAAATATGATCAAATCATGTTTACTTCCCCAGGCTGAAGCCTCACAAGGGAGGTGGATTTTTTTCCCCCCTCTTCGTCTGGGAGCCTATAGAAACTGGGAAAATTTGGAGGTTCCTGGGCTTATCCCACAGATAACCCCCCAAACTCAGCCAAGCCCTTAGATGCTGTCTTCTCTCTCACCGAGGTTGTCTTTGTAACCTGCGTGGTAAGAAAAGGAAGAGGGCCTGAATGAGGGGAAATAAACTCTGAAAAATATGTGTATGTCCTTCCCCCCCCCCCCCTTTCTCCTCTTTTTGGGTCACTCTCACCGAGGTTGTCTTTGTAACCTGCGTGGTAAGAAAAGGAAGAGGGCCTGAATGAGGGGAAATAAACTCTGAAAAATATGTGTATGTCCTTCCCCCCCCCCCTTTAGCCTCTTGTGAGTACATAGAATAAAATGGCAAAAAAGTGCTGCCATTTCTGGTTGTGTGAGCTTGGGCACATTTCTTCATCTTTCCAAGCTCCGGTTTCCTCATCTGTAAATGGAGGCGGGGGGTGGGGGGGGGGCGTGTCACAGGACCCACCTCATGGGACGTTGTGAGCATTATATGAGGATGCTTGCCTGTTTCCCCAAGTGAACACTTGAGCAAAGCTAGTTACTATTATGATTATGACTCATGGCTTACAACTTTTTTCTCCTTTAAGGACTGGGATCTCCATGTAGTTTCTCCCTGTGTGGGGAGAGCCGGTTAGGATGAGAGAACAGGGCAGGGAAGGTTCTAAAGCGCTCACAGCCTCTTTCTGCCTCAAGGTGGGCTCCTGTGGGAAAGGGCCCTTGGGTGGAGAAAGCTCAGGAACCCTTGCAGATCTGGTGTGGTGGGGTGATTGGTGTGGGGGGACTTCTCTCCATCGGCAGGTCCCTCAATGCTTGGCCTCTCTCTCTGCAGACATGTGCTGCCTCAGCAGGAGAATGTGCCTGGGTGTCTGACATAGTTGCTGTGGGTTCAGTGTCCTGCTTCACCACTGACTGGTCAGGAGGGTTTGGGTGAACCGCTTAACCTCTGTGAAATGGAGACTACTCAAAGAACCTCCCTGCCAGGGTCTATGCAAGGGGTAAATGAGAGGAAGCATAAATACACAGGATGCACACCGAGAGTTGCCACTGCCATACTGTGGATCCAACACATTGTTACTCTACCCCATAGCAACCCCAGAAGGGAAGTCCTGTTAGCCCCATTTGATGGAGGAGGAAATCGAGGCTCACCAAGGCTTAAGTAACTTCCCTCCTTAAGGGCTCACAGTATTAAGGATTCTGTCCTTTAGCCTCTAGTCAGTACCGTCTGCCACCTCCTCACGAGGTCTGCCGCTTTCTGCAGTGGTGCTGGGGCACCAACTGGGCGGGAAGCTCTGGTGCTGGACGGTTCGCCCTCCTGTGGGTTCTGTGGTTGAGTTTTTCAGTCTTCTGGGAAGGAGAAGAATGTTCCCATCCAGTCCCTGGGTGGCTGTCCTGGGCGTATTGGAGGAGGCTTCGAGCTAGTTGTTGGAAAGAGCAGTCATGTAAGGAATTCTACTTTGCAAGTAGCCGCTTCTCCATCTGTCCAGAGTGATCTGCAAGTGGGGCGAGGGTCCTGAGAAGATGAGGGAGGGGGTTTTATTATGTGTGTGTGACTTGGTTAGGAGACACTGGAAGGCTGACCAAGAAACCCAGCTAGCGCTTTTAAGGAAGGGCTGGTGGAGTCTGGCTTTCAGCAGTTCTGTTCTGTTGTCTCTTTGGCATTCTCTTCACTCACTGCACCTTTAAAGGGTCCGGAGAATCAGAATTACACTGTGAGGGAGAGAGTGCGTGTGCGTGTGCGTGTGCATGTGCGTGTGTATGTGTGTGTGTGTGTGTGTGTAGGAGGTCCTGAGCGGTAATAATCTGCTTCAAGGCGGTTTTCATTTCTGGCCAAACAAGCGCTGTGGTAAGGCGAGTCCGGAAAGCAGGCAAGGAGACTTGAGGGAATTTTTGAATGGAAACTGCAGTCAACAACTCCATATGATCCACATGTGGCTTTCCCCGAGGCAAGTTTTCAGCTGCATGGTGGCCTCCCCCAGTCACTCCGCAGGCTGCTCTGACACCATTAATATTTGCTGAAGCAAGACCTGAGGTTCGTTGCAGAGGGATTACATAATGTATTCCAAAGACAAATGGCAGGGGTTTCCTTTTATTACTCATCCTTTCAGATTGGCTGGGCCACCAGAGACCACCATTTATATAATTTTAGAGTCGTTGGGTAGTCAGGAGGCGCCTACTGTGTGCGGACACCCCATGGGGGAGCTGAAGAGTTGGCCTCAGCACCGACAAGTGTCACCTGGGACCTCTGCTCACTTGGTAACCGTTCTCTTCGAACCGAGGCAGGCTGTTTAGGTAGACCCACCACCGAGAGGTTGCCGTTGGCATGGATGCAGGCGGTCTTCTGAGTGGGCAGTGGGGATGGAGGTGGCTGCTGAGAATACATGTGGGTGGAGAACTGCAAACCTTTCATTTCAGTTCTTACTCAGCCCTGGGACTAGATCCGTGCTTCCTTCCTTCCCCCTCACCTCTTCGCCTGGCTCCCCACATCTCGACATGCCCCAGGTTGAGGACTGAGCGCCCCAGAAGAGAAGCTCTGAGTTTTGTTGGCTGGGACCCCTAGACTGAAAAGCTGAAGTAATAAAGAAAATACCATTGCTTTAGAGCCCCTAATTCCCCCCCACCCCAGTTTTCTCTCCATTCTCTTGAAAATCAGGCCAGCTCTCTGATGGTGGCCTTTTGTTTCTTTTTCTTTTTTGCTTCTGCCTTCGTTAAGGTAAGCACTGAATTTAATGTCCCAAGAGGCAGGCCGGTGACCTTTCAGGCCAAGTGCCTGGATGTGGCAACGCTATAATAAATATTGAATGGTGAGAGCAATGGAAATTTAACAAAGCCATAACTGAGGAGACCGCGGAGGGGCAGCGGACTGGTTAAGAGGCTGTTGGATGAGCTGGGTAGTATTTCTACTACAAGCTGATTGAAATGTCGACTAAAAATCAATGCTGTTGACTAGTGATAATTTACTGCGTTCCCAGTGCTAAGTAGTTCCCCGCTTAAGAATGTGTTGGCTGGGCAGAGATTAGTTTAGGGAGTTGTGTGTGTCACAATGAATCAGACGCATTATAGGTCAGCCCTTTATTTGTTTCATCATGACTTTTACACAGTCGTCATGTAATTTATGGCTGCTTTCACATTGTCAAACATTCTCATTGCATCTTCTTCCTTAACACACTCCTGACACAGACACGCTGTCTTGGAAGGCTTGGTGTTATTTCCTAATCTGAGGGGAGGCCTATAAACCATCAAATTACACTATCTTTGGGCTAATCTAAATGCGCTGCAGATTAAAATCAGAGCTCATTTGTCCCTGACGCAAATTATTAAGTTCTAATTATAAATATCCATTTAATTACCCCCTACATTTTTATTTTGCGGACCCTTTTGAGCACTGCTGTCTGCAACGGGGGGAGATGCATAGGAGACAGTCTGCGATAATTAATGTACACTCCCCAAATGGTAAAGGATAAACATATGCTGCTTTGTTTGTCTTATTTATTGATTGATTAGATGTATAGAGATTTTGGCATCGGCACAATTCGAAGTTGAAATCCTTTTAAAAATGAAAACTATTTAAAAATCTTTGGGGAAAGAAAAATCACAATATAGCCAACCCAGAGCTTTCAGTTAGAACACATTGTCCTAAAATATGGGATTTTAACCAGATTCTAAATTTGATCCAGTCTAGATTTTGCAGGAGTTAAGAGTGAGAGAAACCATACCTGTTTTGCACCTAGAATGTGAAATCATTGTTATAGAAAAAACTGTAATCTTAAAAAAAAAAACCCAAAACAATATTCTGGTTTCCAGCCCTGCCACTATTTGCTACTAGGAAACTACAGTATCTGCCTGTAAGAGGAAGACAGTTCAGTTGAGAGCATTGTGGTGAACTGTTTTTGATTATCAAACAATAAAGTTAAAAAAAAAAAGAGAGTGATAAAATAAAAGTTTGTACTAGACATTTACTCTTCCATGAAGGCAATGGAAAAATTACCAAGACTGGTTTGGGGGATGGTGAGGATTCAGGTCTTTTGGGATTTTTCTAGAACCAAACTTTGACTTTTAATGATAGTAGAAAGACACTGGTCTGGCAACCAGTATGCCTGGGTTCTGACCCTGAGCTGTGAGACCTTGGGTTCCCTTCATTTCTTGGTGTTTTAGTTTCCTCATCTGTAAAATGGGTAGTCTGGACCAGCTGGGTCTTTAAGCCCCCGTCATATACTAGCATACTCTGAACACCACAGGCAGATTCCCAACTTCCTCTCCTTCCTGCTCTTTTTGGAATCTGGCTGCTGAATGGGGCTCACCTGCAAAGAGGCTAGAGTATTTTCTTGATTTGCCTCAAAGTTGGAAGCTACATTGGAGATGAAGGCTTGGGTTCATGATCCCTCGGCAGAAAGCTTAGGAGCAACTTTCCAATTGCTGGAAGCAAAATGGAAGCGTGGTATAATGGAATGGTGATAATTCACAGAAGTTTCCAGCCTTACAAGATTTCTCCATCTTTTAATTATAGCAAGCTGTTTTTTTGATAAACTCTAAAGAGTGTAATGTGTATTTTCTCCAAGTTTGCTTTTTTGGGCAACTGTAGCTGTGTCAAAATAGAAATACGTTTGACAAAGAAATCAGTTGAATTCAAACAACCAGGTATTTTAAATTCAATTAACTGACTGAATTCAGGGATATTTTCCTCCTTCCTCCCCCCAGAGCTGATTTCTCTGTACGGACATAGCCTACATATGCTGAGTTCTTGGAGTTACAAATTCTTGCTTGTTAAAGGCATCCGATGCAACATGTTTAGAAGAACTCTCCCTCTGTTAGTGTTGAAGACAGCATAAATTGAAGGAAAAATGTTCTTTTTTTATTCATCATGTAGGTAAAAGCATATGGCTGCTTCTGGGACATGTGATCTTTGCAATCCATTTTCTAAACTTGGTGTTTACCATTGACTTTAGCATGGATGTTTCCGTTTTCCATGCTGTCCAGCAAATACCATTGATACGTGGCATTAAATTAGATGTAAAATGATGTTTGCAGAAGCATGCTGAAAGCCAACGTTCAGAGTTAACCCTTGGATAATGATTATCTGAAACTTTCTTTTATTATCCCACGTGCTAAGAATAAGGGGGAAATGAACCAGTTGTGAAATACGTGTTTTTGGTAGGACACAGGCACTCTTGAGATCTATAGCTTCAATAAAAAAGTAATTTATTTAAATTACTGCCTCTTTAACTTATAATCTTTTAGGGATTTTTTTTTTATTAGGAGTGCTCTATTAGGGCGCTGATAATCAGCTATTTCAGATTTTGTATGCTCTTCTGCCTCTGGTAAAAAAAAAAATGTTGGGAAAAAAAACCCCAACAGTGAAAAGGAAAAAATTTAGCTCTAACTTAAGCCAAATGAATAGAACGGATGGATCGAATGAATGGCAGCCACCTAGAGGCACTATTTTCCCCTTCGGTTATTACCTGAAGAGAAAGCACGATAACGTTCATGCCAAACAGATAGGCGACAAAATATGTATTCAGATATGAAGTTTAGGATTTCATAGCCCGATAGTCTCTCTCTCTCTCTCCCCTCCAATTGTATTGTGCAAATGTATCAGCTGTTGGATTGTTAATGTCTGATAGGATGCTGCTGCTTAGGACAGTCTTGGCTTACTAATGGGGTCAGCTGTGTCACAATGTGATATATGGATTATGTTTACCACGGCATATTTTGTTTGCGAGCTGGGCTGTGAGATGGGAGCAGATGATAAATGAAGGTACCCTACAGTTTTCACACTAGTTCCTGTGGTCCGGAGTCTCCAAGACAATCACAAGCAGTGCTGACAATGGAGAAGTATTTATGGGGGCATAATTGACTTCAGAATTTCACATCTCTGGCTGAAGTTTAAGATGTGATAGTCCATTATGTTAATGTCTTTATTTAAAGGTCCTATTTGACTTCAGGGTTTTGTTGCTAAAACCTTGGTCAATTCATGAATCTTTGGGCTAGTTAAATGACTTTCCAGTGGCTTTCTGTGCCTGGATGATTCATTTGCTTTGGCTCCTGTGTGTGTATGATTTCTAAGTTTATTTCTCAAGTTTCACTGGCAATGAATGATTTTTCTTACTGGAGTCTTGTGTGGTACACCTATAAAAGACTTGTGATGCCTTTTGAAAAAAAATTCCCCGATACAGCAACACTGTCATCATGAGACATAGCATATACATACACATACACACATTTATACATACATACACGCTACGTGAATACACATATACGTACATTACATGTATATACTGTGTGTATATATAGTGTGTGTATATACAGTGTGCGTGTATATATACACACACACACACATACTCTCTATATACATATAGAGAGAGAAACATTGAGAAAGTAGGAAGATCTTTAGATTTACCGTGATTCCATTAAGTTAGTATAAAAGTTTTAAAAAATCGTTCACGTGAATACCTCTTTTCATCAAATTCTGATTTAGGCAAATAGCATCCTCGTACTATTTTGTCTTTGAGCGTCTGTTATTCACATAGCCCTGGATTGAAGGGCATAATTGCAAATTTAGGGACAATAATCTCAAGCTGAAATCACGTATGGCTGCCTGTACCTTTTGCCTTCGCTGAGTTGAGAAGGCTGGTTTTTCTCTTGCTCGGTGGCTGTAGCACTTGTTGCCTGGAAGTCCCTTCTTCAGAGTTCTGCCAGGAGTATATTTCCCCGGACCTGCCTCTGCATCTGGTTAAATGGACTTCAGTAATCTGTACAGTTATTTCTTACTTATTTTATATCCTGAAAGATATTAAGTCCAACAACCTTTTACTCACCGAGTCTATAGAGAAAACGGCCAGGCAATTTTTGTTTCAATCTCCGTGTCTCTCTGGAGCAGTAGTTCCAGAGGGTGATCAATAGGTTTTATTGTAGACCTTACTGTCTTTAAAAGCACTGTGACCTTATCCTGTCTAAAAATAGTATTTGCTCTTGCCTGTAGAACCTTGACCTGTGAAAACCCATTTGGAACATAAGTGACATATCTAGTCAGCTGTATATCCAAGACATGCTCTGTGAATGAATTCTGTGCAGAACTGTCCAAGAGAACACTTTCTTAAACGAAAAATAAATACCGGTTCTGAACACTGGGAGCGCACCTGCCTGCCCGATGCGGTGATGAGCCACCTGGTGGGGAGTAAGGGCGACTCGGGGGCTGGTGGGCATTGAGAGGGGTGAGGACCCTCACAGAGGACTTTCGGAGCGTGCATCTGGCCCCCAGTAGGGCAGGGAACTGCAAGAGGCAGGAGTTTGGGCTAAAGTGCAAGATAGCTTTAAACAAAGTCTGTCACCCCTTTTAGAGAGTGTGACTCTCCCAATGCTTTCCTTGGCAGCTTCAGTCTCGAACCCTGGTGAAAGGGATTCTCCCAAGCATAACCTAGATGGAAAGAAGTATTTCAGAGTCTAAAGTAACTTCCCTATTTAATGATAAGAAATTACTTTCACTTTATTTATTTTTTGGTGTGATAATGGTTTTGTGGTTTTTTTTTTTTTTTAAAAAAAGAATCTTTATCTTTTAAAAACACATACTGAAGTGTTTACTGATGAAATGATAGGATGTCTGGAATCACTGTAAATCATCAGTGGGCAGGGCTGGCGATAGTTAAAACAACACTGGCCGCGAGGTGCTGGATGATGCGTACCCGCGAGCTGATTTATCATTCTCTCTACTTCGGTATATATGTGAGATTTTCCCGAAAATAAAGGCGCTGCCTGAGTGGTAAAGAGCAAAATGGCCTTGTTCGGTGGGTATTGTTTCTTCACCAAGGGTTTGGCTCAGAGGCAGTGAAGAGGCATGGGTCCTGCCTCTTGGTGAAGAAATCACCTGTGAGCCCAAGTCTTGCATCTGGAAGGTTCGCTGTTAAGGGGGTCGTCTTAGCATCTGCACTGTGCTCCATATGCTCCTGGAAGAAAAGAGAGCCCATGGGTTTTTTTGGTGCATGAAGAAGAGTTGGAGGTGGAGTTTGACCAAGTTTCAGCGCCGCTGCCTCTTTTCATCCTGGTGGGTGTTAGGAAGAAGGAGGTGGGCAGTGGCCACTCCCCTAATAGTGTTGAGGAAGACAAGGCTCTTGGGCCTTCCTGTGGCCGTTGGAGCCCTGGCTGTTAGAGAAGCGTGGTTTGCCTGACAGGAGGCTGACCACACTCTAAGGAGGAAGGGGACAAAAAGTGCTAGTCAAGGGAGGACTGGGGCACAGCCCCCGACAGATGAAAGGCAGGGGTGCAGTGATTGCACAGTCATAAAGGGGCATCGCGTTCTCCTGTTTAGCAACAGCCAGGACAGTCACCTGCCTCCTGGAAGCTGAGACCAGCCTCTCTGAGCCATTCCCAGGCACGGGTCCCCCTGGTTTCACAAAATGTCTGCTCCTGCTTGCTTCATGTGGAGGCTATTATTAGCAAGTGTCACTCAGTTATCTTGAGAGTGGCGCTTTTAGCTGCCATCTAAGTGGCAGCTTGGGTTTATAGCAGATTAAATTAAATTTTAGGCTGGTTTGGCTTCACTGGCAGTAGACAATAGGAGCAGCTGTTGTAGAAATGTATCCTGGCACCCTCCAGGACCGGTGTGTGCGTGTGCATGTGTGCACGTGCTCAAAGGTGCACCTGTGGGAGTTCTGAGCATGCAGGTGACTCCTGGGTGATTAGGGATCTGATAGGCCATCGTTGAGGGAATGGGGAAGGTGCCATTGTCTGGGGCTGACTGCTGGGCTACACCTCCTTTTTCTCTTTTCCCCATTTCATTCCTTCTTCAAAAATATGTTCAGACAAATAGTTTCTCCAACTTGGTTTGATTGTGCTTGGTTGGCAAAGGAAGTGCACAAAGCTGGAATAATCTTTCTACTGTTTGCACACCCATGTCAGTGTCTTTCTGCAAAGAAGGGGCTAAGCTTGCATAGAAACACCAGTGGAAACAAGCAGAGAAGGGTGTGGATGACTTCTGGCTAATTGCAGCGTGGGGACCAAGTTGATCTGATGGGTGATGTAGGCAGAATATCTGGCTGCCCCCTGTCCTGCTTTATGTCTCGGATTCCTGTAGGTCCAGCAGGCAGACCCGCATGGGAGTGGGAGGAAGGTTTTTGCTCTTTTAGACGCAAATATCTTCTCCTTGGTGCTTGTGCCTGGTGCGGTTGTGCCTGTGAATTTAGGACCTTTATGCCTTGTACTGTTGAGTCAGAGCAAAGCAGTGCACGTCAACATCACTTTTGAAAAATGCTTCCGAAAACTCTGTGGGGATAATTTCTCCTTCTTATAAGCAAAATGCAAATGTGTACATTATTCCACAGAAGGGCAATGCTCTTTACTTTTATCATCTAGATTTAAAAAATTCTGTGGCACTTGATTTCAGTTCCTCAGACTCCAGAATTTATACTCACTGATTAGTAATACATTATGCAAATAATTCAGTTTACATATCCAAATACTGTTTTGCATCATTCACACCTCATGTCTTGGAAAAAAAAAGTGAAATGTTTCCTCAAAATAAACAAAACCTGCAGAAGAGTTTATTGTAAGGGTGAAAATTAAAGAGGCATCCATTTGCCTGGGAACTTTTGAGGAAAATTTTAACGATACTCCTGCATAAATAATTTTGCAAGGTTTTCTTATTTTTATTTTTTGGCTTTTGCCCATAGGCCATGCCTTTCAAGGTATAGTATGTTATCTTTGGCTTTCTGCAGTATTCAATTTTTGGAAAAAAGAAGCCATAACACCATTACGCATTTGTGCATAAATACATCAGCTGTAAGTGAAAATTCAAGCTGAATTATTTGAAGGAGGTACAATAATTGCTTACCAGTGACATGAGTTTTCTGCCAGAGAGAGGGGAGAGTAAGTAGATGCAAACTTTTATGCTCTATGTCAAGAGAGAGTTAAGTAAGCATAGCCATGAGTGCTTAAGTTATAGGTTGGCAAATGGCAGTGCCAAAGGAAAGTGTCTTTTAGCAGCCAGTGGGTTTCTGTTGTCACTGGAGTAATTCAGGAGAACACTGGATGTGACCTGGAGCCCCTGTCTGAATAAGCACGTTCCCATGGCCACGTGAATGTCTAAACCAGTGGCTTTGACCTCACGTGTCAGAACAGAATTGGCCTCAGCCATCTGCCCAGGATTTCGGCGGTTCCAACCTCACTCTCTGGAGTAGTTCACTTAATGCTGTTGCAAAGTATGTCAGATTTGGGGAGAAATTTCCTTGAGAAGGCAGGAAGGACGGCAGGAAGGGAAGAAAGCAAGGGGGGACCTTATTTTCTCTCTGCGGCGTGAATGCTGTCATCTTTCTCGGACGATGCTCCACGCCCATCCCTCCTAAAAGGGTATAGACACGTTTTTGGCACCACGTGAAGTCAGCGTTCCAACATGTTTTTAATCTTTAACTTTCACATCGTTAGAAGTCTGATGTACTGACTTTCAGCTGCCTGGAGATAGTTCAGGGCACAGCACCCGACAGGTGTAATGTTTTGTGTTTTATGTCTGAAAAATGCCTTAAAGATGTTGATACCCACATTCTGAACATGCATGGTCCTTCTTGCTCCACTTTTACACCTACTCTTTTTTTGTAGCCTGTGTCTGATAGGGCCCTTGGTGTGTTTGGGAGACAAGAATCTTCTTGGCCTGGCATTACCTACCAGAGTGTCAGGATTGGGAAATCCCAGGACTCTTCATTTTCTCTCCCGGGTTGAGAGATGTCTGCCATAGCTCTCATTTTGCTGTGGATTGTGGGGAGACAGATTTGGTGGGTGCTGTGGCTTCAGGTCTCAACTTGAATGACGGAAGGTCAGCAACAAGCAGCCCCCTGAACTGCCGCCGTGAACGACTGTGTCGATTTTTGCCAGGAAGCATGTTAATGGGGTCCATCCAGCTTGACTTGAGCCTGAGGAGTCATTGCTGGGTCCTCAGGATGCCCTGCGGCACCCCGTCTTAACGTCTGGCTCTGGATGGACTTTTAAGGGAACTCTGTGATGATGAGCAGGCTCTTAGTATTTCCTCAGCATTCTCTGGTGGGCTGTTCCCCACCCTAACCCCTGCCCCCGCCAGCGTGTGGCGATTCTCAGGTGGAACGCGATGCTTCTCACCTTGTCCGCCAGGTCCGTGTGTGTGAGAAACTGACATTCTCACGTGCGATGTCCTCCCAGGCTGGGTCCCACCTCTTACTCTCCACTTGAGTAAGTGTATTGAAATTCAGGTGAGTTGGAATGCCATTTTACAGGCACAATCTCGAGTCTACTCTAACGCAGACACTTCCAAAGTAAATACATTTTATTAGTAATAAGTGGTAACATTTCTCTGGACTCACTTCACTACCGGCTGCAGCACGGCCATGCGGAACCGAGAGTCTGATCCACGCCGCCTTCACCTCCAGTGCCTTAGGCGATGGGGGAGCGGATGCTGGTGGAGGGAACCAGGCAAGGTGATGTCAGGCCCAGCGTTGTCGGAGGGAGTTTGGGCCTGATTTTGTCTTTTTAAATTAAGATAGCGGAATCTCAGTAATTAAAGTGTTTTCAAAAAAATTTCTCTCTCCCTAAAATTGACTTTCAGGGCAAGGCTTCTTGTTTCTCATTGACCAGAGTATCTGCAGAATCACAGATGACAGTACAAGTCTTTGGGCATGGGCGTTTTTCTTCGTGCAAGGGGGAAGTAAATACTTACTGAGCATCTTCTGTGTAGATGTAGAATTGTGAAGTTCTGTTGTTTCCTGTGTCTTTTATAGATGAGGCACGTTGAGGCTGAGCGGGGAGTCAGGTGCCTAAGTCTACTCACCAGGCAGTGATAGAACTGACAGAGCCCGGGCCCTCATGCTTTCATCCCTGGCTTCATCCCTGGCCCTCTGTCCCAACTCTCCTGGCCCAGCGGGACCCAGGGTGGCCCTCCTGCACTTCTTATCAGAGACCCGTGCTACTCCCAACGCTTTTCGGTATGACAGCTGCAGTGGTTTTCAGAACTGGAGCTTTTGCTGGGGGAAGATCCCGGAGCTCTCTGGGCAATGCTAACCTAGGGATCCCGTGGTTAAAACCCAAACAACAAACACCCAACCACCCGGGCCATTGCAGAGGGTGGTCGTGTTGCTTTGCCTTGTTCCTTTCCACGTCCTCTGCCCGGTTTTGAGTGGGCCTTCCCGCTCCGTTTCCTGATAGGGCTCCCGTGTTGTGGCAGTTCTGAAGTTTGCACCGGGTGCGCGCGGAACAGCTTGGCGTTGTATCCAGATCACAGGACAGATGGGGTAGATGGAGTTGGGGTGGTGGCGCCCCTCTCAGTGCAGATGGGTCCTGAGAAGTGGTCGGTCCAGCCTCTTCCTCCACCAGGGCTCTATTTTTAAAGACACCTCTCCTTATCTGGAAATCCTTCCTTTCATCTGCCTCAAATCCCTTATGCTTCAGTTTAAGCCCATTTCCTCTTCATTCCAGAGAAGACAGAGGATCTCATCACCAGCTCTGGGCTGAAACCCCTCATAGTTTAGAATTCTTTGCTCTACTCCCTGCCACAGACTCCTTCCTGAGTAATCTCTAATCCCTAAACTTGAACTCATAGATCTATTATTTTTAAACCCATTTATTATTTTTGTCCCTCTCTTTAGAACTTCCTGGTCTCCCCGGTCTTTTACTCACACGTTAGGCTAATTACTGCTGAGTGCAATGACAAGATGCCTTAGTTTTCCACATTCCTTACTCCTACAGCTGCACTCAGGTATCTTTGCTTGTTTTTAAAAGACCAGTGCTTCATTGATGACTCATGCTCAGCTTGATGTCCACTAGGAACCCTAGATCTTTGGCAGCCATCTTTTTTTTTTTTTTTTTTTTTTTTTTTGATTTCCATAGTGGCTTTACAATGCTGTGTTAATTTCTGCTGTACAGCAAAGTGAATCAGCTATATGTGTACATATATCCCCTCTTTTTTGGATTTCCTTCCCATTTAGGTCACCACAGAGCACTGAGTAGAGTTCCCTGTGCTATACGGTAGGTTCTCATTAGTTATCTGTTTTATACGTAGTAGTGTATGTATGTCAATCCCAATCTCCCAATTCATCCCAGTCCCTCCTTTCCCCCCTTGGTGCCCATACGTTTGTTCTCTACATCTGTGTCTCTATTTCTGCTTTGCAAATAGGTTCATCAGTAACATTTTTCTAGATTCCACATATATGCGTTAGTGGATCTTCCCGGACCGGGGCACGAACCCACGTCCCCTGCATCGGCAGGCGGACTCTCAACCACTGCGCCACCAGGGAAGCCCGGCAGCCATCTTTAAGTGCAGTTAAACTTTCACTCAACCGTGTGGATGCCACACCTCTCCCTTGCCAGACACCCTTCTCTGTCCTTGTCTACACTGAACTTGGTTCTCCCCTCCTGTCCCAAGTTCCCTGGCCACCTTTCTGCTTCACCAGGTGATGGAGAGTTATGATCCTGTCTCTGAAGGGGCCTCCTCCCTCTTGGTTCCTATCCCACTGACAACTTCACGGAGGCTGAGAAATACAGTGAGTGGCTTTTCTTGCCTCACTTGCTGCTGGAGAGAGAGCTGTTCAGAACTTTGCTCTGACATCTGGAGAGCATAGGTTTTGGGGGAGCAGAGCCCAGATTCCCCACGAGCCGGCAGAGCCAAGTCTTTTTTGAGTTTCCAGCACAACCTGTGTTAAAATAATAGGAGTTGGTCATTGTGTTTAATAGTAGAACAGAGTCTAAGTGCACATCATAAGCACATCTTTTCTGTGTGCTGGGGTGAGTAGAGGTGACCGTGAGTGTGTAGGATGATATGAAGAGCGTTACAGACATGGGAAAGCATTTCAGAGCACACAAACATGGCATGAGTAATCGCAGGCTTATAGCCACAAGGCTGCATTTTCAGTCCCTGCCTCCCTTTTTTTGTACCCCAGTTCAATCAGTTAAGATGGAAAAAACGTGATGAGAAGAGGGGCCACCCGCCCTTCGGACTCCAGTGTGTTTGTGGCCCAGGACCCCTGCATGAGTGGGGACCCAGCAGAGCCCGGAGAACACGCCCTGCTTGGAACTTTCTTGGACTGACTGGCTCACTTCCCGTTCTGCCCAGCCCAGAGGTGACTCGGTAATCCCCGCAGTGTATGACCGCACAGTGACCTAAGTGGTCTGGGAACTTCTGCCTCCAGTCTCAAGTCAGGAGCAGAAATGGGGCATCTGGGAAGCTGGGTGATCAGAAGTCGGTTGGAAACGCCTGTGTCCATGTCAGACCCCTCCATGCACTGCCATGTTCTCCTTTCTTGAAAGCACTGGGCTGTGTTTCAGGGAAGAGGGAGGTAGCCAAACCCCACATACATGCACTGAAGGCTCGTTTCTGTGTTGTCTACCCCCTGGGCTGGAGCTCCAAGGTCCTTTCTGCAGGTAACTAAGAACGTCTGAGCCTGGACCTGGCACAGCCCTGACGGTCGCTTTCTTTGGAGAAAGTGTCGCTCTGGGATTAGTGAGAAGGCATCCGTAGTATCCATGTTGCCTCGTGGGTTTGGTGTTTTCTCCTCCCCAGACCATAAGCTTTTTGAGAGCGGGGATCGTGTTTTATTTTTCGTGTTTTCATGCCCCACATAATGCTAGTTCATTATGGGATTTAATTCATACTTCGTTCTGGCTGACTGATTGGAAATGGAAGAGCCGGGCTTTGAATCGGATGCTTTGGCTCCCAGACGTGGAGAGGTGCCGAGGCTGGGCAAGTTTGCTTGCCTCCTTGTTCCCTGGGGAGAAGATGAGAGAGCTTGAGGTTGGGGTGAGGGATGGCATCTTTGCGGCCTTCACTCTGTGCTCGCCTTTTCTCTTGGCCAAGCAGTAAGGTCTCTGCTTGTAGTTCCTGCCCCTTCTCACCTGAAAGTGGGTGCGGGGAGGCTCCTCAGGGCTGGGCAAACACGGGGAGGGCAGCTAGGGGTTCCCCTGGGGGTGTGGGAAACTGGGAGCCGCGTCCTGCAGACAGCCCGGGGCTTACCGGAAGGGAGTACGGCTGCGCTCAGAGGGACAGTACTGCTGTCCTTCTGGCAGCTCTGGCTAACGCTGGGTTGTCTTTGGGTGATTCTCTCTTTTTTTGGTGTATGTATATGGAAGACCTTTGATATTTGAGTAGGGAAATTCTCACTTCGTGTTACCCTCTTCAATTAGTTGGGAAGAGAGTCATCCAGACCAACTAGATTTCTTTCATAATAAAAAGGAACCTCAACTGAATTCTGTGTTTAGGTGGCTTGTTCTCCAAGTCCCAGGACTGTCCAGAAATGGGTTCCTCAGAAGGACCAGTCTCAGGACTCCTGTCCCATCAGTGGCCAGGGCAGCCCACAGCCTTCTAGTTGAGCTGTGATCTTTCTCGTGGTACTTTTTTACCTGTTCCTACCTGCAGGAGGTGGCCAAGCATGAAAGCTTTCCCCTTGGAGAGCTGTTAGAGCACTGCTGGCTGGCAGTGCTCCAAAGTATTGGTAGCCCGGGACCCCTTTGTAGGTGTTGACCCAGCTGTGCTCCATTCTAGAGCTGGGTCTCGCTTCTAATTTCCCGATAATGGCGCTATGGGGGTATTATTTGCTGTGGGAGCCCTTTTCCCATCCTGGCCAGGGTGGCTTCTGCTGTGGGTGAGAGTGGGCAGCCAGTCCTTTGAGGCTGGGGGAAAGGAGAGGGCCGGGCAGGGAAGATCCCAGCAGGACTTGAAGATATGCTCCAACAAAAGAGAAGCAGGAGTTCTTGCCAGAAGCTGGCCCGGTCCCCACGCCTGCCAAAAGCGCTCGCAGGGGTGGTGTGGCTTCCGGGCATTGGGCGGTGGCTTCTGCTGCAGAGTTGGGGGCGCACAGAAGCAGCATCTCCCTCACCATCTGGCAGTGAACACCACTGAGGAGTGGGCCCCCGGAGGCAGGAACTCCACGTAGAGCCCCTCCGAGGACCAAATTCCTGGTCCCCTCCTCCCACATTCCCCCATCGTGGAGCGGGGTTGACTGCATGGATTGGATACTGGGACAGTATTGGGATGTGCCTCAGACCTACTCAGCATGTGAGCCCCTTGCTCTGAGCATCCTCCTCCCAGACGAGGCCCTTTCAAAGAGTAGTGCTGGATGAGAAAGTCATTCACCACCCTTCAGAGACTCTACATGCATTTTGGTGGGGGGTGGGGCGAGTGCTCAAAACTCTCCCCGAAATGGGACTGTTCTGTGGGCCGTCCTTTCTCTGCCTGTCTCGGGGGTAACCAGGGGTGGTGGTGTGGTCAAATGTGACTTGTCAGCTTTTGCCCTCGGTGTTTTTTTTTTTGGGTGAGATTCATCTCTGAGACAGCTCACAGGTGGAAGTCCTCTCTCCTTGTGTCACTGAGTGGCTGCCATGGGGGTTGGCAGTGTGGTCAAGTGTCCTCCTTCACCGTGGGTGTGCACTTCAGTAAAACCTGCCTGTTCTACCCCTGGTTAAAGGTGACTCATAGTTGAGAAACTGAAAGAAAATAAACCGACTTCACCAGACTGTGAACCTCTCCAGGCTCTGAAGCAACCTTAAGCAACCTAGGGACGTCCTGGTGCCTACATCATGGAAGCCTCTTAAATGAGACAAGCAATGTGAAGTTATTGGAGGCTTTCATTTCCACAGGATCAAAGACTTAGAGCTGAGAGGTGAAGCTGCCATCTAATCTCGTTGTTAAAATTCAACATGTGTTCATTGAGCGCTTACTTTAATGCCTGGCACTGTGTTGGGTGCTGGAGATGGCAGAGGTAAACAAGACCAGGCAAGCTCCCGCTCGTGAAGCATTCTCATTTAGGAGAAAGGGTGTGTGTGTGTGTGTGGGGGTGCATATCCCTTATACCCGAGAGCCAGACACGCAGCCAGAAAATCTAAAGGACCCAGGCCAAGAAAGGTGAAGTGACTTGCCCAGGCCGCCCAGCTACCTAGCAGAGCTCAGCCACAGCCCAAATAGGTTTTTCTGAGTCCCAAATCCATGGTTTCTCTAGCACGTCATGCAGCCCGCTTTAGCGACGCCACAGAGTTAGATGTGGGGTCTAGGTGCCTTCTGAATCACCCCCTGAAAGCATCCCAGGTGAGCAGGCTTCCTCTTCTAACAGCTCCCCGGGGAAGCTGCATACCAAGCTTCCTTTGCAACTCCCAAAGCCAGTGTTTCTTATCCTTCCAAGTTGTTTGGATAAAGTTGCAGGCCCAGATGGCTGCATACTTCTTTTGGAGTCACTGAGATACTTGTATTTCTCGGGAAGAGTTACTGTGTCTTTGGCCCAGTAGTAAGTACTGAACCCATTCTTTTGCCTTTGAACACTCCTCCCGTTGCTGGAAGGACAACTTGGCGAGTTGGGTGTAGCAGATGAAGCACCTCACATTCTTATTTATTTGCGTGTTTGTTTGGAAAGAGAAAATAAATTCCCATTTACTTTACCATCCCTCTTCCTCCTGGAGGCAGTGCACAGAGCTTAGAGGAGAATCAAAGGCACCCTCCCTGGAGCCACGTCTAACATTACAAGCTTCTATGCCTACTGTATTTTCAACTTATTACAGCTTTTCTGTGGCTCGGAAAAACCCTTGACCGAGTGATGATTGTTTTCATGAAATGGTGCAACATGTAAAGCTATGGTTGTCATTAATAGTGCAGTTATGTAGAGTGTAGCTCTCTAAGCCTTCAGTTTCAAATCAGATCAGCGCTCTGTTAACTTAAAATAGCCCCCAAAAAGAAGAAAGAAAAAAAGGAACTGTCGGAAATCAGAGGGAAATATTAACATTATGAAACATGTTAACAAGTGGCCATTAGCACTTTATGTCTGCATGAATAGCATCTTTAAGTGTTTTATTGGTAACAGAATAGAGTGGAGTCACAGAGAATGGCATTACTTTTCAAATTGGCAAGTTCTTTAAATTCAGACTTCCTGTTATTGCCTGCCGGGGAGCATTTATTCACCTGTCAAAATGTGCGCCAGGGTGGGAAAAGGTGCTTTAGCTTTCCTGGCTGATCCCGGGCTCTCAGGTGTGAGGGATTTGTCCCTTCACTGTGGCCCCCTCCACACCCTCCCCACCAGGAGGAGGGAGAGCCTGAAAGCACAGATGGAGGAAGAGTAACGCCATGCAGGAAGCTGGCTTCTCCGGGCTCTGTGCCTGGCCCAGGGCCCCTGCACTGCGCTGATGTGCGTGCCCACGTCTCTGTATGCCTGGATGGGTGGCTGGCTGCCAGGAGTGTATGGGGACCACTGAGTGGAGGTGGTGGAGAGCTCTGAAGGTTGGCACCTCCCCAGGCTCAAAGCCTCTTCTCCTTCTAGTGAGTCCTCAGAAGCCTTAGGGAA
>NW_006791012.1:7842159-7846752 GCF_000442215.2 Lipotes vexillifer
CCCCCGCCATTCTTCTTTTCTCCAAGCCAGCTGAACCCCTCCATTTATATTCTAATGCAAGGTGCTCTTCCCCCTGGGCTTCAGGGCTTGTGTGGGCTCTGGGGGGAGAAAAGAATTTGCCTCACACTCAGACTCCAAAGCCCAGGTGCACCCAGATCAGGCTGCCTGGGCTGAGTGGCCTCCTGGCAGGTTAGAATTCTGGAGGTTCACTCATTCATTTTTCAATACTTTTTTTGAACACTTGCCACGTGCCAGGAACTGTTCTTGGTGTTGGGCATATAGTGATGGTCAAAGCATTCAAATGTCCTTGCTCTTGTGGGACATTCTCGCTGCGGAGACGGACAATAAATGAATAAACAGGTGAGTCAGAAGATGTCAGAAGACGGCCAGACTGCTTCCCTATTCCAAAATAGGGCATGTGTGGTGAATATGCTTCTAACAGGGTGGTTAGGGACCGCCACTCTGAGAAGCAAAGGCTCCCAGGAAGTGAGGCAGTCGCCATGTGGGTTTCTGGGGGAAGAGGCTTCCAAGCTGAGCGAACAGCAGATGTGGAGGCCTGTGCATAGCCGGCCTGGCTGTAGAGCAGGAGGGGGCCGGCGGTCAGAGTTGAAGGAGTCGGGGAGGCGGGTGCAGGAGACCAGCCAGCGCCTGCCTGTAGGCCGTTGTGAGGACTGGTTTTGACCCCACGGGAGATGGAAGCCACTGGAGGAGTGGCATCGTGTGGCTGCTGTTTAAGACTTGACTGTGGGGAGGTGAGGCAGAATCAGTCAGGAGACTGTCGCCACAATCCAGGCAAGACGATGGCACCTGGGATCAGGGGCCCAGGGATGTGAGAAAGGGTTGGATTCTGGACATATTTTGAAGGTGAAACCAACAGGATTTGCTGACAAGTTGAACGTGGAAGAGAGGCGTTAAGGTGGACCCTAAGATGTTTGGTCTGGTGCCTGGAAGGGTCGAGTTGCTGTTTTCCGAGATGGGGAAGGCATTGGGGGTGCTCGGGAGGATGGGCTGCCCAGTTCGAGCTGCGGGCGGCTCCTCTCGCTCCTCTCCCCAACTTCTCCCCTTCATCCTCCTCTTCTGCCCCTTCCTCCTCTCCTTAGGGCCCTGGGTGAGGCTTAGACTTAGCCTGTTCAGGAAGGCTTGCCCCTTTTGGGGCAGTTAGGAGAGCTCTAGCAGACGGCCTGTAGCCAAGATGACTCATGTCAAACTCTAACTGTAGTTTTTTAGGGAAGGTGTTTCTCTGAACTTTTATTTATTTATTTATTTATTTTGCGGTACGCGGGCCTCTCACTGCTGTGGCCTCTCCCGTTGGGGAGCACAGGCTCCGGACGCGCAGGCCCAGCGGCCATGGCTCACGGGCCCAGCCGCTCCGCGGCATGTGGGATCTTCCCAGACCGGGGCACGAACCCGTGTCCCCTGCATCAGCGGGGGGACTGTCAACCACTGTGCCACCAGGGAAGCCCTTCTGAACTTTTTACCCAGTTTCCTTCTCTAGTTTTCTTTAGCTACCAGACACAACTTTTAGACTTTGTTTCTTGCATTTCTTTCCCTGAGCTTGTTTTCTCAGAGTTCAGGTAAACCATCAGGGGCTGCTGGAGAACCATGAGATTTGGAAATGGGTATATAAGCTCTGGCCCTGGACAGCACCCTCTTCAGGTGCCTGAGGCTTTTTAGGAATCCACTGCTGTGTCTCTTGTACCTCCAGAGAGTTCTTTTGCGAAGAAGCTTTTGCGGCTCTGCTGTGCTCAGATCTGCTGGTCAGCCCCGGGTATGGAATTTCTTATGGAAACCCGGTGTTCTCCTTTCCCCTGGTCCGCCTCCTCCCTTTCCCCATTCCTGGAAAGAAGTTGGCTGGCCGATAGAGTGTTTTTCCTTGAAAGGAGAGTGGAGAGCCCTCTAATGGAAAAGTAAAATCATTCTTGGAATCCTCGTAACAACCAAGCTGGCCAAAGCTGAGACCAAGTAAATTATTTGGGGGTAATTTGCAAGGACCTGAATCAAAATAAATTGCTTTCTTGCCCTGGCCTCAGCTTGAATCTTTAGTCCAGAAGCCGGTGATTTTAGCAGTCTGATAAGAAATGAGAGCCAGCGTTTCTATCTGAGCCACCTTTGTTTTGAGGGTGTCTTTGAGGTTTTAGGGCTCACAGGTGAGCATCTTTTGTCAGCAACAGGTTCCTTATCATAGGAGGAGTGCCTTTGCCCTCAAATCTCAATAAAGGTCTTAAATGACAGCATTTAGAGCATGAGTTTAACATCCCTCAAGTCAGACCTTAGTTTTCCATCTCCTTTATGGTGCTAGCTTTGCTACATGTACAACAAATTATTCTGGAATCATAGGTGACTCAAGGGAGAGCTCATGGAAGAGTCTAGGCTGCCAGCCTGGAGGTCGAGCCCTGCCTTCGAAGAGATTCTCAGGGACATCCAAAAGCCTCTAGCCACTCCCACGGTCCCAGATATGTGAGCGTCGGCCTCCTCCCGAAGCTTCTCATAGCCACACCCCTCTTGGACCAGTTTGCCCAAGTGGGAGTTCCCGAGACCCATTTCTGTCCTTGCCCATCAATCATATCCTTCCCATCCTGGAGGAAAGGAAAGTCCTCTTCAGAAAGGGAAGAATCCAGCACAGCTCCACACTGGCTGTTCCGTACCTTATCTCCACATTCCTTTAGAAATGTGTCTTGAAGTGTTTGTCTCCCAGCAACTGACAACCTCCTCATTTTTGTAAATGTCATACTCAGTAACTGGGCTGCGTGTGGCCCCTTTCACCACTGCAGGGAGAGTGGCCTGGGCGGAATTCTGCGTCTCCAGCAAGCTTTTCCTGGGCTCCTCTTTCACATCAAGCCTTCTCCGCCACGTTCTAGGGCAAGTGTGGCCGAGTTTGCGTTTCCTCCTTTCTTTTCTCCTATTCTTTATTTATATAATTTTTTGCACTTGTTTGCAGGAGGGGGTAGACAACCCTGGGGCAGTCAGCATGTTAGTTTGGCTCTTTGAGATGAATAACTACTTAGCTGTTGCTCAACTACTTTTGTTTGTGAAATAAAGGGCAGTAAGCACCATGACATGAGAGAATTTCAGGTTTATTGTGATTTCTTTTTTGTGTCTGCATCTGTCCTGCTCCATTAGGGCATTACCTCGTAACTCCTTAGGAACCAACACCGAAGACCATATGATTTTAAAGCTTTAAAAATCTGCGTGTGTAATAGGTCTTTTGTGAATTTTTTTTGTTCTTTTGCTTTAGAAACTGTAATAATAATCCATAGTAATTATCCCATAGTATGCTGTCCTTTGTTACAGGAGCACTGGATTAGAGTGAAAACGTGTCCTGTATACAGTTTCAACAGCTTGATTTTGCTCCTTCCTCCCCCTCCACCCCCCTTTTCTGTCTTGTGCTATTTGGAAGACAATTTCCACATTTCTGCCATATGTCTTAGAAAAGCTCCGGACTTAGAGGCAGTAGCAGACTTAGGACAGCAAGCTTAGTTCAGGTGGGGAGGTGGCCCTGTGTAACAGACTATTATGCAGACAGTGAGCTGTTCAAACAGCTGCATTTGGGGGCTTCCCCCCTGCCCGCCCTCTCTTCTTGAGAGACTCCAAAACATCTGAAAATGCAAAAGCACTTCACCAGGTTTTAACTTTTCTGGCTTGAACAGAAGCAGCTTCAAATCAGCATGAGCACAGCAGTCTTTGTATGTTTTGTACACATTTTTTCAGCTTTTCAAGAAGGACAAGCCTTTTTTTTCCCTTTCTCTCTCTCTTCCTCCTCCTCCTTCTTTCTTCCTTTTTTTCTTCCTCCCTTTCCTCCTTCTTTCCTTTCTTCCTTCCTTCCTTTTCCCTTGTTTTGCATTCTGCTGAACTGGAAGAGCATTTAATCCTTGGCCTCCTGTCTGTTGAGATATTATGTTTTTTTAAATAGTGCTTGTTTATGACTAAGGTCAAAGACAGTATTTCAGAACAAAAATTAGAGTTAGTTCATAATTGAGTACATATGTATGTAACTGTTTATTTTTATAGTTTGCTAATTTATTTTTAAACAGCTCAGTTATGCCAACATGTTTATAGCTCCGTTCATCACATGCCTTACCAGTCAGGGTGTTAAAAGGCACATGCTTTTCAATAGTTTGGATCCCAAGTTAAATTAGATAATGCCATCAGGTAGCAATTTAATTACATTAATTGAATGTTTAGGTGGAAAGGTAGTTTTGCAGAAGCTATAATGAAATAACATTTGTAAGTACACATGTATAAATCTCAGCATTATAGGCATTATTTGAAGTGGCTGACAGGAAAATGGATACATATCAGGCATTTAGAAGGAAACATGAGGGGGCTCCCTCATCAGTGGTAGACGCTGCCTTCGCAGTTTAGGAGGCTGCTGGGCACGGCCATTTCCCTCGTGCGCTGCGTTTATCGTTAGTCCTCTGAGTAGAGACACACAAAGGCACTTGGGTCATTTTGTATGTAAGCAAGCCAGGGCTTTCCTGGGAGGCAGCTGGCCAGCCTGGGCCAGCTCTCTGAGCCTGAAAAGGCGAGACACACTCTTGTGAGGTCTTTGTCACCTTGGATGGCCGAGGCTTGGCACTCTTAGATCTCTTTCCC
>NW_006791012.1:7846768-7848623 GCF_000442215.2 Lipotes vexillifer
TTTCCCTGGCACTACAAGCCAGCTCTGTCCAGAATCCGAGGAGGGCTGTCTCAGGGTTCCAAGGGATTTTACAGCCCAGGATGGAAGCCGCTGCCAGAGCCTTGGGGCATAAGATGTGGCATGTTCGCCCACAACTCTTGCCAGTGAAGGTGACTTTCTGTGCTGCAGAGGGACTTAAATGAGGGCCCAGAGCCCCAGCCCCTGGTCAGCTGCCCCCCCTCCATGGCCTTGGACAAAATGGGAGCGCCGGCATGTGGCTAATAAGTCAGGCTCTCTGGGCCCGTGATGTAGTGTGCTGGGTATCAGATGAGGGCTAGCAAAAAGGTGTTTTTAGGTGTGCCAACAACTGATCCTTTGCC
Organism: Lipotes vexillifer; assembly: GCF_000442215.2. Classification (NCBI taxonomy): domain Eukaryota; kingdom Metazoa; phylum Chordata; class Mammalia; order Artiodactyla; family Lipotidae; genus Lipotes; species Lipotes vexillifer. The sequence continues at coordinate 7,847,128 of NW_006791012.1, forward strand.
TGTGAGTAACTCACTGTCTTCTGACACCATCTGGTTTCACCCAGGCTGTGAAGCCCGGTGTGGTGTCCCATACCCTGGAACACCCTACGTGGATTATTCACCAAATGTCCCATGCCTCCCGGGCAGCGACTGGTAGGTCTGCTGCAACTCCTGGGTGTTTGTTTCCTGGGTGCAAATTCTTCTGCCCGTTGCTGATTTGGGGATACTGACCCCCTCCCTCAGGTAAAATTGTTCCTGGCCGTACCTGTAATTGGCTCGTTCCCCTTAGGAGTCAGTCATGAATGACTTGGTCTGAAATTAAAGGCCCAGAGGGAGGATTACCATCCTCATCACAGAGCAAGCCGACGGGTGGGTGGGGTTCCGATTTTACCGCAGTCTTGCCTTGGTGGCCTGAAGGTCTCTGTTCCTTGAGGGAGCGTTGAGGGACCTGGAAGGAAGGGTGGGAGGTGTGCCTTTGAGGGGAAGGAGGCCTGCTGGTTGGGACAAGAAGGGAAAGGAGGGTGGGTTTGGCCCCCAAGGGAAGGACAGGAAGGCTCTCATTCCCGCTGTGGTTGCAGTGTTTGTTCAGCTGAAAGCAGCCCCACTCGGTTGACTACCTGGTGAGTGATTTTGCCCAAGCTGACAGCTGCTCCAACACATTTCACCTACAAGTCCTGACAAAGCGGGGTGTTCTTTTGGGGCTGTTGTTGCTGCAGCAGGCGTTTGGAAGAATCTGGAAGAAAGGGGCTGCAAAGGGCGACCTTGAAGCAGTCTCTGTGCCTTCCCTCTTGCCAACCCTCTAGCTCTTTGGGTTTATGAGAAATTGGGCCCCTCCCTTTCAAACATCCATTGTGCTCTCAATAAGGGGACTGGAAATAAAATCATGGTGTGTGTTTATGGTTCTGGAAGAATCCCTGGAATGAGCATCGTCATGTTTGAGTCTCCCCTTGCGAATAACCTTGTGAAGAGCCAGGGGAGCGGGTATCTGAAACCCAGAGTGCTAAAGGGCGCGTCTGGTCTCACACAGCTTCAGGGGTAAACTTCGGATTTGCACCCAGGCCTCTGCAGCCCTGGCCCTCCTCCCATCCACAGCCTGCCCACAGGGCAAACAGCAGGGCTTGGGAGGCGCTGGGGCCGGGAAGCTGTGTGCCATTGCTCACTGGTAGGGGAAGCAGGTGATAGGGATTAGTTTGATCTTTGAGAGTTTGCAGGGACCAAAATGTGCCAGACATTCAGCTTTTGTATATAATTTCAAGAATTTATTGCCATAGTCCCAAAGCACCAGGGGCAGTGTTAACTTGGAGGAGCTTCTCAGTAAATACCTCAGGTACGTTTCCCAGGGAGCAGCAGTACCTGTTTCTTGCGTTTATCCCTCAAAGCTGAGTGAAGGCTTTGAGGAGGAGGGCTTGGGGGAGACAGGCATGGAGAACTTTTTTTTTTTTTTTTTTTTTTTTTGTTGCGGTCCGCGGGCCTCTCCCTGTTGTGGCCTCTCCCGTTGCGGAGCACAGGCTCCGGAC
>NW_006791012.1:7848747-7852599 GCF_000442215.2 Lipotes vexillifer
AGGCTCAGCGGCCATGGCTCACGGGCCCAGCCGCTCCGCGGCATGGGGGATCTTCCCGGCCCGGGGCACGACCCCGTGTCCCCTGCATCGGCAGGCGGACTCTCAACCACTGTGCCACCAGGGAAGCCGAGCACTCTTGACTTTCTGTTTGCCTTTTGCTTTAGACTTTATTCTTTTCCTAGGTTCCAGGATGCTGAGCTCCCATTTCAAGAAGAAAATTAGTGTAAAACTCAGGTAGTCAGAGGGTGACTTCTTTGTTTTATTCTACCTTCCCCTCTGGGAGAGTGGGCTGGCAGGGTGAAGGGTTCAGGCGTGTATAACATGCTGGCATGCAGGTTGGTGGTCTCCTTTGCCTTTGCAGTAGGTGGCTAGGCTGGGTGGGCCCCGAGGAGGCTTCGAAAGGGAAGGGTAGACCCAGCAGGCCTCGGGAAGATTGTGCAGCTTCATCATCGCTCCTGCGTGCGTGCCAGCCAGCGACTGTGCCTGGATGGCTGGGGAGACCACCATGCAGTGTGAGCCCCAGGCTCTGGGTCTCTTTGTGTGAAGGCTCCCCTTCTGTTTTGTTGGGGGGGGAGTCCTGCCAGGCAAGTGCGAGTCAAAAATGAGACCAGGGCCCTGTGGCAGAGAGGGGGTGAAGGCTCAGTGATGCTTTCAGAGTTTTCAGACTGTGCCACCCAAAGCTGCGAATGCTTCCAGCAGGCAGTGAGAAATGCGAGGTTTTGGTCTGGTTGGGCCTTGAGGCTCAGTGTCTTTCACTTCCTTCCTCCCTCCCTCCCTCCCTCCCTTCCTTCTTTCCTTCCTTCCTTTTTTAGTTTGGTTGAGCCTTGACACTCAATGTCTTTCATTCCCTCTCTCCTTTCCTTCCTTTTTTCTTTCCTTTTAAAAAAAAAAATCAATAAAACCGTCGATCCATTTTCAGAAGGTTTACAGGAATGCAAACTATTGTTTAAGTTTTAAAAGTTTACAAAAAGAATTAAACTCTGATAAATCAAAGAGCCAGAATACCATCCCTCTCAATGGGCATTGGATATATATCTTGTCTCCCAAATCTTTGGGTTGGGTTAATTTAGCCCTCCCAAAATGTCACATTTTCTGGCAGGACCATCTGGGTATTTGATGAAGGCTTTCCAGTGCTGGGTAGGAACTGCTGGGTGTGGAAACCACCAATTGTGAACCGTGAGACAGTCACTGGTGTTGGAGTTTGGACAGCGCTCAGGCCTGAACACCACAGATTCCTTCCTGGCCTTGGGTGGTGCATGGGGAGTCTGGCTGGTAGGTGGGAGGCTCACACCCCATCCTGGGGATAGTGGAGGAGCCAGTAGAGAGGAAATCATGTTGTCGTGCAAAGGAAGCAAGAGCCAGCTGTCGCACAGGGAGAAGTCTGTGTCCTGGAACGCCTGGCCGGTTGGCAGTGGGTGGCGTGGGTGAGGGTTTTAATAAGAAGTCGAAGTCCCTGGAGAAGTGAGGTTCCTTTGCAGCTGCCCCCCTTTTCTGTCTTGGATCTCCTGGTTGGACCTCAGTCTGCCCTTCCACCCGCTTGGAGACTGCTGGGGCTTCAGAATGGGGCCGACATGATCAGGGGTTGTGGGCTCCCCCTCCTGCGACGGGGGGTGACCTGGTTTGTAGGAGGTGGCCTCCTCCCCTACTCCCACCCCTGAGGCAGATGCAGTGAGTGGGGCTCGGTCTGCTCCCTTCCCCACAGATACCTTCCTGACTGGCTTTGATCCTTATTTAAACACATTCCCTGCGTATTAAGATGACAAACACACTGGTTTTGCTCCAGGTGAGTAGCCATGCACCCTGGCTGGGCCCCGGGCCCCAGCGCAGGTAGGTGTTTGGAAGGGAGTGAGCGACAAGCCTCACTGTTTCTTCTGGGAGCCCCGGATGGGCCAGTGTCCTCTCAGTCTCGCTCACCCCTTCCCCTGTCTCATTTTACCCATGAGACACTTGGATCTCTTAGAGATGAAGTGCCCCCTCCTGGTCGCATAGCCTCTCAGTGACAGGACTTAGGTCTTTTGGGTACCAGCTAAGTGCTTTTTTCTGCTCTACTAATATATTACCATGATCAGAGCCAAATTGGTTTTCTTTGATTGGTATCATTTAAAGGCATATTTTATTATTAGAAAGCATGGGATTGGGTGTGAATGATACTTTCTGACGTAGGAGGGAGATGAAGGGAGGAAGCCGACTGGGGACAATTCCAGAGCAATACCTGAGAGCCAGGAGTTGTGATCACGGCAGAGCATAAACATGTGCTAGCAAGGACCCACTGTGCTACCCTTCTGAATTCCACGAAGAAGTCATTCTGTCTATGTAATTTTATTAGGCTGAGACTTTTTCCGATGGTTTATTTTTCCGTTTGCTCACAGCCCATAGAAGTGAGCCAGGGAGGGAAGCCAACATGCTTGCACTATTTACCTACTCTCTGACTTTGGAACTTAGCAAATCTGCTGTGTGTGGCTTTGTTTCGCCGACTTTTGCAAATCAAGACCATAAACTGTAAGCACATCAGCTCACTTCGAGGGACCTGATAGCTGATTGTTGCTTTGATAAGTGTCTGTACAAATATTTATATGTTTCTGATAGTCTTAAGTTGCGTGGTTGCAACATGCAAAGCTGTCAGGTTTCCAGGACTTCTGGTGGTTAAAGCTTCTCCATGGAGTGACGCTTATTTTCAATCTGGCTTTTCCTCCCTGAAACCTTGTTAGCCTGCGATTTCACCTAATGCAACACAAGTTGTGGAAAAAGAAACAGAATATTACCCCATTCCATCATTCACTAGTAAAATAACTGGAAGAAGAGGCCATCCTGGAATGCAGAGGGGCCGGTATAACTTCTCAGAATGTGTTTTCCTCATCCCCCTTCTTAAATTTTCATGTGAGACGAGCACATTGCTGTAATTAAGGAAGCAGCGTGGTCTTTTGGAAAGGCCTTTATCTCTTGCCACTCAGTTGGGCACCTAAAGAGAACCTGTAAACCATTTGGAAGTGACTAATCCTATTGCAAAGGTGTCCTTCATTTCCCTGAAGGACCCACGGCTTCCTGGGGCTCTTACATGTCTATTTACAGATCGTTAAGGATTAGAGCTGCTAGACTGTGAGCTCCTTGAAGCCAAGGAATGAGGTTCATTTCATTCAATTCTCCTCACCATTAACAGTACATGTTTAGAACAAATGAATGAAATTGGGTGCCATTACATATCAAGTGGAATGAAGGTAGTATTTCTGGAATGAGAATGTAAATAAGTGCAAAATTGGATATTCACTGACTCCTTTCCGGAACCAGCTCTTTGGGAGAGGCTCCTGAGGTGGCCGGAGACCTCCGTTGTTGGTTGGGACAAGCAGTTAAGGCTTTTCCTATATTACAGATGAGGACTTGAAGACCCAGGAGTGCTTGTGAGCCCTCAGGGCAAGGTTACTGAGTCCTAGCAGGTCTTGAGTTCCTGCTCTGGGCTGAGTGTTTCACAGACACTATTTTAATCAGTTTCCACAGCAACCCCAGGAGGCTGGCAATACAACACTATCATGCACATTTTACTGGTGAAAAAAAAATGAGGCTCAGAGAGGTTAAAGAGCTGCACTGGGTCACACAGCCAGGAAGTGGTGGTAGATGAAGATGCCAGTATCTAATTTGGGAGCTTGAGTGCCCGCTCTGCTGGCCCACCAGGCCTTGAACTCACATACCCCACTCTGAGCTCTGGGTTTGCAGTTCCAGACCTGCCAGCCTTGTACCTGGCCTGCTGGCAGGTGCTATCTCTAGAAGGTAGCGGCCTCCAGTCTGGCTCTGGACTTGGTCCCTAGGGGTTGGGAGGAGTGGAGTGCCCTTAGTACACCTATTCCTTTCCACTCTTTC
>NW_006791012.1:7852609-7857148 GCF_000442215.2 Lipotes vexillifer
CGTCTTTCACAGGGCCTCACTTTCCTTCCCTACTAGAGACGCTGTCTGCCCGCTCCAGTGTGCACTCCTGCCAGGGAGTTTTGCTCTGGCCAGGCCGCGGCTGCTCTCCATGCCGTGCTCTGTCAGCCTGCAGGGTGTCCTTTGGGGGTGGAGAAGTCAGAGGTGGCTCAGCCTGAGGGGACTAGTCCCAGGGAAGCCCACCTGTCCCCTCTCTCCTCCCCACCTCTCTGGACTGGGGGCGTTACACTCTTAGGATCGCCTCTCTAAACGCAGCCCCTCTGCTGCCCCCGGTGCTACCCTCAGACCTTTTCAGGCCTCTGGGTTTCCTATCCTGGTCAGAGAAGCAGGACTGTGGGAGTCCCAACCCTCAGTGCCCTGGGCAGAGCCCTGACGTGCAGTCGCTCTGGCAAGCAGCCTTTGGCGGGCCTGGGCAGAGGACGCAAAGGGGGAGAAGGAGAAAGGGGAGCTGCAGCAGACCCGGCGAGACAGAAGCCGGCTCGCGAGCCAGCCGCCGCCGGGCAGTGCGGGGGGCGCCCCGGAGGGAGGGGCTGGCCCGCCGGGGAGGAGTCAGGTTGGCGCCTGCTCCCAGCCGCCGCCGGGCAGTGCGGTGGGCGCCCCGGAGGGAGGGGCTGGCCCGCCGGGGAGGAGTCAGGTTGGCGCCTGCTCCCTCAAGAGTCTGCGTCCTGCTGGGGGCCGGTCAGCTGCTGGACTGGGTGTGGGGCAGTGGGTCTTGAAGGTCATGGGCTGGGAGGGTAAGAAGGAGAACTGAGCTGGCAGAGCAGCAGACGGCGTTGGCCTCTGCCCCCTTCCCCACTGTACACTGTGGCCCACGTGTTGTCCCCTAGAGCTGTTTCACAGTAGCCTCTCCCCTCGAGGCTGAGCGGTTTTCTTCACTGTAGTCCGCACTTTGGTCCTGGGGGTCTCGTGGTCCCTGGGCTGCTGGGTAGGTGCAGGGCAGTTGGCAAACACTGTCTTGAGAAGGCAGCCCTTTGAAAGGCTGTAAAGCCAGGTACGTCTGGGTTCCTTCAGCCGTTGGCGGGGTGGCCTGAAACAAGTTGACCCACCCCATCGAGCCTCAGCCTCCTTACCTGTAAGATGGAGCTAATTACCTTTCCTGTCCACTGAGAAGAAATGTTCCACTCAACTCTCATTCACTCAGAGGTGTTACAGAATGTACATCTTCTCCCAGAGGTAGTGCTCCGGAAGCATAAGGCATGGTGGTCTTTTGGCTTGAGCCTCAGCACTGTGGGCTGAAAGTGTGGCAGGGGAAGAGGTGTGCCTGGGCCCCGGTGGCCTACTGAAGGGCACTGCCTGCTGACCCTTGCCCAGCACGTGTGGCTGGCCCGAGCTCCCCCTGGCCTCCCCAGCCTCTGTGGCCAGACATCGTCCTCCGGCTTGGCTTGGGCCCAAAGATGGGAAAAGGTGACGGCAGCCCTAGGAACCTGAGATCCAGGGGATGTGTCCTGGGGTCATCTCCCAGATGGGTTGCCACTCTGGTGTCCTTCCCTTTCAATGCCCGTGTGCAGAGAGAGTCAGAGGAAGGGAAAGTGGGGACGAGCCGCTGCCCCTGCGTCACACCCCTTACCCTACTTGCTTCCTGTTCTGTTAGAGGAATGTGGTTTCTCCATGAGTTGGACAATCATCTAAGGCTGATCAAGGTTTATGGGTGATTCAAATAAGAGTATAAGGTCCCTATGTCTTAGTACACAAATCCAAGAGGTTTCCCTTAGCAACAAAGTCTCCAGACTCCTCGGAGAATCAGCAGCCTGGCAAACGATGGGGGTGAGTCCAGGCTGACCTTGGACCTACAGGTGACCTCAGTAACGCTGCTGGCTTCTGGTTTCCTTTGCCCTCTTCCCTCATCCCTCATCAGCCTGCTTCCCTCTTTCCTGATTGTACGTGTTGGTGAGTAGATGGGTGGATCAGATCACCCCTGCTCACATCTCGCCAGCACACTAAACCTGTTAGCCATTAAAATTTTTAAGACAAACCCAAGTGCCAGAGGTGGCCGTGTTATGAATGTCCCAGACCACTTCTAGGAAGGAAAGTGGGCATGGGGCAGCCCAGTGCTTCGTGGTGCCTTCCTGGTACCAGCACGATGCAATGCTTGCAGGCTGTCACCTCCCCACCTCCTAAGTGCACGCCCTGCAACCTTGCAAGGACCCCTGCGTCCAGCCCAGCCTGGGTGTACATCTTGCGTGCTTGGTCGGCACTGATAGGGGTCACCAGTGGGGAGGGGTTCTCCTTGGAGCACCCTGCTGCATGTCCCGTGAGCTGTCTCGGAGGCTGTGCCCAGCCTGCAGTGTCCAGGGCCTCTTCTTCCAGGGCCCTGCTGGTTATCACCATGGGCATTATCTCCACTCACCACCTCTGTGCCCAGGGCTGCGGTGTCCCCTTGAAGAACCACACACCCATCTACGCAGAGTCCCTTCTGGCTTAGAGTCTGACCCAATATCCCCACCCCTCACCCCCACTTCCAGGAACTTTTGACTCACCCCGGCCTTGCTCAAAGCAATGTCCTTCCTCCCCAGAGGATCCGACCTGGCTCCCTAGGGGCTGCCCTGGGGGTCCAGGCCATCTCAGCAACGCCCAGACGTCTTGTGGTGGCCCTCGGCTGATGATGAAGTGGCTTCATTTAGGACCAAGCACAGGACCCTTTTGAACATTTCTGTACTAGACCATTGTCCTGTCATTGGCAAAGAAATAAATGGGACAAAAGAGGTCAAGGAGTCCTCTAGGGGAAATGTGTGCTGAAGATAAGGTGGTAGCACAGCGAAAGAGGGAGTAGAAGACTGGTCTAGAAGGCCTTCCAAGGAAGAACAGTTTGTTAAATTGCTCTGTAAGCTGCAAAGTGCTAGTCAGTGGCATCTATTGTTATTATTATCATCATCATGGCCATTATCATCACCATTAGAGGATATGGCAATGAGGTAGGGGGTAACTGTAAGCACTGATTGAGTTTCCAGTTGATTTCCTGATTTTAGAGGCCATGAATTTGTCTACCTGGAACATGCCAATTCAATTCAGGAGTTGAGTTTTGAGTCTAGACTTCAAAGCTCTCTGATAGTTCCCTGGCTAGTTTCTAGGGTTTGACTTGAATACTTGTCCATATTGTGAAAAATCTGAATTTATCAAACAGAGCAGTAAAAAGGTGATGCTTCATTTTACAAAAGATTTTTTTTCACTTTACAAAAGGATCCTCAGTGGTATTCCTTTTCAGTGGAATGTTTGTCTAGCTCAGTAAGTGTTTACAGGTCATTAACTACTCCATGGAAGGACTTTGGTAGAGAAAAGGACGCCTGCAAGGTAATAGACTCACAGCTCTAGCTTAGAGGATGCTAAAGAGAATTAGACTCTGTTGGCTGACAGGTGTCTGCTAAGCACTCTGTGTGTCCAACGCTGGGAGAGAAGTAGGCAGCATGCTTCGTTCCTCGGAGAACTGGTAGCCTCTTTGGAAGCAAGACTTCTCATGAAATAATTGGGAAGACAGTATCGTGAAAACAGAAATGGGACTAAGTGCTAAGTTGTGTTCACCCATCTCTTATGATTTATTAGTGGGAGAATGGGCTTTGCTTTACAAAGATTCAGTTTACATGCTGCTTTTCAGGAATACTGTTGTGGCGCACAGTGAGGGAGATTGGAGGAAGGAGTTGGCCTAAGACTCCTCTTGGGAGCACGGAGAGAGCTTGTGATGGAATGCAGAGGCTTGGCTGTCCTGGAATTTAATTCTGTGTGATCAGAGTTTGCCTCCCAGAAATGACCCAGGCCCCCGCTGGATGCCAAGGGAGAGACATCTGTAAGGCAAGAGGTTTGTACAAGGGGGAGAAATGTACTCATCAGACTTCCCAGAGGGGTAACTGGCTCGAATCCGAGTCGCAGACTAGTGGCAAAGTGGAAGGTGGACGTCATCCTTCTTTCCTCCCGAGCTCCTGCTGGCTGCTGCTCTGAGTGCACTTTTGCCGCGTGTCAGAGGTGACCAGAGGACTAGGCAGACCTATCATCAGACAGTCAGCACCAGCTCTGTCTCTGCTGAGAAATAGAGAACCACAAAAAGCTCCTGGTTCTGGCCTGGACTCCCGCCTCAGAAGGCTAGGCACTTGCCCCTTTAGTAACACCTTTGGGATGGTCAGCTCTCACCCTTCCCCGTCTGTGACAGCCTGCCCCAACTCTTTGGGCCAGGCATTCTGTAAAAGGGTTTATTGGGCTTCCGGTGTATAGATCCTAATTTGTTTTTCCAGCTTCGGGGGACCCTCCCTGGTCCTAGCATCCTGGGATTTCAAGAGCAAATCTATGTTCCCCTAATGCATTTCCTCTGTATATGCAGAGCTTTCCATCATCCCCCTTCTTTTTTTCTTTTCTTTTTTTTTTTTTCAGTACGTGGGCCTCTCACTGTTGTGGCCTCTCCCGTTGCGGAGCACAGGCCCGGGACGCGCAGGCTCAGCGGCCATGACTCACGGGCCCAACCGCTCCGCGGCATGTGGAATCTTCCCGGACCGAGGCACTAACCCATGTCCCCCACATCGGCAGGGGGGACCTTAA
>NW_006791012.1:7857221-7866633 GCF_000442215.2 Lipotes vexillifer
CGTTGCCCCCGGCATCGGCAGGCGGACTCTCAACCACTGCACCACCAGGGAAGCCCCATCCCCCTTCTTGTTATCCTAAAAGCTTTATCATGAATTGAGTTTTTACAGGAGAGTGGCCCTGGTCTCCTATTTAGTTTGTGCCCCCCTTTTCTGGCAACCTTTCCAAGATTTGTAGATTGTTTCCTAGGTGTTTTTAAAAATATTCTAATAAGAATGAAAATATCCTTGAAATTTTAGAGACTCTCAGAGAAACGGGAGCGCTGTTTAGAACCCAGAGTTGCAGTCTGCCCTAAGTGTGCCGTCTCCCTCTGCCCCAGGCTCCCACGGTGGCAGTGGGTTTGGGCTGGTAGGAGTCTTGGAGTGCCTGTGTCTGAGCAGGAAGGGAGTCTGCCAAATGTCCTTTATGTATCTGTACCTTTTGGGAAGTCCCAAGCTCTCAAACCACGGGCACCATAAAAATTTCTGCACCCCAACCTGGAATACAACCTAACTACCTCCACTTGCCAAGCTGGGCTCATTTCTAGGGGGTTCCGCCCTGATTTACCGATGGACCCCGCGTGCCATCCCCGTGATAAGAAAGGAAGCTAGGCAGGACTTGGAAGTTATCCAGAGTGATACGGCTGAAGAGAGATACCGGGCTGGTCTGTGCCCAGGTGTACACAGATACGAGCAGGTTGCTGATTCCAGTGCAGAGTCCCCAACTGGCGGAAAGTAGCTACAGCACCTACTCTTAGCCATGACCCACCAGGGTCAACACAACTTTAAAAGTTGGTCTGGAGCAAACCAACAGTTGCTTTTATCGAAGTCCCCATGGAAGGTTTGGCCTTTGATTGGGGTGGGGGTGAGGGTGGGCTGAAAGAGGAGTGAGAGCTCCAGGTCTGTGGCCTTTCGCTTAGGCGGCCTCTTTCAAAAGGGTCTCTTGTTGGTGGAGAATTTGATTTGATTACTCAATGGGAATAAAATGATTTGTATGCCATGGCAGGTGGACTAGATCACCCCTCCCCCAGTTGTGAAGGAGGTGAGGGCTCCCCTGTCTGCACTCCCCCCACCTCATCACTATCCATCCATTTTTCATCTGTCCGTCTGTCCATCCATTGGTCACATACAGGCGCCTGTCAGCACAGTAGCTTAGAATCTGCATTCCCAATTGACCCCCCTCCCCCCAGCCTCACGTTCCTTGAGCTGTTCTCTCCCTCTTTCCTTTTCTACCGATCCCAGCTTCCTCTTGGGAAAGGGGCTGATGACCTCATTTCTGCTGAGGTGTAACTAATAAATACCAGGAGGCATGTGTTTCATTTCACAATAAAATGTACGTACTTACTCTGTTCTAAGTACGTTACAAATATTAAGTCATTTTACTTTCATAACAACCCTATTAAGCAGATACTATTATTCTTCCCATTTTACAGATGAGTCAATTATTTAATTCCAGCTAAAGAAATAAAGTTTGGTGGTGAAACCTTAGGAGTGAGCCAGGAGTATTTGTCATCACAGAAGCAGTCTGTATCTCCCCCAGGCTGGCTTTGCCAATTGGAGATTAGGTAGTTAGAATGAATACTCTTCCTCCCCTTTGCTATTTCATCTCAGCCAGCTCTGGGCCATTTCCACTCTCCTTTCCCCGTACTCCCATCTCTGCAAAAATGGCACAAGATTTATAAGACATTAGGGAATTAGAGATAATTTATTCTAAATTCCTTGTTTACCGTGGGGCAACTGAGGTCCACAGAGGTGACGAGACCCAACATGGTCACCAGGGCCAGGTGGTGGCAATGCACAGGCGAGAAGCCAGGGCCCTCAGCTCCCAGCCTCACGTCTTCCCACGCTCCTGTGCCGCTGTCAGCACCACCCTCCCCCTGCCTCATGCTTCCTTAGTCTATATAGCTAAGGGATCTGTTGCCCCAGGAGTACGGGTCTGCTTAGGCGTCTTAAGTGATGTAGGCATGCCTCACTCACGGGGCAGGAGTACGGGTCTACTCAGGCGTCTTAAGTGATGTAGGCATGCCTCACTCACGGGGCTTCACTTTCTCAGTTTATTGCCAGTAGTCGTCTCTGTTCTGTTTCTTTCAGCTTCTTCCCCTTGAGTCGTTGTCTTTCTATTTAAGGTGGCTGCCCCCTCTTTTTTCCACTCTCCCTCCACTCACTGTGTCTTCCCTCAATCTGCCTCTGCCACTTCCTGGGGCCACTGCAGCTCCAGTCTCAAGGCTCCAGCTCCTTCACGGATCCTTCTGCTTCCTGGTCACCTGTTGACCCCCAGCCCTGCCCTGTCACAGCCAGTGAGGGTCGGGGAGGGGAGGCAAGGGGAATCTTCACGTCTTCCCCTGATTCTCTGCTGTCCACAGCACTGGCCAGCAGCTGGGGGCCCTTCTGAGGGAGGCCTTGGTGTTGTCTAACTTCCCAAGGCCTTTTGGCAAGTTAGAAGTTATCTCCAGGGCCCTTGGCTGCTGTACAACTACAGGTCTACTAGTAGGTCAACCACCCTGCCTTCTGACCTAGGGGGGCTCTTAGGGCTCTCAACACCACATTTAATAGTTACCCCTGACTCAGCAGGGGTGTCAGTCCAAATGAATGCCTGTTATAAAAATCTTTTGGGGTCACTTCCCATCACTCCCTTAGAATAGTGGCAAGGTTTCTGCTTGGAATAAGATGACATTTGGTAATTGAACCAAACAGGTGGCTGCGTTACGGGCTTTGGAGCTGTACTCCTCGGGGAATGGGGTGGAGATGGGGCAGGCTGTAGGGTGACAAAATGGGGACTCCCTGGACTCTCAAACTCAAAACCTTTTCTGTGTTCTCAAAACTTGAGCTGCTCTAGATATTTGTCTAAGGGAAATGAAGACATGCATTCATACAAACACATATACACAAATGTTCATTGTAGCATTGTTCCCAATAGTCAAAAAGTGGTAACAACTCAAATGTCAATCAATAGGTGCATGGATAAACAAAATGTAAGTACAGCCACACAATGGAATATTCAATATAAGAATGAAATAGTAATACACCCAACAACACGGATGAATCTCATCATTCTGCTCAGTGAAAGAAATTAAGAAAAGGTTTAATGCTGTGTGATTCCATTTATGTAAGATTCTGGAAAAATCAAAACTAGAGTGATGGGTAGTAGATACATGATTATATGGGGTCAGAGGATTAGGGGAGGGGACTGACTGCAAAGGGGCGTGAGAAAACTCTTTAGAGTCATGGGAATGTTCTCTACCTGATTTTGGTGGAGGTTCTACCACTGTATACAATTAGCAGAATTCATAAAACTGTACACTTAAGTTGGTGACTTTTATTGTATGTGAATTATGCCTCAATAAAGCTAAAAAATGAAAACCAACCACTTGAGTTGGACTATCATGGAAGGCTGTCTGTCTGTCTCTAGCCTTTAACTATCTGCGTCATCTCAAGACTCCAGCCGTCTCTGAAGGGGGTGGGGGGGGACACTAAAGTACATTTCAGGGAACTCAGAATGCTCTTTGAATTCGGAGATTTCATGGAAGTTGGTAATGTCTGGGAGAGAGACAGAAGCAGACTGAGATGATGTTTTCCACCACGAGCAGAGCACGTGTACTTATGTGAAAAATGCGTGAGCACTTGTGAGTGTTTGAGGCGAGAGACAGTAAGAGGAGGGGTTTATTTCATAGAATTCTAGAGGGCTTTAAAAGATGAAAGGGGAGAACATGCCTGAGTCAGTCTTACTCATTGATATATCTTCTCCTTGGGTGGAGATCCCAGCTGCGTGACTGTCCGGTGAATTCCTGTAAAGTCAAAGTTTTTGTTTGTTTTTAACATCCATCTTCCTCTCCAAATTGTCTCTCATGCAGTTTCCAAGGTAGTCAGCATTCATGTGATATCTGAACTTTCCTCATTCATCTGGCAGACGTGGGAGAATGCCTTTTCTGAACCCAGCTCTGTGCTAAGGCTGCATAGATTTAAGTCCTTATGTGGAAAACTTCTGTGCATGTGTAGTGTTGGGTTGCGTCTGGCCACACGGCCTTATTCTGGGACTTGACTGTTAGGGGGCTTTGATATGAACAGTGAGCCCAGGCTGGAGAACTGAAGGCAACGTTTCAAATAATAGTTACATTAGCTGCTGCCTTCGTTTTTGCGGGGCCTTCCCTTTACCACACCCAATAGATAAGGCGGCCAAGAACATCCATGCTTCCTGCTCGCTGGCATCAAAGTGAAGTCCTTTTTAGTGGCGCTGGATTCAAAAGAATATTAAAAATATGTTTTTAGAGCTTAGTGTTTTGCATTCAGGGTGTGCTTCTGCTGAGCTTAACTTCTTTGCAGCTGACCAAGGTTGAAATAGAGCTAGAGGGTTGTACAAGCTTAAAGATGGGTTTCCCATAAAGATGTTATTTTTTTTCGTAACTGACAGCCAGATTCAATCAACCTGGCACACATTCTGGTTGGTGCGTGTGCTTCACTTCTGCTCTTCTCTAGGGTGTGGGGTGGCTGTTTAAAGAGGGTGGATATTAATGCTAATCTTTGTGTAGCATAACAGGTTACTGTCACTTGCCTTTTTTTATCTGGAAGTTCAAGCAGATATCAGAAGGGGAACTGTTTGTGGCTACAGAGATGGTTAAAATTGTCATTATGAACAGAAAAGATACTTGGAAAAATAATTTTCCTTTTAGGAAGGCAAATCAGTCATTTAACCACTATTTGTTGAGTTCCTAGGATATAGGTATATCATATATCACGTGCTATGCTGGATCCTTTGAAGTAAAACAAAGATAAGTAGAAGACAAAGTCCCCACACTTAAGAAGCACACTGGAAAGATGTAGAGTTAAGCAGAGGCACAGAGAGGTAACCAGTGATGTAAGGACTGGTTATGAGTCCAGGTGGTGCAGGGAATGAGTGCTCCTTACGGTTGGGAAAAAAAGAGATTGATTCTTTATGCTAAGGGGACTAGTAGACCTTTAGCTGGGACTTGAAGTATGAACAGGATTCCGGGAAGTCGAAGAGGAAGAAGAAAAGCCTGAAAGGGAATGAGAAAGGAAGGGATTTTTACTTGAGCACAGTATTTTCCTTGGTGCATAGAGGGAGCTAAGCCTGGAATAAAAATTCAGGGAGGGACTGTGGAGCTCTGGAATGGACGCTTAAGGCGTTGGACCATATCCTGTAGACCATGGGAGGCTGTCAATGTTCTGAGCAAAGAACGAAGGCAGCATTCTAGGATGACATAAATTAAGGACTCTGTCCAGAGGAAGGATGGGGCCAGTTGTTGGGATTCTCTCTTTAATGTCCTCACGCTGAGTTCTCCCCTTTGACAGATACGTTCTAGAGGATGGAATGGTTGACTGTAGGGTTTTCACAAGCAGAATGGAACCAAACATTATAGGAGACTAGCAAATCAGTCTGTTATTAGTGTAGAGTCTCAGAAAGTTTTCATTTCACCCCTTTTGTGAGTGGGGAGTGGACAGGAATGAAGTTTGGAATCAAGAGCCCATTGGGTTCCCAGTGGGCCCTTGTCCCTCTCCTGCAGACCATCCATGTGGGGAATTGTTCAGGGCATGGTTAGTTTTTCATGATGGCATTTATCATTCAGATGGTGTGTGATGAAATAAGGCCGGCACCAAATTCACATCCTTATGAACTCTCTTTCATAGCACCCTCCTACTTCGGGGATTTTTAAAGCTAGCCTGAATTTGAATGAACCTTTGTGGATGATGTAAGAGGAGAGTTGATAAAAGGAGTATTAGATAGGCATTTGGGAGGGGAAAGGAAGTCTAGGGGCTCGTGAGATTAGCCAGGGATGCACAGAAAGTCAAAAGGAAAGCAGAGATCCTAGTGGACCCAGAATGTTCTAGAGGAGGACTAGCCTCTGTTAGGATTTGAAATGGTCAGAACATCTTTTCAGCCTCCTTCATGGGACCTCCTCCTCAGGCCAGAATTTTCTTTTGTGACAGGTGTTGGTCAGACAAGTGTTTTTTGTTTTGTTTTGTCTTGCGGTACGCGGGCCTCTCACTGTTGTGGTCTCTCCCGTCGCGGAGCACAGGCTCCGGACGCGCAGGCTCAGCGGCCATGGCTCACGGGCCCAGCCGCTCCGCGGCATGTGGGATCTTCCCGGACCGGGGCACGAACCCGTGTCCCGTGCATCGGCAGGCGGACTCTTAACCACTGCGCCACCAGGGAAGCCCCAGACAAGTGTTTTTGTTTGTGGTTCGTCTCTTGGCGTACAGCATGGCTCCTTGTCCTGGACAACGAGGAGGTCATTTTAGCAGCAGGCAGGGTAGCTCTGTGCACTGCAAAGGAATATCAACTTCTAGGAGACTTGGTGGCTTTGGAGAGAAGCTCACAGTGGCAGAAATTAATTAGAAAGTAGAGTAGAACCGACTTCCAAAAGCTGGTATTATGTGGATCTGGATGTGCTGTGGGCCAAATGACAAAAAGGAAATGGAATGAGAAATGGTGTAAATGACTAAGAAGGACCCTGTTGGCAGGGGCACTGCTGTTGACCCTCTCCCCGAAGTGAATGCAGTTAGGCGTCTCCACTTTATCTTCCCCAAACTCTCTGAAGCAACAGTTTCATTAGCGTCTAAGGCTTCCTTCAGGAACCTCTTGGCCACCTGTTGCTTATGACCAACAGCAATTTCTTCTTTCTTTCTTTCAAGATAAATTAATTTGGGGTGATAGTGACTTCATGCTGATTTTGACTCTTTGGCTACTGGTTTGAAATGTTTTTTTGTTATTATTTTCACATCGACCAAAGCTAGAAAAGTTTGACTGAATCCCCCTGCAATATAAATGTTTCCTTTCATCGGGGAAGCCAACTATTTACAGCCATAACAAGGTTTACTCTGATTTGTATAATTGATACTGACTTCTGTGTCAGCAAAAAAATGAAACAAAAGCTGATCATAGATGACGTTACCTAAATGACGGTACCTACCTGTGTCCTTCCTTTCACATTTGCTGTAATCTTGTTACGGCATTGTCCTATTACCTCAAATACTGTCATCTTTAAATGCTGTCAGATCATAACTGGATTGCCAAGGACAGAGGACAGGAATCAGCGAGAAGTCAATGGCGTTTCCCAGCACACCCCAGAGACGGGCTTCTTTCCCCTCGCGTAGGCTGAATTCCTGGAGAAATTGTTTAGTTAAAATGATGACTCAGGTGTCTTTTACAGGCTTTGATGAAATAGCCAAGTTCACTCCTTGTGTTCCTAGACAGAAAGAAAGAAAGAGTCTCTTCCAACAGCCAATGAGACAGACTCTTCCAGGATAATGTTAGTGTTTCTGCACAATGAGAATGCATTATAAGTATTATTATTGTGTTTTTTTAAAACCAGCTCAAAAGTAATAGCAAAGAGAGGTCTCTATGTGAGAATTGAACATCCAATTATTCTTTATAATGTTTCCCCAGATTTGGTTAGGGGACTCCATTTTAGAGATGGGAAAACTGAGTCATAAGACGCTCAGAGGTAGACATCATTGGACAGCTGGAGTCGGGAACATTCCTGTCTTATGTTTATGCCATATGTCCATGTTCCTCTCATATATTTAGACCAAATTCTTACCCAGATTTCTCATAAAGTGTTCATAAATTTCCAGTCTTCACTTTTCTGCAGCTTCCTTAGTTAGAATAGCTGATAGAGAAATGGCTGCATTGAAATTAATCCCCTTGCTTTTTGCATTCCGTTGCTCATAAATAAGGGAGTGAGAAACGGTTACTTTGAACGCCCTTATTAAGGCAGGTTTGGTTGCCAGAGAGTAGGGCAAACTGAAGGGGATGGGCTAAGACATCTTTTTCATGCCTCTTTTTTTTTTTTTTTTTAACTTTGGCTTTTATAATGGTATAATTTAGTTTTTCCTTAATCTGATTCTGTATTCATTTTTTAATATATAATGTTGATTAGTATGTTCTATTATTTATAGCCCTCCAGAAGGATCCCAAGGGAAGGTAATCTCCATTTGAGAAGACGATTTCCCAATTTCCATACAGATGACGAAAAAGTCACTGCCCACTGCATGCCACCCACCCCTTGCCCCCTGCTGAGTTTTCTTCTTACCCTCTCAGTGTGGGGCATTGTGGGCCGCAGATACCCGAAAGCCTGACTGGAGATGCAACATGGGATGTGCTGACATTAACTCAAAAGGACTGCCTAATTGACTTGCAAAATATAGGTTAGGGAGTTTTATGGGATATCAAATTATCTTATTCTTTCTCTGATTAAAGACAAAATATTATATTAAGCAGATCATTGACATGGGTAAAAGGTTAGAACTTCGCACACTTAGAGGTGTAGCCTGGCTTTCCCCGTCCTGCCTGTGGCAGAGGCTCGTGGTGAGTAGCTGATCGAAGGCGGGCAGATGCCCTGTTCGTAGAACTCTGAGCTGTCTGAATAGTCAAGTTAGATTTATAGGAGGGACGTTTGTCTTAGCTTTGAATTTCCTGAGTCCTTTTAATTCTGATAGAATAGTAATCTTAAAATTAAATTTTTATTTGTTCTGATTCCATTTCTTTTAGCAGGGAAAGGGATGAATACCTGAAAGGGGGAATACAGGGCGAGAACAGTGGCCAGGTTTGAGAGATGAGTGGCTTCACAGGGTTTTGGGCAGAAATGCCACTCCGTGTAGGGGTGTGGTCATGTTGACTATGGGCTGCTTCTCTGTCATACCATGATGCCTTGGTCCACCACCTAATGCTTTTAACGATGCCTTGGTCAACAGTCTAATGCTATAAAGGTCTTCCTGAAAGACATTCCAGACCCAGTCCTGTTGTCGAGTTGGAGCTTCCATGTGTCTGATAATAATCTACCAGCTAATCCATCAGGCTGCCCACTTCCGTGCAAAATGTGTGTGTGTGTGAGTGTGCACACGAGCGTGCATGTGTAGTCTAAGCATAGCTTTCTTGAATTTCTCACTCACTTCAGTACTTAACGATACATATGTCCATAAAGTGGACTTTCAGCATTTGGCCACTGCATTCTCTCTCATTGTGTGGGAAGAAGGCATGGGTGCCCAACTGGAGGTGGGTCAAGGTGGGCTGGCAGAGCTGTGATTGATGTCTCCATTTGATGTGTAGGGGAGAGAGCGAGTCACAAGGCATTCTCTGCAAATGAGCCATGGTCCACCTGCAGGGCTGTAACCCTGAAAGCCCCAGGACTGACCTCCCCAGGAGGTCTTGACTTTCAGCAGCCTTTCAGTCTAATCCATTTCAGAATGGAGAACAGCTTGCCACTGTCCTTTACTCTTGATCTGCTGACAAAGCAATGGTATTAGAAACTAGGGTAGGTATGGAAATAGATCCCTATATATACTAAACATCTTGTGTGTGTGTGTGTGTGTGTGTGTGTGTGTGTGCGCGCGCGCGCGTGCACACATGCGTGTGTGAGCACATGTGGGTATGTGGAAGGAGAGAACCAGAGCAGAGGGTTGGAGAAAGAAAGTAGGGAAA
>NW_006791012.1:7867687-7877450 GCF_000442215.2 Lipotes vexillifer
TAGGGAAAGTAACACTAAAGTGTGCAGTATCATTCCCCAGCCTCCCGAAAATGGGGATCTGATGTAGCAATATATATTTCTAAGAGAAGACAAAGCCATCTATTGGGTGAAGGGGTTTGTCTGGGGGGACCTGGAATTGCTGTGTGACCTCAGGGAAATACTTGCCTTCTCTGGGTTGAGCTCAGCCCATTGTTCACAAGGGGCAGTGCTGGTATTTATAGACCATGTTTGACTGTCCCGAGTGAAAGACAGCTTCACTTCTCACCTCAGAATAGTAAGCGTTGTTTCTCATATCTAGGTTGCTGGGACAGTTTCCTAGGAACCTAATGTTCGGCAGCTTTGTGACGTTGGAGGGAGGGTTTTTCTTTTTAAATGACTTGATTGGTTTTTGCCACTTTTCACATTATTTCCCAGGTCTGGGGTTTGTCTTATTTTCCCTCACAGGCAGAATCTAAATGATCCTGGTTTTGTTTTGTTTTGTTTTGTTTTCAGTTAGCTTAAAGGTACCAAGGGCTTTCCTGGGACTGGTGTCTGGAGGCCAATGGCCAAGCTGACAGCAGCATGATGTCGGTGGAAGCCTGGGGTTAGCTGCCCACTGTGCCTGTTGAGGAGGCTGGCTTTGGGATTCTTGCTGGGGTTACCTTGCTCCACCCTGCCTGGTTGCTGTGACTTTAGCTCATTCTGGGTTTGTGTGAATTCATCAGCCTGACCTATGGCATCCCACCCCCTTCCATCCCATTGCATTCCATAAGCCAGCAACTGCAAGACCAGGCTCCCAGTACCCTCAGCTTCCTGCATTTGTGTGCAGGTCTGCTTAGGGAATCGGGCTTTGACCTTGAGATCAGTCCATTTGGGAACTATGGCGGCAAGGGATAGCTGCTCTTCTGGGCTGTCCCTTGTTGTTTGGGGGTGGGGGTGTGTGCACATAATTTTTATATTTCCTATTTTGATTCAAATACTGGTCTCTTTTTTTGGCCAAGTCTTAGGCAAATGCCACAGAGGGTTTCTTTTTGGCTTGAACTTGATGAGATTGAGATGAACTTGCTGAACGCAAATTTTTGCACACGTGGTCATGGACAGATCACCACCACTCCCTCCCCCCGCCCCTCCCCCCACCAGCACATAATGAGCTATTCCTGAGTAAGGCTTCCTAAATTTTGAGGTCTCACTTTGCATGGTGATAAGTGCAGAAGACCTCAGCCCCATATGCATTTTGGCTTGAGTTGTTAACCTTTCCTTCCTTCCTCCTCCTTTTCTCTCCCCCTACAAGGTCTTCCTTCCCTTAAGAAAAAACCTGTGAGCCATGCTGGGAGTATAGACTTGACCTCCACCTCACCAGGTGCAGCTGCTGACCAGCACAAAAAAAAAAAAAAAAAAAAAAAAAGGAAATACGTATTTTTTTTGGTGGGGGGGCTGGTTTCTGTTCCACAATCACTGCTGTTTCAATAAAAAGCAACCTGGTTTATCTGTAAAACCTACTTCCCTTTCTGGTGAGTGGGACCAGTTTGAATGGCAGAGGACTCCTTTGGAAGAGAAAAGGGAGGGGAGATAAGAGAAGGGAGATGTAGAAACAGAGGTGGAAAGGAGAAGAAAAAGGGGAAGAGAGAAGGAAAGAGGGAGCGGGGGAAAGAGGAGTGACATTTGGGCTATTTTTAGCTGGACTCCAATGCAGATTTCATCAGGCTCATTGGCTGTGGGGAAACCGACTGTACGGTCAGTCACCGTGCCTGTAACTTAACTGTGAAGCGGCTGTGGTGACTGAATTTTCTGACACTCCTGGAAGGAGAGCCTTACAACTGTCACAGGCGAAGCGTCAGAGGCACGCGCTGTCGATAGTGACCTGCATTTGCAGAAACTCCGAGGGCTTTCTAATTAACGGAGGAGATCCAAATTAGAGGAAAGCTGTTCGACAAGCCCCCTCACATGCGCTAAGTGTCATGGCGCAGATAATCATTACATCTAACAAGCTCCTGATTTTTAACAGAAGCTATGAGATGAACTGTCCTATAATGGTTCAGTTTCAAGGGGAAAAAAAAAAAGCACACCCTAGACCCCCGTCTGAAAAAGAAGAAAGAAAGAAGGAAGGGAATAAAGAAAGAACAAGAAGAAGAAAATAGGGGAAAAAATAGGAAAAATGGGGGCGGGGGGGAAATGAACAAGAGGTTCTCACGCTAGTGCTTTGGGCAAATGTTCAGACCCCATCCCTGAATTCTTGCCTTTGTCACTGGCTGGAACAATCAGATACCTCTTCTGTTTTAGATTTTCCTTACTGTAATCTATGTCTGCTAATATGCCAGCTCGTTCATTTGATGTTTCCCGGAGACGAGCCTCCTCCGTGAGTTATTTCTGACCATCGCAGCATTCCACAGGGGCTGAATTGTTGAAAGCAGTGACCCAAACCATAACAACTTGAATATTACGATCGAAACGTGATGTAGAAAACAGTTGATTTGGGGCTCAACCTTGGATGGAGAAACAGACTGGGGGCTGAAGGGGACCTCATCTGTCCCTGGAGACTTGCCTGAGATCCCTTGGGGATCTGTCTGAGCTCAGGCCTCCTGACCCCATCCAGGGCTCTGTGTGCAGGGCAGAGGAATTTAAGTCCTGGTTTGAGTCATTGATTTAAACCAGCTTTCAAAGGCCTGCGTGGAGCCCATCATTTGCGTGCCTTCCTTTCTGGGTGTTCCCCTTGTCAAAACCATTTCTGTACATGGGACACACATCAGAGGGGGACAGGGCTGTAAACCTTGAGGGTTGGCTGACATCGTTCAGGAAGTGCAGTATTAAGAGCAGCACTTCTCTTGTCCCCGTTGATTCTCCCCAACTACCCTTACTATCCTTGTAGTCATTCATGGGAAATAAAATAATATAAATCACACTGCCTGATTCTTCTCAAACGGCTCACAAAGTAATCACAGGCTGAAATGCAGGTTTTCTTACCGTGTCTTTGTCAGTAAATCAGATTTTGAGCATTTATCAGCAAAAGTTAGATTTAAGCATCATTCCTGTAATGTTTGAAAGAAAGAAGATTTGTTTTGGTAGGGACTCTGCCAATCAGTGGGCTTCTAGCTTGACTCTGCTATCAGTTATTTCTGCAATTATTTGTCTAGTTGGATATTTAAAATGTCATCAGAAAGAGTTGATTACATATTCCAGAAAGCAAGGCACTGTATAATCAGATGAACTGAATCCAGTTAAATGTAGTGTGGTACCAACCTGTCCTTCAAAGTAGAATTCTTGAGCTACCACCTAAGCAGCAGCCTTCTGCCCGGTTTTTAGGAAGCTGATCTTAACCTTGGGCTGCAGCGTGTTGCTGAGGTCGGGTGATACTCAATTATGGGAAATTTTCCAAGTCTGAAAATGGAATTGCTCCTTCAGATACATGAGAAGTGCATTTTGGTTATCTCATTCAATTCATCTGCAAATCTATAAATAAGATGTCCCTCTATTCTTCTTGCTTCCTGTGGATTTAAATGCCAAATCCTGATTTGTGGCAAAGTTGTCACATGTCCCTTTTCCCACTCTCTCTGCCTGGTGCCCAGGATCTAAGCAGTGGCAGTAGAAATTACAACTGTTTGGAGGCCAAGAAAAATCTCCATTTCTCGCTTTTCTCCAATTCCGGGTATTCTCGGCCCTGCTCCATCCATCAGCCTCCCCCCCCACACACACACACCTCCTCCAGCACACACCCTCCTTCTGTCCGCACCACCAACAGGAAACAAATACAGCTCCAATTTTTTTTTTTTTTTTTTTATGGAGGAAAAGAAACCACAAACCTGAACAAAAACTCCAGCCAAACCGAACTCTCTACAAAGAGCGATCCCAAATGTTCTAAACGTATAGAAATCCCCCCTTTAACAGGTCTGCCGCCCTCTCTGGGCATCAGGAGTGCCCCTGAAGAACAGGATGTTAGATCTGAAAGTGATAGCCAAGCCCTCAGCCGGGAAACAGTCCATCCCCATTCTTCTGACACCAAGATTAGAACTGATGGGAGGTTCTGGAGATGTTTTCTGTATCTAAGGTGGGTTTCATAAATTTGAGAATTTTCTGTGGGGCTTTTCCCAATTCACTTTCCAGAGAGCATGCTTAGCTCTTACGATTCCAGAACACCACGATGATCAAAAGACTTTCCCACCATAACATAAAATTTGGGGTTGGGAATCTGTTAGAAAATTAATCTCATCTGTGGGGCAGGGATGGGGGAGAGGGGGTGGGAGAAGACCTTTTAAAACACAGGAGCCCTGGGTTGTGTGTGCGCTGGAGCGTGTGGGAGAGAGAAAGGTGTAGAGGGTGGAGCACCCAAAAAATGACTTAAAAAAAAAGAAACTCATTGAAATGGAGAAAAAATATTGTCTCTGCTGCAGTTACCTCCTGTCACCTTGGTCCCTCTCCGCCTTCACCGGCTGTGCTCAAGGACTTTCACGTCTTGCCTGGGTTTCCCTGCCAGGCCCTGCAGCTTGGGGTGATCCGGGTCAGCTGACCACACTGCCCTACTGGGGGGCAGAAATTGCTTTGAGCCTTGAAAGCAGGTGGTGGGTGGGGTGTGTGTGCGAAGACCACAAAACAAGAGGAGTGAAGGGCCAAGTTTAGCTCTTAGGAAGCAGACAGGAGGCCCAGGGTTCTGAATGTTTTTGCTTTTCCTGGGATCCCTGCCTCATTTTAGTTTTCAGGGTGTACGTGTTTCTCTCATGTTCTCCGGCGCGTCCCAAACAGAGGCAGGGGCTGGGCTTGGGCCTGGAGCTCTGGCCGGGCAGGGACATGCCAGTCGTTTGGCTGGGAAGCCCCAGCCAGCACTCCAGGGTTTTGCACTCTCTTCTCTGGGCCTCCACAGGGCTGTGCCAGGATCTGGTGCAACTTGGGGCATGAGCTGTGGGCTGCTGCAGGCGTTCTCCTGCATTGGAGGCAGGGAGGCAGATGAGGTCATCCAGACAGCCTTCCAAGGCTAGCCTTATTTAGTGGAGCAAAACTATGTGTTCTAAATAGGATTGCTTGAACTGCAGGACTTCACACTGTTCTTTCTCTCGGGGCAGAAAGATAGGGGTGTAGGTGGGGAATGAGAATAGAGAAAAGTGTGGGAGATTACTAAAAAAAAAAAAAAAAAAAAAATTGGGACCAATACATCAGAAGACTTAAGGAAATTTGACATCTATTGTAACTCTTCTAACTGTATAATTACACAGCATTTGGAAAGTGAATTATTAACTTGATTGTCCATAACGACCATTGAGTAAATATACAATCACAGGTTGTCAAAATCGTACAGTGAACCGATGGGCCAGCAGCCACTTTCAAGGGACTGTAATCATCTCCCGGGTCAAGGCTGACCTGGAGGCTCCTTGGTTAGTGAATCATTTACGGGAGAGACCTCAGCGACTCTGGGAAGGCAAGGTTCCCCTGGTCACTGCCGGGTCCTTGGCAGCTCCTTCCAGCCAGGTCATTTAGAATCGCCCTCCAGGAAGAACAGTTCACTGAACAGCACTTGATTTACGAGTATTGATTAAGGGGCTCTTCTTTGCCCAGAATGGTGCCAGACGAGGAGAGGTGGACAGCACGCTGTTGCTTCTCAGAAGGCTTGGACTTCAGTTGGGACCAGTGGTGGTGGATACATAACGATCGCGTGGAGCCCTGGACCCAAACATAGTGTAAGGCTGGGGACCAGGCGTGGGCTAGCCTTCACCGGCCTTGCCTTTGTCTAACCAGGGGCCTTGGTGCCCCTCGCCCCCTGAGCCAAGATGCTCCCGCCCTGGGTGCAGGCGGGCACGTAATCTCAGTGGGGCCTCCTCCCGGGGAAGTCCGCAGCCTGCTCCACACTGGAGGAGCGGCCGTGTCAGCCAAGAGCCGCAGGCCATAAATGCAAAGTATGGTTTAACAAAAGCAGCTTTTGAGTGAGAAAAGCTGAGTGGAGTTGTCCCAACCTGTCAACTTCAGATTTCTTTCCTCCTCCCCATAAATCAAAAAACGGTTGGTGGAAGGGAGGGTCAGAAGCGTTTCATTTTCAGATTTTGTAAGAAAATCAAATCAAATCAAAAGAACCTGTCCCACGCTGATACCTTACATGCCAGGTTTGAGCCCGAGGCAAATTCTTGTGGCCTTGTAATAAGCCTCTTTAAAATGGTGACAGACCCTTGACTCTGCCTTGAATTACACTGATAGAAGACATTTTATTGCGTTAGAGCCAGGGCCAGGAGTACAGGATGGTTCTTGCCTGGTCGGCCTCTTTGAACACACCCGCCCTGCTGTCCACACTCCCACCACCTGACAGGGCTGGGCTGTGATGGTGGCGGAGATCTGCGGGCCGGTGACAGAGGGGGCTTTCTACCCAGCAGTGGAAAGTTGAGGCTCTGGAAGCAAAAGGATTTCAGCCTGAGGGGCCTCTTAGGGAGAGGGGAGTGTCTCCGTTCCTAGTGGACCTGGGAGACCTTGACACGGGCGGCTCCGGGTCAGTCTCACTGCTGGTGCTGCATGGAAATAGAGTATAGCTGAGGCCTCATTGCCCAGGCAGTCTTAGATTCAAAACAGGAAATGATACTGGGGACTCCCCTGTAGTGGGGGGAGGGCCCTTGATGTCTATGGAGACGGGAAAGGGGACGGTGGCCTCAAGGTCCAAAGAGGCCCGGTCTCCACAAGCTGAGTTCCCAAGTGGACCTGTCCAGTGGGCGGAAGGGATGGTGTGTTCTTGGTTTGAGGAGCTTGGAGGAGTCTGATAACTTTGGGTGTTGCCCCCGTTGTATCAACAGAACTAGTAAGCCCGAGAACAGCCAGCAGCACCCACCCTGCGGCTGGACTGGGGCCCCTCGCGTGACTGCAGATGATACACATGCGCATCTCCTTTTTTATTCAGGAAATTCTTTCCAATTTGGTCAGTGGGATAAATGAAGGATTCGAAATTGGGTAAAAAGCCAGGAAAATATCTCTGAAGCCAAGAAAATAGGCCACCAGTCAGTAGGCTGTGTCTGCCTCTCCTTTGTTCTGTAGGGCTGTCAGAGAGGTTGGGTCTGAGGCCAGGGCTCGGAGGAGGAAGGTGCTGAGGGACTGAGCAGATGGTAGCAGAAGTTGGAGGAGCGTGTGGGCGGGCAGAGGCCTGTTTCTGAAAGAAGGACTCTCTGCCATGGGACGAGGCCTGGCCTCGAAGCCCCAGAACCCTCCTTGATTCAATCTCACCTCAGGCAAGAGGGCAGCCTAGTTTTGTTCCTGAAGAAATGTCAGAGCCTGACCTGCTAGACCATTTTTTTTTTTTTTTAAGTTTGTAGAGCTTTGAAGCCTTAAATTAGTTCTCATAATTTCTGAGCAGTTCTGTATTAACCACAGGGCATAATAGGTTTTAATTCTGGAGAATGGCCAGTTCTGGTTCTAAGAATCTCTTGGCCAGGATTGTCACAGAACATTAGGCCCATAGAGTGTGCCTTCCCCATTTCCCTGGACACTCACACCCTATTTTATCATCCCAGGAAGGCAACCCGGAGGTGGGGTGAGTGAGGTGAGTGAGTGGTGACGAGGGGCAAAGGTTGGTCCCCAAGTCAGTGGGCAGGACTCTGAGTTCCAGCTCTGCTCTCACTGCCTGCAGCAGTGTGCCTCTGAGATCCTCTGTCACCTGGGGAGGTGAGGATAACACCTTCCCTCATCCCGCAGGATTACTGTGGGGTCAGAATGTGAGGAGAAGGCTTTGGGAAGAAGATAAAACCCTCCACAGTGGCCACAACATACTTTCTCAAAAAGGGCCAGGCTTGGAGGCTACCCGTGCTTCTGGGCCCTTTTCCTTTGAAGGTTGCACACATCAGTCGTGGAAGATAAAACCAGAAAACTCTCCAGCTCTCTGGGCCTGCTCACATCTACCAGCCATGCCTCTCCCCTTCAGCAGCATCACTGCCCACATCCTGCAAACGTCCTCCTCTGCAAGGCCCAGGGACACCTGAAAATAACAGGGGTCTTCTTATAAGTGCCAAGCTTGGTTTTCTGAAACTTATTCTGGTATTTTCTTAGACTGATGAAAATGGAGGTAGGGAGGCAATAAATTACGTTTGGTAGTTGACGCAGATAAAAAGGCTCGGGGTGGCCTCTTGAGAGGAATTTGGGAGTTGCATGTTCTGCTTGCTTTGATAGAGAAGTCCTTCTCTGCCCTGGCTGGTGTTATCAGAATTAAACGTTTGCTGAGCAAATGGTCAGTCTCATTGGATCCACCTTTACAGCCCAAAGGCCTTCCTCCCCTCAGTTGAAAATGCTCGTTCCCCCAGACATCGAATCCTTAAATCAGGGGGAACACACGTGTAGTTTTCAAGGCTTTCCAGGTGCTGGGGCTATGATTTTCCATCCTTTTCTTCCTTTCGCTGTGCGGTGAGTGGGGTCTGCGAATACATTTGCGTGAGACTGGATGATTTGGGCAAAAGAAACACGTTCAGGACTTCACCTTCTTTCATTCCTCACCCCTTCTTCTAACCACAAAGGTACTGTGGTTGAGCCCCACTTTAAGAAAGCCCAATACACACCAAATCTCATCAATGGAAACTGATAAATTAGAGGGTGATTTTTCACAGTACAGAAA
Organism: Lipotes vexillifer; assembly: GCF_000442215.2. NCBI lineage: Eukaryota > Metazoa > Chordata > Mammalia > Artiodactyla > Lipotidae > Lipotes > Lipotes vexillifer. The sequence continues at coordinate 7,876,227 of NW_006791012.1, forward strand.
GATTGTTAACTTTTCAAAAGGTTTCCCGCAGGGTTCCTTTAAATAGTGAGCTCCCCCACTGAATTTAAAGTGTTTGTTTACAGATCATTAACTACTTGACAGAGAGGTTGGGGAGGGGGTGGAGGAAGACGCACTTAAAAGGTAAAAGTGTTAGAAGCCCTCTGCCAATTTTCGATGAGCCTGGAAGGGTGATGAAACATCCCTGAAATGACGTCCGTTAGCAAATGTGATTCAGTTTACAGAAATTCAGTTTACACATGGCTTTCCAGGAACCCTTCAGGTTGGCTGAGGCAGGGACCACAGGACGCTGGGGCCTTGCCTCCCTGGTTTGGGGTGGCTGGGAGAGGACTCTGGCTTTTCTTTAGAGTCCTGTGCGTGCCCTCATGTGCAGCGGGTACCAGGCTCTGACATGAGGCCGAGCTTTGCCACTGGCCTTTGGGCACGGGCAACAGAGACCTTTCTCCTTGACGTTTAGCCTGAGTTTGTGGGAAGTTTCTTCCTGGTTCTCTCTGACCTTCAGTCTCTTTGGCTCCGGACTCACCTAGGTTTCCTGCTTGAAACTTAGACAGGTAAGCTTTGTGCGACTGTGCCCCAGGAGGTTGAAAACCACCACCAGGCCTACTACTCTCTGAGTCTAAGAATTAGCCTGGGGACCAGACCCAGCCCACAGAGGCCTGTAGGTTTTTTTCTCATCCCTGCAAGTTCATAAGGGGCATAGGCCCATCCTGGCCAGCTTCTAGGATGGCCCATAGTAGGTCTCTTAACCGCGTCCAAGACTCCTGCCCTTGATCTGGTCTCAAGGAGACTCAAGACTGGCCTGGGAGAAAGAACTCATCCATCTAATCCAGTCTTCTCTTTTTAAAGATGGGAAAACTTAGGGCCAGAAAGGGGAAGGGATTTACTCAAAGTCATGCTTAGCCGGGGAATGGCAGAGTTGGGATTGAAGAACTTAAATTCCTGACGTTGTTCTAGCAGGTCTCTCCAGAGGAATGAGTCCCTAACATCCTCAAGGAATCCGGAGAGAGTTTCAGTGGGACCCATGAAGGAATGGATTGGGCAAGGCCTCTTTAAAAGTAGTTCCCCAATTCCCCCAAATAACCTGAAAGATAACCTCAGGTAGAAGCAAGCCTGTGCCCACACATGTACACTCCCTCACACCCCCTCACACACAAACAAAGTCGTCCAATGCGGACTCAGAGGGGGAGTAAGGTTATCCCCGCTCTT
>NW_006791012.1:7877479-7908322 GCF_000442215.2 Lipotes vexillifer
GAGGGGAAATTGGAGGGAAGGTCAAGGTGATGATTGAAGAGACACAGAGGTATAGGAAAATCTCCACCTTTCTTGCACAGTCATTTGTTGAAGATGTGTCAGCAAGTACAAGCCCATGTGAAACTGGCAGTGCTACATCTGAAATAGATTATTTAAACCGGGGAGGCAGGGTTGCAGGAAGAACATGGCTATCAACACTTGTTTGTCTGACTCAGAGGAATAGAACACAGTGACTTCTGCCTTGGTAGACCACTCACCACTCATCAGGGGGCAAAACAATCAGGGTGGGGGGAAACAAAACAGGACAGATGACCCTTCATAGTTTCACCGGCGTCCACGTGGCTGCATCCATTATTGTAAGAAAGCGTGATGTTTGAAAATAAGAAGTTGTGGAAGGTGAATCCTTCACAGAAGCCCTCAGAGGGTTTATTTAGATGACCATATCCTCTGTTATCAACAGGATGGATTGGTGAGTAATATTTTGATTTAAATGTACTACCTGTTGGGCCCCATTTGCTCTGGGTACACCTCGAGCTTTGCTTGTCTCTGGGCATCAATACCTGCTTTTTTCCTTTGTCTAGAAAGTCCTACCTCTTGGCTCTCCAGGTCCCGTTCCTAAGTCCCTTTTTCCTAAAGCCTCTCTCCTCCCTTCCAAATGGAAGTTATTTGTCTCCTTTGAATTTCCGTTCAGTTTATCTGTACCTCTCTTATGACACACTTTTTACTTTGGAGCAGAGCGATTCCTTTCCAGGCTTATCTTCTCTACTAGATGGAGGCTCCTGTAGGGAAGTCTGTGTCTGACTTTTCTTTGCGTTGCCCACAGAGGTAGCCCATTGCTTGGGACAGTATAATCGTTCACTGAGTTCGGGCACTCAGTAAATAGTTGTTGAATGAATGTGTGAAAGAATGAACGAATGGAATTTATCCTGGGTACACACGTCTTGCATAGTGAGGTACGCAGTTAAACAAAGGAAAAACAAAACTGTCCTAAAACAATTTGTCTTCTTATGAGCTGCCCTTCCAGTCTCCTCGAGAAGTTCCACCATTCTAAGGCAAGAACTTAAAATGTAATAAAAATTTATCTAATTCATGATCAAGTGAAAATACTTAGGGCCCAGAGCCAAAAAATATTATTGGAATGAACTTTTTTCAACACCCTAAATTTAACCAGTTGGAATTCTTTTTTTTTTAAGTACCATCCTATTCAACCTTTTGAAATGAAGGATTTGCCTTTTAGCGGGAAATCTGCATTTCAACGCAAAGATGGAACACAATGTCTTTGGCTTACTTATTCTTCAGAAAAGCAAGTTCCTTTTTTTTTTTTTTTTCTTGCGTTATGCGGGCCTCTCACTGCTGTGGCCTCTCCCATCTGCGGAGCACAGGCCCCGGACGCGCAGGCCCAGCGGCCATGGCTCACGGGCCCAGCCGCTCCGCGGCACGTGGGATCCTCCCGAAACGGGGCACGAACCCGCGTCTCCTGCATCGGCAGGCGGACTCTCAAGCACTGCGCCACCAGGGAAGCCCCCTTTTTTTTTTGAATTATATGCTTTGCTTATGTTAAAGACACAGATTGCAGAAAATTTTGTTTAGGCCTGACAGACTGGTGGCTTGCATTTTTTGCATTTTTATAGATAAAGGGGCATGAAAGATGTCATCTCTCCTCCTCACTCGTAGAGTGGATGCCTAGGGTGAGAACTCTTAAAAGGTGAAATTAGTAACGTGTTGTTAGGTAATCAAGGCTCTGAGGTGATAGGCTTGGTCAAAAAAGAGTTTTTCAATGAGTGATTGATGAGATGGAAGTCGTTGGTGAAGTCTCTACGAATATAAGGACCATGAACAAGTTTCAGCAAAGAAATTCTATAGTGTGACGTCTGAAGAATTCTTGCTTGCTTTGTGTATACGGAGCACCACGATTCGGTAAAATCTTAGCTAGTGAAAAAGCATAGTGATGGGGAAAACGCTCATGTAAATGCTCATTTCTAGAACAAAAGGGAATGCGATTTTGACAATATCAGAAGGTTAATTAAGCAGTCTGTGAGCAGTGATAAAGCTGGCACATTTTCAGTTCAGATTGACACAACTCAAGACACAGGCATTGCTAATGTTGGCTCTATAATACTCTAAAAAGTCACAGGATCTGAGAGATGGGGGCTGGTATCTGCCTTAAATGGAGGGTCAGGAGCTAGAAGGAGATTTATTGGATTTGCTTTCCAGTTAGATATAGAGGCCTCTATCCTAGACTAGCTGCACTGTAGTTATTTTTGTGATTTAGATCCAGTAATATTGATAGAACGGGAATTGGTTCGTTCAGGGAACTTTGCAAACTTTCGGGATGCATTTTAAGTGTAGTCCGTAAGTTGGCTACTGGCTGAGGGCAGAGAGGGGACTTGAGAATGTTGGAGCTAGAAGGGGTGGTAAGTGTCCTTTATTTTGGCCTGTCACCAATATAGAGATCCCTCCCCATCATAGTGGGTTGTCATCTTCTCTTTTTTTTGAAGACGCAAGGTGAGTGGGAGGTCACGCTTCACAGGGTAACCCTTCCTCTTGGGGATGGCTCTACTTCTTTGGTGCCCCGTCTTGCTGGGAAAATAGGGAAGTTATCTAGAAACACATGTTTAAGAAAAGAAATACATAAATGCACATATACACTTTCATGAACGGCAAACATCTATACGTGTATCTACTCCTCTAGAGAGGCCTGGGTTTTTAATTCCTATGAAAGTCAGCACCCGGTGCAGTCATTCAGTGTTTTGGAAATAATGCTTCGTGCTCAGCTGTTTCAGCACATTTGTAGATCAGCGGTATTACTTGTTGACTGGTAGACAGTGATGTGGCTATATGACAAACCCAGTGATTAGTTTCAGAAACAAATAACAGGTCAGTAGTAAAGGAATCTTTGAGATGTTCTTGGGGAAACCTAAAACTTGATTTAATGATCTTCAATTCCAGGGACATCCCACCTGGTTTATAGAGCTCTGTGTCAAAAGTTGGTCCCGATGCATATAGAAATCTAAAGTGACCGATGCATAACATTCAATCAAAACCATTCCTAATTTGTGGCAGATTTTTTAATGAGACCTGAAAGATAAGATTCATTATTTGTTACTCAGCCATAAGGAAACATTGCAACCTAATAATACATAAGGCATTTCTGAGGCCCTAAAGTGGAAATGCTGGGTCTGGAGAGACTTTTATGAAACAGAACAGGTTAAAATGCTTTTCACCAGAGGAGTACAAGGCATTTGAAAAGATTAATTCAGAAGAGGGCAACACATTTGAGAGTCCAGAAAGGGAAACAGGAGTCCAGTGCTTACTGCATCCGTGCAGCGTGCCATAGCTGCATTTGCAAACATTTCCGCATTTATGGAAGCAGTGAGGACACCATCTGCCTGACGTAAGCTGGTTTGGATGTTATGCAAAGAGCGTTCCCTGTTTGAGCCTGGGCCTGTTCCGTGTCCTGGTCAGTGAGGGAGGGTGGAACCTTGGATTCCACGTGGAGGGATCCTTAGGAATTTCCCAGGCTTGCTCTGGTCCTAAAGGAGGTGAGTCCCAGACAGAAGGGATGAGAGCCTCATAGCCAGTGGAGCTCTGGCTGCCAGGAGAACATCAAAGCTTCCAGCTTCCATTCCTCCCCTCATGCTAAGACAGCACTTATGAAATTGGATTGTGCGTACGAATCACCTGGAGTGCTGGCTAAACATAGATTCTCATACTCTATATCCACTTCCCCAATCCCAGTTTTTGATTCAGTAATTCTGAGGAAGGGCCTGAGACATTGCATTTCCAACAAGCTCCCAGGTGATGCTGATGCTGGGCCTGGGGCTGCACTTTGAGAACCACTGCCCTGAGAGAACCACCAAGGAAATAAAGAGAGCATAGCTAGACCGCCCACTTCCCTGCCAGCCACCGGAGCCCACCTCTCCCTGGGGAGAACGAAAATGCAGGTGGGAGGAGAAGAGGCCCTCAGTCAAGGGCAGCCTGGGAAGGCAAGAGCTGCTGGTTGAGGGTGATGCTTAGAAGCATTAATTCTGAGACTCGACTCTGCCTAAACTGTCATGGAATAATTGAAAGCATCATAGCAAGAAGTTAAACCCTAGGGAAGCTATTAACAATTCAGCATTTCCAGTTCCTGTGGGAATGTTGATTCTACTTACCAATGAGAACGTGTTCAGAGATGTGTTTGGCGGGAGAGGCTGCAGAATCAGCTGGGGTCCCCATTGTCTTTGGTTTGACACTCTTCGTGGAGGAAGAGAAATGCAAGTACGAGTCTCTCTCACGAAGACAGTGTCAGTAGCTTGTTAGGCTGATGGGAATGGTTTGTTTCTCTTCAGCTGGCTGATTCTGCAGGGGAAGCAGAAGTAAAGGATGAAAACAGTGCCGGGGGAGGCAAGGTACAGGAAGTAGATCAGGTGTTTCCCAATTTTGAAACCAAGTCAGTTCATTTGGACCCTTTGAAAGGTCCACTCAGCACCTCTGGGCTGGACTCTTCCCCAAGAGAGGTTGTTCCTCCAAATGGGTCAGGAGAAAGAGATCCCTTCTCACTGGTACTTCTTGAGCAGTACAGAGCAGGGTGGGAATGACAGAGGGGAGGAGAGAGATGGATATCCCAGAAAAGAGCACTGGATTGGGGGAGTCAGGAGACTAATTCCGATCTTCACTTTTGTGATTAACCATCATTATAGCTGTGAGCCAGTCACTTAATTTCTCAAAGCCTCAGTTTCCCCACCTGTAAAATGAGGTTATTAGACTTGATGATCTCTAAGGTTTTTTACAACCCCAAACCAAACCCCAAACCAAATAATGGGGGCAGATACTCAGACACTCTCCTTGATGAGCCCTCACTTTGCCTTGTGACCTAGTGCTGTGGGGAACTGGGCCAGGCTGCTACCCCCAGAAACTCAGCTTGCTCTAGGCCAATGGGTTAGTAGATGAGTTTGCCAACAGGAGATGCATGCAAGTGGTCAGGCCTGGACCAGGTTAACGGTTCTCCCATTGCTTGCTGGGGGTCTATTTGAGGCACCTCAGGGTCTTCCCAGAGTAAGTGGCAGCGAATATGAAATGAGTCTTTCCCAGTGTGAGGGTCCAAGTACCTTGTTGCTTTTATGCTGGGGTCACAGTGCTCAGTTGTATGGGTCTCCTAAGAAACAGACTTCAGTCTTGGCAACAAACAAACTTATTAAATAGCTGAGGCAAGAACAAGTGCAAAAATGGATTCTCAGATTTCTCGTTGAAGAACACTATGACTAAATCTGTAGTTAATTTTACCCTTGCCTCTCAATTCATAGAACATAAGCAGTTAGATGAAGACATGCTTGCTTTTTAAGTCTAGTCTTCCTGCTTTTGCTGGTTCATTTTGTGGTATTTGTTTTGTTTGGGGTCAGGGAGGAGGACATGCCTCTGTAGATGGTCTCGGGCTAGGCGGAGCCTTTGTGGCAGCCTCCCTGGGCAGGCCCAGTAACAACAGATTTATGCCTCTGTGTAAGAGCTTCCACGAGCAACACGCCATTGTTACCCACCAGGCTCCTCATGAAAGGAAACCTTGTGCTGACTGCCCTGGCTGTTCTTGGCAGCATGATCTATAGAAGGAGAACAGGATGTATTTTACACTTGAGACCTGCTATCCTAGAGTATAACAACAAGTCTTCTAAGTGCTCTTAATATTAAGCTAATGGAAAACATACTCTGTTTACTCACCATCAAAGTCTGTTTTTCTTCTCTCCCGCCTCCCCCAATCATCACAAACTCCAAGCCTCTAGGACACACGGAGTGTCCCTGCTCCATCTCTCCTCCACTCTGTCTCAAGGTTGACCTCTCCATGCTTGGTTAGCTCAAGGTGGACGTGGAAAAGCTAGGAACTCACCACATAAACCATACAATCCCCAGGTTGCACAAACCAAATATTTCCTTTCTCACAAAAATCTCACTGCTAGAACTGCTTGATTTACGGCTAGATTTATGTTTATCAGTGTGAGAAGTCATTTCTCCTCACCAGAGTGCAACCCAGTGCAGTAGAATAGAGAAGGTGGGCCACGTTTTTTGGGGTGCTGCTATTTTTAGAATGCTGCTTCGCTCCCTGTCATTGAACGGTAGGATTCCTTACCCTTAATGTGAGGACTTGGCCAAAGTTATCTTAACCCCAGAAGTCTAATCTTTATTGCCCACTGCTTTGTGCTGTAAGAAGCCATGTCTACATGGGGTACTCCATGGATAGAATTCCAGGTCCTGAGATGCCCAAGGTTTCCCTATCATTGAAGGTGCTGTCATAAAAACAGAATGGGAAGAGTGGGACAGGAAAGGCAGAGTGGGACTCTGTTCTAGAAGAAAAGATTCACAAATCTCATTTGCTGTTACCGTATTGTTTTTTTGCTTGAGCTTGTCTATAAGTAAAGTAAATGTATGCATGTAAACCAGCCTTGCAGATAAATCCCCCCATTTTACCAGGCTGCCAATCATATGACCAATTTTCCCCTTGCTATTTACACATCTCTTATTATAAGACAATAATCAGACAATAACAAACAAACAAATGAACCAAAGAACCCCCGCCCCCCACTGCTGCCCCATACCTAAAACAAACTCCCTTCCCTTTTGTCAAAAAAGACCAAAATTAAAAACAAAACAGAACTGTGGGAAGGAACTGACCACTGTTCTTTTGATACAGGCCTTGGGCCTGTTAACTATCTGCAAGGCTGTTGTAATGATGTTAATCTATGTTAATGGAATTGAAATGTGATATCCTGTGGTTTAAGATGCACATTGTTTATAGCTTTAGTGCTTGATTTTGGGTTTCTTTCACAGATAAACTTCTGCACTGGAGGGGCCTCTCCTCCCCTCGTTCTACACACGGAGCTCTAATCCCCACGCCTGGGATGAGTGCAGAATATGCCCCGCAGGGTATTTGTAAGTTGAGCATTATTTCTTCTACAAACGTCCGTGTGTGTAGAGATGAGAGTTTCTGGAAATTACCCTTACTTTTTAAGTACTGAAAGGAGTTATTTCCAAAATACATTGGCATCTGCATATGTATATTCCATTACTCACTTGGCACCCAGCTCCCCCAATCCATTCAGCCCTAAGTGGCTTTTTTTTCCCTCCCCTTTTTCTCTCTCTCCTTACTGAAGGCATGGGCCTGAAAGCAGCTCATCCCTGCGGGTCTCCTCCCCAGGGTTTTGTGTGGCTCCGTGGCTGGTGGCTGCATACATCTGTGTGTTCAGGGCCCATTGTATTGCTGGACATTTACCCCCATGGCCTCATTTAGGACTTCGGATTTACTCCATGGCATATGTCTTCAGCAGAGGCCAGAACCGAAAGGAGTCAGTTCACAGTTACTCTAGAGTTATCCTCATGCATGTTATATATGCATTTACGTGTGTATTTAAACATGGTATATTTTTATATATGCATCGTACATTATATATGTGCAGACATATATGATTTCTATTTGTTTTTCTCCTAGATTTAGAGAAAAATGCATAGCATTGTTGCTGAAATTCAAAGATACCACCACCACCCCCACCCCCGCCATCACTACGACTACCACCATCCAGTTACTTGTTTAAGCCAACTTTTATAGTGGGGACCTTCTTATGAAATTTAGATTTGTATGTTTATAAAAATGTTTTTGGGAAAAAAATGTTTTTGAAAGATGTTGTTTTAGAAGGTAATACACTTTGCTTCTCTCTGTAGGAATAAATGGTATCAGTCATGCGTGGTTAAAAAGTCAGATGTGGGGGGAGGGGGAGGGGGCGGGGGGATTGATTCCACCCCAAGCATAAAAAAGCAGGTTCAAGAAGAAAAGAAGTGTGGCATCTAATTTGTATTTAAGGAAAATATTTTTATTTTTAAAGTAAATGAAAAAAATAACCTTTTGTGGAAAGAAAAAAAGAAAGGGAATGATGTGTCGTGGAGAGGGAATAACAGAGAGCAAGATGCAGGAGTTGGGGCCTTAAAGGTGACTGGTTTTCAGATGGGAGGTCAACTAGACCCAACCTTCTTGTGAATGGTGTCTGCAGGGCAGGGCCTGCGCCCTGAGATCAGACTGGAAGCTAGTTGTTTATTTTTATTAACTCCTAGGTCTAGGTAACAAAGAGTTATTGTATGAATTTCACAAGCCCTCAGGTCCTGAGGGCTGGGTGGTACAGGGTTTAAAAGCACCTCCCCACCACGCACTGCCCCTCCCCCCCCCCCCCCCCCCCCCCCCCCCCCACGCCCACCCGGCGAACCCCGCCTGCCCCTGCCCCCCACCCCCGCACCCACAAGCCTAGCTGGGCAGAAGCCTGGGTTAGGTCACGGATTGTACAGAGTTTAGGGGTTTCGACTCACGGTTTCAAGTCCCTACATGCTGACTGGGTGGGGAGAACTCGCCTCGTTTTGCTGGGGGTGCCTGGGGCCCTTACTTGGCTGTGGGAACCGAGCCACCCTTGGAGGGAAGGGGTAGGAAGGGAGTGAGTTCTCTCTCTTCCTCTTGATCCTCCTGAGGGCAGGGAGTTTGATCTAGGGGTTGGGAAACCAGTAGCCTGATAAGGAGCCCCTGTCTTCTCCCTGCTTCCAGCAATGGGAGGGAGCCTAGTTTGCTGGTGCCCATGCCGGCAGGACCAGTTTAGGAGTGACCAGAACAAGGTATGTGGAAATGGGTTGTAGGGATCCAGAAAGTTCTGAAGCAAAACTGACCCGCACCCCACTCAGCTGCCTTAACCAGTGCCTTTGGCTTTCAGAGCATTTAGCACTGACCTTGTGGCCTCCCTGCTGGGTGGACCATGGGCAAGGGCCTTAAAATCACCCCCTCTTGCTCTCTTCTAACCAGGGCCTCCCCTTGGCCTGGGAAAGCCCGGATTCTGGATTCCAGTCTTTCCTCCAGAAGCCCTTGTGGGTGTGTAACGTGTGGTTAGTCATCATTCGTGGTAACTAATCAAGCCTGGTAATAATGAAAACTCACATTCATGTTGGACCTGATAGATTACAGAGAGCTTTTATATATGTTTGTCATTTGAGCCTCACAATTCTTTAAGGTACTGTTTTTTACACTCATTTTCCAGATAGGAAACCTAAGACTCGGAGAAATTAAATGACTGTCCCAGAGCTACCAGCTAGTAAATAGTAGAGCCAGGGGTCCCTCATAAGACATCACTCTTCTAAATCATGACTCTTGAGCCTTGGTGACAAACTAGGAATGGGGTTATTCCTTTCCATACAATAAAATGAAATAAAGTAAAAGCTGTAGGTGAGCTAATAGCTGATTTTAACCGTTTTGATGCCTCAAGTTCCCATGCTCGGGGCCAGGTCTCCATTTATTGCTCTAAATCAGAACAATCCCAGTGAATGCCCAATGAGGCTCTCAAATTGAGAAGTTGATTTTCATCAGAGTAAATGAAGAATATTATTATATTTTACACGTCAATAAATCAATGTAGCCCTAATTTTGCCACACAGGAAATCAATTCTGGTCTTTCTAAACCATCAAAGATGTTATGAACAAAGTAATTTCACAAATTACGGCAAGTAACACATTTATTGATGACTGCAGTTTAGGAATTTAGAATCTGTGAGCACTGTAATATAATATGGTGCACTGGCATGAGCTGAGTGAAATACAGATTATATGGTGAAACTGTAATGCATCATTTGCTATTAGTGGACTGGTAATAATTACCAGTTTCAAAGCAGCTTTTTCCATGTAATCTTTAGTCTCAATCGTAACAGCCCTTCTCATTGACATTATGATTACACTAGCTGCCCTCATGATCTAGAATATCTAGTTGATGGGAATACTAAAATGCAGTAGTGAAAACTGTATGTTCTATGCTCATTATAAGATAAAATGCCATTTTCTCTAACCTGATGTATGAGAGAGAGGGGAGGGTAACAGCACAGTGTTAACATATTGTAGCATGATCACATAGCTTTGAAAACAAAATTTTGGGAAGCTCAGTGCAGCAAAATAAAATGGACTTTTCTCATTTAAGCCTTTTTAAAAGGATCCAGATGAGACCCTTGATGTAGTGCTATATAGATTTCGGCATTTGTCAATGACTGCATTCATGGTGCATGCAAAACCAGCATCGCTAATTATGGGTCCAGTCCTGGGTTTCAATAGAATATTATAAGGTAAAATATGATTTAAAGGCATTTGTAGTGATGAAAGTGTTAACGACTTGCTTCAGCTGACAAATCTCCTTTTTACTTACCCAATTCAGATTGTCAGGCTAAATGTATGATAATAACACAGAGTCCTAGAGAGGCAAAGGAGAAAGCCACAGAGGGTCATGGTAGTTGGAACTAGATAGTTTTTTTCCTGCCTATTTAGGACCCAAGTCATTGTTCAACAACAACAAAAAATTTATGAAAATACTCTCAGTGATGCTTTTTATTTCCCTTTGAAGAGAGAAGGCAAACAAAAATAGGCAGATAATGTGATACTAATGTCAGCGGTTTTCTTTCAAAATCTTTCTGCCTTCTTTTTTCCCCCTCCACATTAGCAAATGTTTGAAACCTAATTTTGGTATCTTATCATCTAATCTTGTTAAAGAGATTTACCCAGGAGTGGGATATATTGAGTGAGATTATAAATGCATTGTAAAGTAAATTACAAGGTCAGGGCAGGGAGTCCATTATTCAGACAAGTGCTTGAGTGAGGCTGGCTTGTTTTGGAATATGAGTGTTTGGGGCTCCTGAGAAGATGCTGCCAGCTTTTCTGACTTGCTAAATGGAAGAATCATAATTGGTTAATTCCTCATTCCCACTCTTTAACTCCATGGTGAATTTTTTCCTTTTTCAAGAGTTACTGACGAATACTATCTGTCTGTGGCCTTAAGGAACTCCTCTTAAAAAGGGGGGCTAAAGTGTATTTCTCATTTGTGCTTTATACAGTGTCTTTTTTTGAATTCCTGGGAAGTTACTGATTTTTCTCATCCTAGTCCTTTTGGCCACCAGCATCTGAGCCCTTTTTAATGCTGAGTTGACTGGTAAACTGTTAGTTACTCCCTTGGTATATGTGTTTTTTAGTTTAGCTATCACCGAAAAGGAATGATTGGGAAGTCAAGCTGGCCCCTCTTTGCCACAGCGGCATTTCCCACTCTCGGGTTCTTTTCAGAGAGGGAGAAATAATGTGACTTAAGCAGGGCCCCTCTCCAGACGGCTTGGCTACTGGCCAAAGAGTTGACTAGCTGAACTGTATCTTTCTGTTTCTTTCTCAACTGGAGCTGAGGCTCAGCTGAGGGCGCAGGATGTTGTATAATTTGGTTCATGTTGTTAGCCTCTCAAAATAATGAGGAGGAGGCTAGTGTAGCATTTCTCAGCCTGCTGCCCTTCATGGTGCTGGCTGCTTTAACTGTTCTTAAACTAGGATGCTGTGTCTGCTTAAGTTGGCACTAGACACTCCACCTAACTTCTCTAGACTCCCATTTGTTTGACTGGGGTGGACAACTCCTAAAGATTTGATATGGCCTGTTGGTTAAATCTGAATTAAATTTCTCTATTGAGATTTTTTGTAACAGCCCTTGAGATAAAAATGGGAATCTCCGTGGGGTGTTGTGGAACCAGAACTGGGACTAACTGACCCTCACACAGGCTGGGATTGTGAGGATGTCGCTAGTCTCTCTTCCACGTAATTATTTCATGAGTACCTTCTCATTTTTAACAATATCAACAATTAGTGTGTTTCAGGCTAAGATTAAAAGCATCTCTAGGGCCATAGAGAATTGTAATGAGTTGACCTTCTCTTTTTTCATATCTCCATGAAATGATTGCCTATTTAGAAAGTTCACCTGCCACCCAGGGGGATTTAGGAAGCAGGAAAGTTTCCCTTAGGCCAGCCTGTCCAAATCCCTCACTTAACGGACAAGGAAAACAGAGGCACAGAGATGAAATGGCTTGCCCCAAAACACAGCTGGTGAAAGACTGGAAAGTTCAGAAGATGTTTGCTGCATTTCTCTAGAAAGTAGGGATCCTCATCCTCAAGCCTGAATCGATCTAGATCTTTCTACTTTGAAGACTGGATTTAAAATTCTTAGAACTGAGTCAAATGGCAGGAAGACTGATTTGACAAATTTTTATTGGGCACCAACCTCCAGATGTGCCAGCACCATCTAGGCACAGGGGATAAGGTCAGTGAGGGCTTAGGCCGTGGGGTTGAGGGCTGGGGGCAGGGAAGGCTGGAGGTGGAACATAAATAAGCAATTGCTGATGCCCTCCTTGGTGATTAAACATTGATGTTGGTGTTGTATTATTTTGCAGGTAAAGATGAGCCCAGCAGCTACACATGTACAACTTGCAAACAGCCATTCACCAGTGCATGGTTTCTCTTGCAACACGCACAGAACACTCATGGATTAAGAATCTACTTAGAAAGCGAACACGGAAGTCCCCTGACCCCGCGGGTTGGTATCCCTTCAGGACTAGGTGCAGAATGTCCTTCCCAGCCACCTCTCCATGGGATTCATATTGCAGACAATAACCCCTTTAACCTGCTAAGAATACCAGGATCAGTATCCAGAGAGGCTTCCGGCCTGGCAGAAGGGCGCTTTCCACCCACTCCCCCCCTGTTTAGTCCACCACCGAGACATCACTTGGACCCCCACCGCATAGAGCGCCTGGGGGCGGAAGAGATGGCCCTGGCCACCCATCACCCGAGTGCCTTTGACAGGGTGCTGCGGTTGAATCCAATGGCTATGGAGCCTCCCGCCATGGATTTCTCTAGGAGACTTAGAGAGCTGGCAGGGAACACGTCTAGCCCACCGCTGTCCCCAGGCCGGCCCAGCCCTATGCAAAGGTTACTGCAACCATTCCAGCCAGGTAGCAAGCCGCCCTTCCTGGCGACGCCCCCACTCCCTCCTCTGCAATCCGCCCCTCCTCCCTCCCAGCCCCCGGTCAAGTCCAAGTCATGCGAGTTCTGCGGCAAGACGTTCAAATTTCAGAGCAACCTGGTGGTGCACCGGCGCAGCCACACGGGCGAGAAGCCCTACAAGTGCAACCTGTGCGACCACGCGTGCACACAGGCCAGCAAGCTGAAGCGCCACATGAAGACGCACATGCACAAGTCGTCCCCCATGACGGTCAAGTCCGACGACGGCCTCTCCACCGCCAGCTCCCCGGAACCCGGCACCAGCGACCTGGTGGGCAGCGCCAGCAGCGCGCTCAAGTCCGTGGTGGCCAAGTTCAAGAGCGAGAACGACCCCAACTTGATCCCGGAGAATGGGGACGAGGAGGAAGAGGAGGACGACGAGGAAGAGGAAGAAGAGGAGGAAGAGGAGGAGGAGGAGCTGACGGAGAGCGAGAGGGTGGACTACGGCTTCGGGCTGAGCCTGGAGGCGGCGCGCCACCACGAGAACAGCTCGCGGGGCGCGGTGGTGGGCGTGGGCGACGAGGGCCGTGCCCTGCCCGACGTCATGCAGGGCATGGTGCTCAGCTCCATGCAGCACTTCAGCGAGGCCTTCCACCAGGTCCTGGGTGAGAAGCATAAGCGCGGCCACCTGGCCGAGGCCGAGGGCCACAGGGACACATGCGACGAAGACTCGGTGGCCGGCGAGTCGGACCGCATAGACGATGGCACTGTTAACGGCCGCGGCTGCTCCCCGGGCGAGTCGGCCTCGGGCGGCCTGTCCAAAAAGCTGCTGCTGGGCAGCCCCAGCTCGCTGAGCCCCTTCTCCAAGCGCATCAAGCTCGAGAAGGAGTTCGACCTGCCCCCGGCCGCGATGCCCAACACGGAGAATGTGTACTCGCAGTGGCTCGCCGGCTACGCGGCCTCCAGGCAGCTCAAAGATCCCTTCCTTAGCTTCGGAGACTCCAGACAATCGCCTTTCGCCTCCTCGTCGGAGCACTCCTCGGAGAACGGAAGCTTGCGCTTCTCCACGCCGCCCGGGGAGCTGGACGGAGGGATCTCGGGGCGCAGCGGCACGGGAAGTGGAGGGAGCACGCCCCATATTAGTGGTCCGGGCCCGGGCAGGCCCAGCTCAAAAGAGGGCAGACGCAGCGACACTTGTGAGTACTGTGGGAAAGTCTTCAAGAACTGTAGCAATCTCACTGTCCACAGGAGAAGCCACACGGGCGAAAGGCCTTATAAATGCGAGCTGTGCAACTATGCCTGTGCCCAGAGTAGCAAGCTCACCAGGCACATGAAAACGCATGGCCAGGTGGGGAAGGACGTTTACAAATGTGAAATTTGTAAGATGCCTTTTAGCGTGTACAGTACCCTGGAGAAACACATGAAAAAATGGCACAGTGATCGAGTGTTGAATAATGATATAAAAACTGAATAGAGGTATATTAATACCCCTCCCTCACTCCCACCTGCCACCTCCTTTTTTCATCACCCTCCCCTTTCCCCATCGCCCTCCAGCCCCACACCCTGTAGGATTTTTTTCTAGTCCCATGTGATTTAAACATACAAACAAACAAACAGAAGTAACGGAAGCTAAGAATATGAGAGTGCTTGTCACCAGCACACCTGTTTTGTTTTGTTTTTTTTCTTTTTCTTTTTCTTTTTTTCCTTTATGTTCTCACCGTTTGAATGCATGATCTGTATGGGGCAATACTATTGCATTTTACGCAAACTTTGAGCCTTTCTCTTGTGCAATAATTTACATGTTGTGTATGTTTTTTTTTTTTTTTTAAACTTAGACAGCATGTATGGTATGTTATGGCTATTTTAAATTGTCCCCGATTCGTTGCTGAGAAAACATGTTGCTGTTTCCAGTTCCGTTCTGAGAGAAAAAGAGAGAGAGAGAGAAAAAGACCATGCTGCATACATTCTGTAATACATATCATGTACAGTTTTCTTTTATAACATGAGGAGGGAAAACAGTCTTTGGATTAACCCTCTATAGACAGAATAGATGGCACTGAAAGCAAATCTCTACAAGCTAAATGTCTGTCTCTAAAGGGTTAAATATATCAATTGGAGATGAAGGAAAGGCCTTGAATTGACAAATTAACAGAAAAATAAAACAAGTTTATTCTATCATTTGGTTTTAAAATATGAGTGCCTTGGATCTATTAAAACCACATTGATGGTTCTTTCTACTTGTTATAAACTTGTAGCTTAATTCAGCATTGGGTGAGGTAATAAACCTTAGGACCTAGAGTATAAATCTATATTGTATTTCTCACAACAATGGCTACCTAAAAATATGACCCATTATGTCCTAGTTAATCATCATTTTTCCCTTTCGTTTAATCTTGTAAGCAAAACTGATTATACCAGTATAAAAACTTTTGCTCCTGATGAGAGCTTAAAAGAAATGGGCTCTTTTGCCCAAAGTTTTATTTTTTTTTAAATGATGATTAAATTGAATGTGCAACGTGCAAAAGCTCTGGAACACGATTAAATACATTAGTAAGGAATTCATTTTATGAAGATAACTTGTTTTAAATAATGTCTTTTGAAAAAAATTCTGGCACCAGAAGAAATAGATCCAGATCTACTTGGTTGTCAAATGGACAATCAAATGATAAACTTTAAGACCTCGAATAGCATGTCCAGAAGAAGAGACTGACAATAAGGTTTGACAGAGGGTAACAGAGGAAAAAAATATGTGATTTATTAGCACAATGTGGTACTATTTGCCATTTTAAACTAGAACAGGTGTATAAGCTAATATTGATACAATGATGATTAACTATGAATTCTTAATTAAGACTTGCGTTTAAATGTGACATTCTTAAAAAAGAAGAGAAAGAATTTTAAGAGTAGCAGTATATATGTCTGTGCTCCCTAAAATTTGTACTTCATTTCTTTTCCATACACTGTGTGCTATTTGTGTTAACATGAAAGAGGATTCATTGTTTTTATTTTATTTTTTTAATTTTTTCTTTTTTATTAAGCTAGCATCTGCCCCAGTTGGTGTTCAAATAGCACTTGACTCTGCCTGTAATATCTGTATCTTTTCTCTAATCAGAGATACAGAGGTTGAGTATAAAATAAACCTGCTCAGATAGGACAATTAAGTGCACTGTACAATTTTCCCAGTTTACAGGTCTATACTTAAGGGAAAAGTTGCAAGGATGCTGAAAAAAATAATTTGAACACAATCTCATTGATGAGCATTAAAAAAAAAAAAAAACTGAAAAAAAAACTTTGCCCGCCATTTACTTGACTAATGAGCTTACTTACTCGGACTCAACATTGCAAGCGCTGTGAATGGAAAACAGAATACACTTAACATAGAAATGAATGATTGCTTTCGCTTCTACAGTGCAAGGATTTTTTTGTACAAAACTTTTTTAAATATAAATGTTAAGAAAAAAAGAATTTTTTAAAAAAAACACTTCATTATGTTTAGGGGGGAACTGCATTTTAGGGTTCCATTGTCTTGGTGGTGTTACAAGACTTGTTATCCATTTAAAAATGGTAGTGGAAATTCTATGCCTTGGATACACACCGCTCCCGCTCTTCAGGTTGTAAAAAAAAAAAACATACATTGGGGAAAGGTTTAAGATTATATAGTACTTAAATATAGGAAAATGCACACTCATGTTGATTCCTATGCTAAAACACATTTATGGTCTTTTTTCTGTATTTCTAGAATGGTATTTGAATTAAATGTTCATCTAGTGTTAGGCACTATAGTATTTATATTGAAGCTTGTATTTTTAACTGTTGCTTGTTCTCTTAAAAGGTATCAATGTACCTTTTTTGGTAGTGGAAAAAAAAAAAGACAGGCTGCCACAGTATATTTTTTTAATTTGGCAGGATAATATAGTGCAAATTATTTGTATGCTTCAAAAAAAAAAAAAGAGAAAAAAGTGTGACATTGTACAGATGAGAAGCCATATAATGGCGGTTTGGGGGAGCCTGCTAGAATGTCACACGGATGGCTGTCATAGGGGTTGTACATATCCTTTTTTGTTCCTTTTTCCTGCTGCCATGCTGTATGCAGTACTGCAAGCTAATAACGTTGGTTTGTTATGTAGTGTGCTTTTTGTCCCTTTCCTTCTATCACCCTACATTCCAGCATCTTACCTTCATATGCAGTAAAAGAAAGAAAGAAAAAAAAAAGGGGGGGGGAAAAAAAACCAATGTTTTGCAGTTTTTTTCATTGCCAAAAACTAAATGGTGCTTTATATTTAGATTGGAAAGAATTTCATATGCAAAGCATATTAAAGAGAAAGCCCGCTTTAGTCAATACTTTTTTGTAAATGGCAATGCAGAATATTTTGTTATTGGCCTTTTCTATTCCTGTAATGAAAGCTGTTTGTCGTAACTTGAAATTTTATCTTTTACTATGGGAGTCACTATTTATTATTGCTTATGTGCCCTGTTCAAAACAGAGGCACTTAATCTGATCTTTTATTTTTCTTTGTTTTTATTTTTTTTTTTATTTGGATGACCAAAGGTCATTACAACCTGGCTTTTTATTGTATTTGTTTCTGGTCTTTGTTAAGTTCTATTGGAAAAACCACTGTCTGTGTTTTTTTGGCAGTTGTCTGCATTAACCTGTTCATACACCCATTTTGTCCCTTTATTGAAAAAAATAAAAAAATTAAAGTACACAATGTAAGCTTCTTGTGTCCTCATTTGACACACTCTGTAAATTACTTTCAAGAAAATAACAGGTTTTAAGAGAAGGCCAGTCAGTCTTTTTCAAGATTATTTCTATGGGCATTTTGATGCGTGTATTATACCCAAAAGGAACATAAAATACTTACTATATTAAAATAGACATATCTCAAGCCATGGAAATAGTTTAGACTTTATAATTCTAGAATAATTTTCAAGAAATGGAAAATGTTTTCAGTATGATGTTAAAAACTTCCCCTCCATCTCTTAGCAGTAATCCATTCAGATATAAATGAAAAACTTCCTGATAATAGCATCTTAAACCTTTATTCCCTTTGGATTTTTTTGTGTTCTTGTTGTCTAAAAGTTCTTTTCTATTCTCCCATCATGCCCTATCTTAGAACATAATGTAAAAAAGTTGTTTTGTTTTTTTTTAATCAGCTCTTTTGTTTCCACATAAGAGTCTTTCCTCATACCAAAAATAATCCCACCCCTCAAATTTAAAAATCCAGAAACAGAAGCATCAGGTAAAAGAGAGAGGCGGTGGGGGGGTGGGGAAGCAAAAGCAAGCAAGCAAGCAGTAACTAGGAGTTTAGCTAGCTTTGGCCAAATCTGTGGAATCAGCCACTAATTTCCTGAGATATATGGTGGTTTGCTTTGTGATTCTGAGATCCTAGGGACCCTAGTTGGGACAGATGTTGTAGCTGTTTTTATAGGGTCTTCCTGATTCATAGCAAATGAGGGTGGGAATACCCTTCAATTATCTTTTGGCCAACCAACAGATTTATAAAATGAAGCAACGTCTTTGAAAAGCAAGTTAGGTCTGTTTTAAAAACCCCTACTTAGAAATCTGTGTTGTCAGTTTTACAAATACTGCATGTTGCAGCATCTATTTGCTTTATTAAAACACATACCTCTGTGACGCTGTCTCCCTGTTCCCAGTGTAGATGAATGGATACGACATTGTTCTTCTTTTTGTAAAAAACAAAACAAAAACCGTTCTGTTGTCTTGTGGTAGCATTTCTGTTGCTCAGTTCTTATGCCCTGGTGCCTTGTGAGGTGGCCTTTTCACAGAATGCCTTTTATCTGAGGCAAGAATTGTTTTATCTTTCTAAAATATAGAGAAAGTAAGTGTATTTTTTTAAAGTCTGTTTGGGTGGGAAGCAGAGAGGAATCCGGTAAGAGATGATTTGGGAGAGCATAAATGGTACAGGAGCTGGGATGGAATGAGGGGGTACTTGCAGAACTTGATAATTGGCAGTGAAGTGACGGGTGATATATGTGTTTTAGATGAGTTTAACTTCACAAGTGAATCCAGAATGCTGTTCAAGACAGACAGAAATATTCTTCAAGTGCCATATGCCAGTTTCAGACATGGTGACTTTGCTCCACCATATTAAATGTCCATAAAACCGCTGTGTATTCCTATTACTCTTTTATTAGGAGCTATGAGTACAGCTGTGCAGATTTTATATACAGTATTCATTTAAATTTCTCAGTATATGATGCTCTTAGTGTAATTAGGTTTTGCATCCTGACAGACAGAATTAATGGTGGATACTGTCTGCTTGTATGCTCAAATTTCTTAAATGGGGAATGGGGAGGGTGCAAACATCTGGTGATAAATCACAGATTATGTTTGATTTACATGGTCCCAAAGTTAAATAAATTTATTGGGAGACAGGTTCTTCAGGGTTCTCAGTCTCCTGACTTATTGAAGCCCTCTTATAAAATATTATTTCTGAAGCTGCCTGAACAATAGAAGCCTGAAAACCTAGGCAACAAGAATATAACTTATAAATGACATCTTGTATCTGGAACCCTAAAATTAAAAATCTTAATATAAAATAACAAAAAAACATTTCCAACAGTAGGATGAGTTCATGATAAAGCTTTAAAACGAGGAACTACTAAGGACATGAACACATTTCAAAATTCTCAACTTAAGTTTATGTGACACCCCTGACGTGTTGAATGCAATGTTCTCTACATACTTGAACTCCTAAAGCTTAACATGTTCCTTTTCATCTTGATTTTGAGAACAATTTAATAAACAGCAATACAGTAAATACTATTTCTCACAGATTTTAACCCAGACACTCTCCAGTACGTGTGCTACGTTCATCCTGAAACCAGTTACTCTCCTCTCTCTGCTTAGGACCTACAAAAAGAGTGAGACGAACATATTTGAAAGGTTGCTAAGAAGTGAGGTGAACGCTTGGGTCTTCGTTTGTACCAGCAATGGCAGGAAGTGTGAAGCAGCTGAGCTTTTCCCAGGGCATTCTGTGATAGAACTGTTTATTTAAATACCATTTTTGTATATGCAATAAGTTCATACTGTATATATTCACAATGCTTGAAGTGAGGACTTGAAAGGAAGTGGCGGCGGGGGCTAGATATCATTTCATTTGGAGAAATAAGGAAATCAGCTGGTTTATTCACAGACGCTAAAAGTTTGTTAAAAGGTACTGGGATATTTCAGGCCTTCCTGGAAAGGAGTTGAGAAGCCTCAGGCCCCATTCTGTCCTGCTTCAAACACTTTACTCTCAGAGAGTGAGGGAGGAAATAACAGTGTTTTCGTTTTTTAAACCCCTCCCCGGCTCCATACACACAAACATGATTTCTTATGACTGTGTTGTAGTCGTGTGTTCTTCATTATGATTCTGTTACTCCATTGTCCCTGGGCCTGGTGTGTTCAAGAATGTACACATCCTATGCTCTTTTTTTCAGACTACCTCCCATTTAAAAAAAAAAAATTGTGGGACTTTTGCTGCTATGAGGATGGGATTGGCAGTGTTCTTTAAACCTGCTTGGAAAAGTGTTTTATAAAAGACGGTTAACTTTTAAAAGGCATTAGCCACTTAGCAAATTTTCCTAAGTGTCTCCTAAGGCCCTGCAGCTTTCCCTGTTACAATAAATGAACCCATTTTTAGAGACGTGGACATCAGAACACATAGATGGAGCTGGGATTATGTACATTTATTCCAGGGTTGCTTTAGCTACAAATTGTAGACATGGGTTGGTGGGTCTGTTCTTTTGCTTGCTGTCATCTTGTTATCCCATTAGCCCGCTGTTTCATTTAGTAAAACACATGGCCAGTGAATCAGCCTTTAAGGGGATGGGCCTATTTCTCTCTCTCTCTCTCTATTTCCCAGTGTCATTCATGATCATGGGATGCGATCAATTCCTCCCTTTCACATGGGAAAGGAGACCAATACAGTTCACGTGGGTCCATTGTACTCAAGAACCTAAACTTGGCTGAAGGCAACTCAATGGTTGATCCAAATACTGTTTTCCCTTTCTGTAAAGTGATAAAGGGAGCATTTATCAGGTCTTTATGAGATGGCAGAAAAGGCAAATTAAGCCATTTCCCCAAAGTCTATCCTTTAAAGCAGGACCCCCAAACCCACAGGGGGGCTGTGCTTTTAAATAACAGTGGATGTGATACATGCCCATGCTAGCTATACTTTGTCTGTTAGGATTTTAAATATTGGTAGCAGGTCTGACAAAGGGGTTTGATGCGGGGGGGTATCAGCGAAAGGGGCCTCAACGACAGTGACTTAGGGCTGGGCTGGGAATGGAATTCCCAAGAGCCCACCTGGACACAGCAGGCCCCTCAGCCCAGGTCTCCACTGCTCAGGGGGGGGATTCGAGAAAGCAGCTGAGCTCCAGACCCTGGGCCTCCTGCGGCGCCAAGTCAGGGGAGAGGAGGCCCCAGGCCCCTGCTTCGGGTCGCCATGGCAACGAGGCCTGGAATGCCACAGTCGTAGCCCTCTTCCTCGGCACATCCGGACTCCCAGTTCTGCTGCTTCGAGTCAATGTACAAAGCAAGGGAGGAACCCTGGAGGAAAATAACCACTCCCTTCTTCCCTTCACCACTGCCTTGTCCCCTTACAAAAAAGAAAAAAAAGAAAAGAAAACTGCATGTTTGAAAGAAACTACAGGCAGTTTTTGGTGCCATTTGGGAGCAACTATTTTGAGTTCTGGTTTTCTCTTCAGAGATTTGTTCGCCTCTTGTAAATCGTTGGCTGCTTTGACGTTGAACTTGATGACATTTCATGTTTTCGTTGTGCTGCTTTTACATCAATTTTGAGTTTTTTGTTTCTTTATAATTTTATTATTATTTTAAGGAAATGTCCCCCTCCCTCCTCCTTCCCCTGTTCTCCTCAACCAAAGGACTGTTTCCTACTCAGTTTTCTCAGTTATAAGGGAAAGTGTTTCCTTCCAGGTGTGTCCCCAGCTTATTAGGACTGTCCTATGATCGGGGAGGGGGTCCAGGTCCTTTGGGGGAAGGCGGGGAGGGAGGCATGGGGAAGGCACTCAGAGGTCAGAGATTTGGGGGAGGTGGGGGAGACTGAGTTTGAAATCATGTTTAAGATGCCGGTGGCTCAACCTGTGCTTGATTTAAGTTATAATTTTAAAAAGCTAGTTAGAGAACAGAAAATGACTGGGCCAAGTCACACCTGTACTTTTTTTTCCCCTCCTCTGTCTCCAACCTCTTTCTAGGTTCTTCACACACCCCCGTTCGGCGTAGTACCCAGAGAGCTCAAGATGTGTGGCAGTTTTCGGATGGAAGCTCGAGAGCCCTTAAGTTCTGAGAAAATTTGAACCCCCAGGGGCGGGGTGGACGCGTGCCGCCCAGCCGACATCTGCGTGGTCTGTCATCCTGCTAGTTTGTGATGTTTTCTGACAGTAGCCTCCAAGAAGCCGTTGTGCGAAGACAGGGTCCTGCAGTGTCCTTCCTGCCCGGGCCTGCAGTGCCATTTTATTTATATTTTTTAATAAAAAGTAAAAACAAAAAAACAGACCCACATTGGAACAGTGAATCAGTCCCATATTGAGGGCCCATGGACCATCGCTGTCCTGAGTGCCGTCCTGGCCCTTCTGAGACCAGCCAACCTAATTCCCCGTATTGTGGAAATGAGCATGAGTCCCCCAGACCCCTTGTTTCTATACATTCTATGTTGTCTTTTAAAAAGTGTGCTTAACATTGACACAATAAATGTTGGAGCTTTAGGTGGTGTTTGCTTGTTCTTTAATTATTAATGTTTATAAGACAATGCAGCCGCTTAAGGCTGTATTTCTGTACCCATTTCTGCAGACACCCATCGGGTGGGAAGGAGGAACAGATTTGAGGAATGGGTAGGAGGTGTAGGAGGGGAAATAGGTTACTGCTTATCAGATGGCATAAATTTTCAAGGAGCATCAAAATGCAAAACTTGGGAATAAATCATAGCAATGTCATAATTAATGTAGTAGTAGTTTGCTGTTTATTAATGCTAAAGTGTGGTTTTCCTAACTGTCTGACATAATTTGCATACCATTAAATAATGCATAATATGGCATGCTGAATTCTGTTTTTCAAATATATGCTTTTGGTGGCTACCATGCAGGATTTGAATTTGTCTTTTAATTTAGCTCAAGAAAGCTAATGTCCCTGGATTAGTGGTAAATCCCAAAGCAGGTGATGAATATCAGTAGTTGTTTATTAAATATTCTAATTTTAGGTTCCCAAAACTTCAGCAAATATATCTTAATGCAGACAAACAAACAAACATAAAACTTCTTTATTACTCACATCAGGAAATTTGGGGCAGGTTTATAAGGGGAAAAAAATGATAGGACGAAAGAGGTCCACATCAGAACACGCTATTGTAATCGTAATAGTGCCCCATTCCTTAGAAATTAGTGACACAAATGTTAGGTCTACAAATGAGTGATAAAAATTCCTTCTGGCCCAGTTAATTTGCAAATAACTTTTCTAAGTTTGGTGTTTTCTATTGCCTGGAGATCCAGAAGAGAACTAGAAACAATATAGCATATTAAAATAGGTTTATAAATAATAGAACTCAGACACCTGTGTATTATAGATTTACATATTGGCTGTGAACGTAAGTGGGGAAAATCTTACCCACTTACCCTCTGGCTAGATTACCTAGCCTAGTGAGAAGACAGAAAAATAATTGGCATCTGGATTCTTTCCTGCTTATTCATCATAAATAATGACTCCTCACAGATGTGTGCTGCCTTGTACGTTATACAGTGCTTTCATGTGCATTATTTCATCTGATCCTCGTTGGGACAGATCTCATGACTTCCACTTTGTGGATGGGGAGACTGAGGCTCACCAAAGTTAACGGCTTGCCCAGGGCCACGTCAATGAGAAGGAGAGCAGAGAAGCCAGATGTTCTGATGTCTCATCCAGTGAATTCCACTGAACTCTGTGACTGGTCAAGGGGATCGTCTCTCCCCGTGTTAGCACACAAGCCATAAACATTCACAAACACACACATGTATGGCTCACACAGAGAGATCAAGGATGTCCACTGGTAAGGCACACAAAAGTGTCTCTTCCTACCAACAGCTGTGCACACTGCCAGAGGGAGTTTGGAGCAAGCAGCCCTTCTTGTCATCATCTCCTTTCCCCAGTGGCTTTTTCATGACAAATAAATAACCCTGATTAACTAGGTGGCCTGGATGAGTTTTTGAGAGTTCCTCATCTAGGTGAGATGGGACCTCCAGACAAGTGTTATTTCTTAAAGGAACATTTCCTATCCCACGCTCTGCCTCTGTGTTACTGAAACCTAAGACTATTAGGGATTCTGTGACAGCATCCTCACTGAACATGCTAAGCTCCTTGCCATTACCTAGAAAGAGTGACTCTGCTTCAAAAGGGAGACCCGACTGAAACAGAACAAACAATCCTGGATTTTGGGACACCTTCAGACCTGGTGTTCACTACAGTTTCATTTCTGGTCTGTGTTTCCATCTCCACCTCTTATTTCTTCTTGGAGTCAGTTTGTAAATAAATGGATATCTCTAGAAGTGGGCTTGGCAGGGGGAGGGTTGGGGGGAGGAGGGGGGAGTGGGTAAAAGATATCATTTTCTTCTTCCCCCGTTTGGAGAAGAAAGATCCCTCGTTAAAACAAACAAACGAAAAAAACCCCAAACCCCACATAGCTTCCCCTATGTCCTTTTTAGCTGAAAGAAAATAAAAATTCATTATGAAATGATGGTGTTATTCGAGGGCTAGAACTTTTGAAAACCCACGCAAGATTGATGATTTGGGAAGACATCTCCCCGTGTGATATGTCAAGGTCATGTTTCTCCGTGAATGGTGGAAGCAGCAGAAGGGACTGACAAATCTGATTGGGGTCCTCACTGTGCCCTCTCCTGAGACTGAAACTTCAAATTGCAGAGAGATTAATTGGCTGCCCAGCATGCACCGAGCACGGATTAGAGGACAGAGTTCCGGGTTCTCGGGAGGGTAGGGACCAAATATGGGACATTGTTCTTACC
The DNA here is from genome assembly GCF_000442215.2 of Lipotes vexillifer. Lineage (NCBI taxonomy): Eukaryota > Metazoa > Chordata > Mammalia > Artiodactyla > Lipotidae > Lipotes > Lipotes vexillifer. Next base: position 7,902,270 of record NW_006791012.1, read on the forward strand.
CTCCCACACCTGGTCTATGAACATTAATTTTGTGGTCTGTCCAGATTGTCACACTAAACAGAAAGATCTGTTAGCTGTCTAGGTCCATGATGGCAGAGACTCAGTAGCTCCTACAGCACCCAGCACCTGGCCTTTTGAATACTGGTGGTGCTGGAGAAATAAATGGTTGTATCAAAACTGGTGGTAAAGAAAAATCTTAGGGAAGGAGAGAAAACTTGGATCCTACTGAGGTCTAACTGAGCACCCCAAACCTCGGTAGAATGTCTCCTTGGCATTTTTGCTTGGAGTTTTCCAGAGTATTTGTATTAGAGCCAAACCTATCGAGTGGTAAGAAATATCTTTCAGGTTTTGTGTGTGCTGACATAATCTTCTTTTCTTGAGGGCTAGACAGTGAAGTTAATGTTGAAGGTGATCATTCCTATTAACATATTTTTTCTCAGTGTTAATGTTTATTCCTATGAAGAATTCTTATTTTATAAAGTAGGGTCCCCAGAAAGGAGTGGTAGAGAGGATCAGAATGGAAGTATTTTGCAGGTGCTGTTTCTCTTCTTTCATGCCACATAGCTTTGGCTCCCTTTTGGTTGTAGTGTGAGGGAAGAGATTTGAGGAATATGCATATTGGTTGTAAAGTCAATATGGAATTCAGAAGTTCAGAAAAAAGGTGTGCTGCAAGCACACGTTCCTTCTTCAAGGATCCATCCTGAGTTCTTAATCAACAGGGAAACAATAATGTTATGTTGCTTTTCTCTGACTTCCTAGCAGAGACAGCGCTTTTCAGTTTGCACTTTTCCAGGGTTACATTAAGCTAAAGAACGTTTCAATTCCAGCAAAATCCAGAAGCAGTCATTCTTTTCCTTCCTATCTTAGTGTAAATTAAGATACCTATTGTTAAATCCCATTACCTTTCCCCTTGCTTTATACTTAAAAAAGTGCTCCCAGGAAACACTTAAGGTTTATAGAGTACTTTTCAGACATGATAGAATCAATTTTCCTAGTGATTCTAGAAATTAGGTAGGACAAGAATAGACTAAAACTTGAAAGGAACCACAGCAATCATTCGTTTTACAGATCAGGGCAACAGAGGCCCAAAGATTAAGTGAAGGACCTAAGATCACACAGCTTGAAAAAAGTGAGAGCCAAGCTTGAAATCACACAGTTAGTGGCTGAGCCAGAATTGGAACCCAAGCCTCCAGCTCCTGTGCAAAGGAACTCAAACGGCAACTCTCCCTTGTGACCTACTAAATTCAGAAGCAGAAATGGCAGAAAACGTGTGCATTACAGAAGAACTTAAGAATGAAATCAAAAGCTTGTTTTGGTGCCAGTCCTAGTGGGGAATATGTAAGCGTGTCCCATATTTCAAGGGTTTCTAAGTGGCATCCTGATGACAGGGCACATTTAGGTCACTACCTAGAAAGGTTCCTCTTTTAATCCACCCCTCTGATGGTAGAAATGAATTTTAGGAATCAAGAATTGCTGGGAGACAGCATTTAAAGTTAAAAGGGCACAAAAAAGAGCTACTCACCAAACCAAATTCATCTCAAATGTCTTAAATAGATCTCACAATCTGTTCCATTCTCTAGGCAGGATTTAAGGGAAACACCCACTTAATTTGCATTTCGAGGCCTCATCACATCCTGTTAGAGAATTCAAATAGCCAATAGCATGACCTGAATCCTGTTACTAGGGGTATTTAATTTTGAGTTCAAAGATGGTGAAATAACAATGAACTAAAGGGAAGATTGACTGAAGTGGTGTACAACTCTGGGTTGTGAGGATTATTCCACTTACTATGCTATTTAGGCTGTACAGTCTTTTTCTGCACAAGGTGAAATCTTAGTCATTTTCCCCTTTGGTCAGGGGTTCCTGGCTCTGTTTAGAGCTGTACCAATTCTGCTCTGTTCAGCTCTTCTGCCGCCATTTCTTTTCTTGTCAACCATCCTTTGATTCACGTTTACGTCTTCAAATGGACATGGGTTGACTTTGAATGTTTCGGGGCCCGATAGCGCTGCAGTTGCTGTGTGCAGCAGCTGTTTCGAGCCTGCACAGGCAGAGTTATCCCTGAAATAGGAGCAGGGCAGCAGGAAGCCTAAGAGAGCAACAGCAAATCAAATATCCCTGTTGAGGATGGTCTGAGAGGAAGTAATTTGCCTGATTTTTTTCCCTGCTGATTTTCCCCTCGTCTCCGACACACAGAAAGCAAACCTATGGAGAGGTGCGTGAAGATTTTCTCCCTTTGGTGCTAAGATTTGTGAAGTGTTGCTCATGCCCTATTTCAGAGTGCCTGACTTTTTACCTGTTCCTGGCGTCCCCACACTAAGCGGAAAAACAGAAATGCAAATACCCCTCTTCGGAAACTCGCCCAAAGTTCGGAACTCAGGAACACGAGAGATTTTCTTTTAAAGGGGTCCCCTTTGTGTGGATTTGCTGGTGGCTGCTTTGCCTTATTTGTGGAGTCCTTTTTATTTTTCGCCTTCTTTGAGAGTACCTGTTCTTTTCCCTCTGACAGGCTGATGGGCCAGGGATGGACTCCTGGCGTTTTTGGTCCAGGCTGGTGAATGTGCCTGGTCTCCGAGCTGACGGCTCTGGGTTGTAATCCTGGCTTTATCTTCGTCTTGCTCACCCACCTGTTGTCCTCTCTCTGTGCTTAACCCCATTCAAGCCGCATTTCTCCCTCTGAAAAAGGAAAAGATACACATTGCTTCCTACCGCTTATCGAAGAGCAGCACAGAACAGTCACACAGTACAAGCCATCCGAAGGCTCTGGACTCTACGCAGGATGGGGGTACTGACAACCAGTCTTGATGACTGGGGGGAAGTGGGGTTGGGGTCCATCTTAAGAGTGGCTTTTCCTTTGCTTTAGGTTACTAGACCCATTTCTTTACAAGTCTATGTCACAGAAAAAAAAGCTGCAGTGATTTTGTTTGAAATCTAATGCTGTCATCATGTTTTTAAAATGCCCCAATTTTGGAAATGGTTGCATTTGCAATGGTCAGGGTGAATTTTATCACTTTGGTGCACCTTAGGGTTGGAGGTCCCTCTCTACCCCTCTCCCTGCTGGAGGGTAGCACTGCAGGACAGCCCTCTCCCACAGGCCTTGTGCATCTCACCAAGGGTCGCTAAGTACCACACATCTTCTGCTGCCTGGGGATTGAGGGCCAGGCCATGTCCAAACTGTGACCTCTGACTGAAAACCTAACTCTTCTCATCCTCAGCTGGGAGACTGCCCGGAGCTTGGTAAAGAGCAAAATATAGGTTAAAGTAGAAATAATAATATCAGCTAATGTTTATTGAGAATTTACTATGCGCTAGGTACTATCATTATTTCCATTTTACTGAAGCTTAGCGAGACTAAAGTGACCTGTCCAAGGGTATACAATTGGTCCTGCCACTGTGATATGACTTAGGAATCTTCACTCTTATCCTCTACCTACTGACCTCCAGGATCTCATTTTACAGTGTTGTCACCATATGTATGCCAAAGTTGGGGGGTATCATATGAAAAAAATGACAACAGTGCTAATTAAACTGATTAGGAAGCATACTCAAAGTGGCTTTGCTTAATGGGTTCTGGTTCTGTTAACTACTGAGCAAGGCCAGTGTCAGTATTTCCCACAGTGCTTGCATTTCTATCCGTCCTTGGCGCTGGGAGGACCAGTTTGATTTTGTGAGGCGTATCTGAGGAATTCACTTGTGCATCTGCAGTAAGTCTCATTCACTTGTTCAATCAACAAATATTTATTAAGTCTCTGCTATAAGCAACCTACAGAGCTAAGTGCTGGGGAAGGGATGCAAAGAGGTAAAAGACACAGTCACTGCCCGTCAGAAATGGCCACCAGTGGAGAATTAAATTAATTAGAATCTTCCTAAATAACTAGTCTTAGTTAAGCTGATGTGGTGAGAACAGTGGGCCTTTTAAAATGCTAATATATAATTCACTTTGCCAGCCTAGACAGCAGTCCCAGGCAAGGGGCTTCAGAGCTCCCAAATGAATGGGAATGTTATTCTTTATACCTTATCAGTAGGATGCACACTTAAAAGTTGTTTTCAGACGGTGGAGATAAGTATACATTGATGTTTCTTCATCTGGCCCAGTCTTATTGGGAAAAAAATAACAGCAAATAATTTAGAAGGATGTTAGTAATAGAAACAAAATTCTTGCACCGTGATCAAAGGTAAGTGACCTATACAGGGGATAAGTCCATGTATTCAACCCTCTGAGCTGATCTGTAACTGATTACCTGCCTCTAATTCAATATAAAAGGAACATGACAAAGAAATCTTTACTTCTCTATGTGCAGTGATCTTTCTCAGAACGTCAACATAAGCTAGGTTTGTTTTCTACACCTACAATGTGCAATGTGGTGTTCTATGTACTTCGGGCAACTATAAAAACTATAAGACCCCACTCCTGTTTTCAAAAGGATTATGATTGGCCCTAATGCAGGGGATAAAGACTATAAACATGCAAGCAGATAATTAACAATTAAAAGGTGCAGGGACTTTCCTGGTGGCGCAGTGGTTAAGAATCTGCCTGCCAATACAGGGGACACAGGTTCGAACCCTGGTCGGGGAGATCCCACATGCTGTGGAACAACAAAGCCCGTGTGCCACAAATACTGAGCCTGCACCCTAGAGCCCACGAGCCACAACTACTGAGCACACGTGCCACAACTACTGAAGCCCGTGCACCTACAGCCCGTGCTCCACAACAAGAGAAGCCACCGCAATGAGAAGCCCGTGCACTGCAATGAAGAGTAGCCCCTACTCACCGCAACTAGAGAAAGCCCGCATGCAGCAACGAAGACCCAACACAGCCACAAATTAAAAATAAATAAATAAATAAATAAATAAATAATTTTTTTTTTAAAAAAACCCCAAAACAATAAACAATTAAAAGGTGCCATATGATTAATTCAGAAGTGAGAGACATGAAGCATAGGCATATGAAGGAAGATAATGTCTCTGGGACCCACAAAGATGTTGGGCTTTTAGTTGGTCATCAAAAGCAGGCTGGGATTTAGATGGTAAAGAGAAAGGATGAGGCAAACCAATTCAAGGCAGTGCTGTGGTGCTTGGAGGGCAATGGCTAGACCAGTAAGGCAGGAAGAGAAGGGTTGTCTATGAAAATCATGGAAAGTAAGGGTGGAAACTAATTTGGAGCCATTTTATGGAGCATCCTTAATGATAGGCTTAAGGGGGTTGTATTATAGTCAGTAAAAAGGTTTTCAAAATCATGTCCATAGAAAAGTTTTAAGAAGAGTGTGGCAGGGTATGGAATGGATTGACAGTGAACGCAAAGGAGACCAAGAGACCAGTGGGAAGTGATCCTTGAAAGTGCTGGCAATTTCCTAGAGGAAGGGCTCTGCTATGCGTACAGTATTTGGGTCAAATTATGTAGTCATCTTCATCACATTCAAGCAGACAATGACCCCATTGTTCAATGGTATATCTAAATCCCCCTCTTGCCTTAGTCTAGAGCCGTTCCAGACTGTCTGTGGAAGCCCACCAAAGGTCTTCCTTATATGTTGACTGCTGCTAGAAGCCCACCCAATGAAGAGGCTGAAGATGAAGACCTTGAGGCTCAAGCAGGTCAGTTAGTTCCTAGAGATGGACCATGTTTATAATACAAAGGGAAAACATCACGTCTCATGAAGCATTTAGTACTTTACCATCGTCTCAAGCACGATGATAAACTCAACTCGAAAAAGAGCAGAAAGCTACAAGAGTAGGCTCCAAGGATTTTCCTTCTCAGGGGGGAAGATTTACAAACTTTTTAATTCTCTTGACTACTTGTAAAAGTTATGTTGCTTTTTTCTTTGCAGCATGCTTGTTGATACATGCTATATCCTGTAACAATATGATTTTATTGTCATTTGGCCACAAAATTAGATGAATTTCACAATGAAGGCACGAATTAGAAGAAAGCAAGCGTGTTTATCCAGAATCAGAGAAATGTTCTCTGTATAAAATAAGGCTGAGGGCTTCCCTGGTGGCGCAGTGGTTGAGAGTCCGCCTGCCGATGCAGGGGACACGGGTTCGTTCCCCAGTCCGGG
>NW_006791012.1:7908488-7909969 GCF_000442215.2 Lipotes vexillifer
GCTTCCGGAGCCTGTTGCTCCGCAACGGGAGAGGCCACAGCAGTGAGAGGCCCCAAAAAAAAAAAAAAAAAAAAAAAAAAAAAAACTCCAAAATAAGGCTGAGCAGGCTGGGGCTTCACTCTCTTGGAGTTTACATTTCAAAAACAGAGACCTTTGTATTTTTGTTTTGCAGTCATATAATCTGGTATCCTTCCATGCCTCATGTCCCCTGCCTATCAGTTCCTTCTGGAAGCAAGACTGGTCTATGACTGTCTGGTGTCATAAATCAGGACATTTCAGGCACATAAAGAATAATTTTTGGCACTGGGTTTCAAATTCTCCCTTTCACCCTTGAGTTTCTCCCGGAACCCCCTTCCCACTCCTGTGACCTGTCCACAGCCACAAGCCCCAGCCCTGGACTCACCCTTCAGGAGGATTGTCAGGGTGTAAATACATGCTAAGTGAATGGCCAGGAGATTCCCAAAGGGTTCAACACACATGGAAACATTCCCCTGAGGTGTGAAAACATTTTGATATTACCAGTATGGCCTATATCTCCCCTCCCACTGAAATAAAGTATAACTGAAAAAGTTAAGTGTTCCTACAGACCTTGATGGGGGACAGGGAGGAAAGTAAGGCCTCTGTGAGATGCAGCCTTTGGAGCAGAGGACAAAACTCCCTTCTCTAGCTAGGTATCCCCTCTTCCATGTTGGCACCTCAACAAAATGATAATCACTGAAAATCATGTATACTTGGTTAGGAAACCCAAGGGTCCAAACAACTGTTTAATGTAATAGTTTGTATATAATCTCTCTTTCCATTTTCCCTGGGAGTCAGAATTACGGTGTCTGTACAGGAATCATGTACATATGTACAGTTTCACCTCTAATTCCTTAAGTATATACCTGTTTACAACATATGCATATTCATATCTTGTGTGTGCCGTCTGTCCACACACAGCCAGACGGGAAAGTACCCCTTGTCTGTAATGACTATGATGATTTCAAGGACATTATTGGGCTTTGATCTTTGATATTCATCATGCCCAGGTTTCTAGAGTCTTATCTTCAGAAATTGTATTCGCTCTGGGCTCCCACCCATCTTCTTCTGGAGTTAAACGTCAAGGCGACAAAGCTGGGCTAGAGAAGCTTGGTTTATCCTTTCCAGGCCTAAGGAGTCATTGTGTCTACAGAACAGATGTGGGATGGGCAGGAGCGGAGTAAACCTATCCTGTCTCCTACTGGAAATCACATTTAATTCTGACCCAAGGGGCCTCTGTGCTGCAAATGGAGAGGTAATTAAGCCTCCAGACTCTGAGCTTTTTGGGGTGAGAGGGCTTAGTTTTTCATATATGCATCCAGTATATTTTTGAAGAGCAGAGGGTGGGGGTCAGAAAGGCTTAGGAAGCCTTGAAGAGAACAGAAACAAGATGACAGGTGTTGGGCGTATTGCCGTTAGGTGGCATGGATAAATAGAACACATATTTAAAAATTCATTCCTGC
>NW_006791012.1:7909979-7923028 GCF_000442215.2 Lipotes vexillifer
TCCTGCTTTAAAAAGCTCAAAGAATTCTACTAGCGTTCTGGGTGGTGTGACAGAGGAATGGGGACACTGACGTGCTCGGTGAGGGCTCACGTGAGGGAGTGGAGGCTGGAATGTTCCTCCTGCTATCATTATTATTTAAAAAAAATATGATGAAGTGGAAAAGTTTCACCTGCAGAGACCAGAAGTGAGACCTCGAAGGACAGGAGCCCTCCGCTGGTAACCATATTTGGTTGTTAACCAACACAGCCAAGGACGTGGAGCCCAGTGACCTAGAGGGAGATGGCTGAGGTATCCAGTCCCCAGGAGCAGTCCCCCCGAGGAGTGTCGGTCCCATTTCAGCCACTGCCGGCAAGGAACATTCCACTTGCTGTGGCTCTGTGTTGATTCAGACCTTGCCTTCTGGGTGTGTGGCTGCAGTAGAGCTTGTAAAATCTGAAGCAAGCGAGAGGACTTAAGATTTCCATTTAGGAATGTTGACACCTTCCAGGGACACGGAGAGCATGTGTGGTGTGTGTGTGTGTGTGTGTGTGTGTGTGTGTGTGTGGTGTCGGGCTCATACAGAGGGTGGGGGTCACTCCCTCACTCCCTCCAACTATGTTAGCACTGGTGAAGCGAAAGTTGCCCCTGTACACTGCAAACCCTCCCCTTTCACCACACACTTTAGGAACCAAGCCGAGAGAACTCTCTAGCATGGGCACCCTTAGTTTTTTTTTTTTTTTTTTTTTTTTTTGATGGGCCAAGCTTACAGTTTTCAAAGTGCTATGACAGGATGGTTGCAAAAATAAAAAGCTAGTGAAAGCTTAGTCACAATATTTCTATAGCTGGCAATCAAAAGATCATATTGCACGCAACTTGCAAAATCATCATAGAGAAATTATGCATTTTCCAGAATACCTTATTCCCTTCTGTGTGTTAAACATTACTTTAATATTCTGGTGACAATGTTTTATAATTAATCTAAATGTAAGGAAATGAACACACCAGAGATTATGTCTCAGTGCAAAGAGGTGAAAAAGGCCTTTTTGCAGGGGCAGACCGGATTACTGTCTCAACTCCTTCCATTTAAGAGTAGCCATGGATGTCACTGAGGCTAATATCCCATCCCATCCTCCAGTGAATGCAAACATTCTGTACACTTTGGGGAGTAAAACTCTTTCACTCATAAGGGTGTTAATGTTAACATAGAAGAAAAGCATTTTAAAACTTGCATTAGTTCATAGACTTATATTGAACTCATGAGGGGGAATCTAGCCCCAGAGAGATAAAAACTAAAGAGCTGAGACATAAACCAGTATGATAACATCCTTATTATAAGATGCAAATTGAGGGACCCAATTCACTAAAACACATGTTACTGGTATTTAATTGTGCTTGTGGGAATATATCAGAAGTTGGCCTATGCCTTTTGCACAATCTACTTAAAAGGAGGGCGAGTAACTTTAGCTATTAAAAAAAAAAGTGATAAAGAAGCACAGGGCAAGCCAAGACCGAGAGAGAATTGTGAGGATGTAATTTAAGTGTCACTGTACATAGCTTTCTTTCCTGGCTTGGGCTTAGAGGTACCACACTGGCATGGGAAGGCAAGTGGGGCTGTGCTCCTGGGTGGGGAGCCCGGGTTCTCAGCAGGGCGGTGGAATGGGCTAACCAAGTCAGTAGGGAGGGAGCTCCTGTGGGTGGGGGCCAGAAGAGGCAGGCCCACACCCAGTGGTCATCGCAGGAACTTCACTCACGATAGTATGGTTGTGAGCCTGTGGTTTGGAGCAGAGAAGATGCACTTCCCCGTGAGAAAAAGGTCAGTTCCTCTTTCCTCCCGTGGCACAAACAGCCTGCAGGGTGTACTTGGACTTCCTGCCACTGCTTCCAGCCCGCCCCCGCCCCCCTCCCCCCTCCCTAGTCGGTGAATTATGCTTCCCTCTCAAGCTGACATTGTGAGGTTGTACCCCACATCTCCCAGGTGGCCATTCCTGTGGGGCTCAATAGACGGGAAAACTGGTCCTCAGCTCTCCCCTCCTCTTACCACCTTCCTCACCTGGGGGCTCTTCAGGAAGGGATCTCTCCCCTCAAGACTCAAAGTGCTATCAGTGGATCAAAGTGCTGTCACAGAGAGTGGGCATCACCTGGGAGTCCATTAGAAATACACGACCTAACGACCGTCCCCAGAGATACTGAGTCGTGTTCTGCATTAACTTTTTATTTTTATTTTTATTTTTTTGCGGTACGCGGGCCTCTCACTGTTGTGGCCTCTCCCATTGCGGAGCACAGGCTCCGGACACGCAGGCCCAGCGGCCGTGGCTCACGGGCCCAGCCGCTCCGCGGCATGTGGGATCTTCCCAGACCAGGGCACGAACCCGTGTCCCCTGCATCGGCAGGCGGACTCTCAACCACTGCGCCACCAGGGAAGCCCTGCATTAACTTTTGAGAAGTATGGTCAACCCCATGCTCCGACCTATTGCATGAGACCCTCATTTTGCATCTACCATTTAGGGTTTGTATAATGAAGAAACGTTCCTCCAAACATTTATTTTTGTGTGTGTGTGTGGGCTGGAAGAGTCAAATCTTTTTGATTAGAGGGAAAAAATATCATAGGAAGCATAGGGATAAATTGGAGGTTGTCAGGGCACAAGCATGACACACTGTTAAATACTACCTTGGATACCATTGAGGTCACCTTGACGTTGGCTGGAGATGGAACGGGCGTCCAGCCCATGGGGGAATGGAGGGTCTGTTGAGGGGATACATTTGCTCTGAGAGTGTTGGCTGAAGCCCTAGAAGAAGCTTTGAATGTAAGGGTGGTTTGCCCCTGCCTAGCCCTCTCCAGAAATATGCTGTCAGCAGCCTCCTTGAGAGCAGAAGTTAGGGAGACAGGGAGGCAAGGAAAGGGGTGAAGGACAGGGAACCTCCAGGCCACCTTAGATGATTAAACTTGCTGACCCCAAGGCCGGCCAGGTAAGCTTTCAATGATTTTAGGGGCTTCTTGGGCTAACTCTGCTCCCACTAACTTGCCGATGCCTGAAATTCCTTTAATAAGATGAAAATCCTTTCATAACACAATTAGGAGAGAAAATGCTTACACTGCAAAGTCTGGGTTGAGGTAACACTTAAGTGTGAATGAGTTGAAGAATAACCAGCCAGGACTTCCCTGGTGGCGCAGTGGTTAAGAATCCACATGCCAATGCAGGGGCATGGGTTCGAGCACTGGTCCGGGAAGATCCCACATCTCACATGCCACAGAGCAACTCAGCCCATGAGCCACAACTACTGAGCCTGCGCTCTAGAGCCCACGAGCCACAACTACTGAAGCTCTCATGCCTAGGGCCCGTGCTTCACAGCAAGAGAAGCCACTGCAATGAGAAGCCCGTGCACCACAATGAAGAGTAGCCCCCGCTCGCCACAACTAGAGAAAGACCGCGTGCAGCAATGAAGGCCCAACACAGCCAATAAATAAATAAATAAATAAATAAATTTATTAAAAAAAGAAAAGAATAACCAGCCAATCAGTCTTCAAGTCTGGACAGGTAAAGAGATGGGCCTGTCTTGGTTTGGCTGGGCCGACAGACTCAACTAAACTCAACTAAAACAGAGAAGAGGGCTGGGTGCAGAACGTGAATTTTGAAGACTCCACTCTTAGCTATGAGTGGGGCCCAGTTTACTTCACCCTGAGCAAGAGGAGTGGAAGCATCTAAGGAAGGATTTTAGTCTTGCAGCTGCAAAGGCACAGCACAACTTTGCATTATTCAATGATGGTTTTGTTTTTTGTTTTTAAACCCAGATTATTTCATATACCAGGAGTTTGTCTCCTAGGGCTTTATTAATTGGAGCATTACATTTAAATGTCTTATCTCTCCACTTGTCCCTGTCCCACAGTTGCACCTTTCCCTGGAGTGAGCACAGTGCCTGCACACAATTCTCTGTAGAGATGCCCAGATGTAAGTGGCCCTCTGGAAGGGCCAGCAAGACCTTCAGTGGGATAATTTACTCTCCCAGGATGGATTTTACTCATTGTGTTATCACCAGGACAGCCCACGTGCATCCAGGTCTCTGGAGTAAGTACCTTATTTTTTTCTTCTATTTTTTAAAATCAAAGAGGATACTTTTCATGAGGCTCTCAAAATTCAGATTACACCATCAGATTGATCTAAGTGCTTTCAGATGCGCAGGGGATTGATGAAGGCGTGGGGATGGGATCGTTAATGAATGCTTTCAAATGTGCAGATTAAAATGCTCGTGATTTTCCGATAGTTCAGATCCAGGTTCTAGCCTCAGTTTCCTGTTTGGCCTTTGAGGATCCATCTCTCCATGTGCTTCCTTTGGAAAGGAGAGCCCTAGGTGCTTGACTCTGCCTTGTGGGATCAGAAGGAATGATTGCTGAGCGCCTGAGAGAAATGCTTAAATGATAGCAGTGAATTGCTGGGGAAGCAGCCCCAGGTTTTTGGAGGAGGCACAAGTAGTTCATGAAGGTCTATAATTCTGTTTAGATTCCCAGTCATTTTCTTATTACTGTTACCACTGCATTTGTGTAATTATTGGCCTACAAAACAGTTCACAAGCATTCTCTCATTTGATGCTCACAGTAGCCCTGTAATATGTTACAAGCAGGACACATGCTGTTACCTCCATTTCATGGACTGGAAAACTGAGGCTCAGAGCTGTTTGATCACACAGCTAGTTAGAAGTCAAGTCAGGTCCCAGGGTAGACGTTCCAGTACTATGTGAGGATGGCATAAAGTGAGATCTGTAGACCACTGTTTCTCTGATGAGTTCAAGTTCTCTGCTTTGCTTCTTCCTCCCTCCAAGGCAAAAGTTGGTTCAGTGTCCTCTCCTGGAACAAACTTTGGAAGCATCTCATCAGTGCTAGGTAGCTATGATTTGGTCCAGCAATTCTACTCCTATGTATATATCCAAAAGAATTGAAAGCAGGGACTCAAACAGATATCTGTACATCCGTGTTCATAGCAGTATTACTCACCATGGCTAAAAAGTGGAAACAACCCAAGTGTCCATCAGGAGATGAATTGATAAACAAAATATGTTATGTACACACAATAGACTACCATTCAGCCATAGAAAGAAATGAAATTTTGAAACAGGCTACAGTGTGGATGGACCTTGAAAACATTATGCTTAGTGAAACAAGGCAGTTACAGAAGGACAAGCGTTGTATGATTCCGCTTATATGAGGTACCTACAACAGGCAACATCATAGAGCTAGAAAGCAGAATACAAGTTACCAAGGGCTGTGGGGATGGGAGAGGGGAGTTGTTTAATGGGTACAGAGTTTAGATTGAAGATGATGAACAAATTCTGGAGATGGATGGTGGTGAAGTGTCCACAGAATTGTAAATGTAGTTAATGCCGCTGCATTGTACACTTACACGTGGTTAAAATGATAAAGATTAAATATTATATATATTTTACCACAATAAAGAAAAACTTTAAAAAAAGCAGGCAAACAAAACCCAAATATAAAACAAGAACAAACAACAACAACAAAATAAGAAGAAGTAAAAGAGGAGGCAAGGCAAGCAGAGAAAGCACAGGGTAAAGCAGGGGTGCCCAGTCCCCGGTCCATTGCCTGTTAGGAACTGGGCTACACAGCAGGAAGTGAGCGGCAGGCCAGCGAAGCTTCATCTGTATTAACAGCCGCTCCCCATCGCTCGCATTACCGCCTGAGCTCTGCCTCCTGTCAGCATTATGGTGAGTTGTATAAGTATTGTATTATATATTACTATGTAATAGTAATCGAAATAAAGTGCACAATAAACCTAATGCACTTGAATCATCCCAAAACCATCCCCCCACCCCCGAGTCTGTGGAAAAATTGTCTTCCACAAAATTGGTCCCTGATGCCAGAAAGGTTGGGGACCACTGCGGTAAAGGGCAGGGCTGGTGTGGGAGACATAGTGGCATGGAAATGGAAGAGGGCAGAAGGAAAGGAAAGGGCCCAGAAGCAAGTGCTCTACCCAGGGCAGCCTGTGGAGGCAGAAGGGTGATCTCTGGGGCCTGAGTCTACTGCACAAAACCATCCTAGATGGGTTCCGCCAGAGGAGGGCTGGTTTTCTTTTACTAGGAGAGTGTGCCTGGAGCCCTGGGGCGGGATCACCTCCCTGGGGTGGGAGAAGTGTCCATTTCCAGTTTATTTATGTGTTTTATCCCAACAGTGGGATAAATGGCTGCGAAACCGACCTGATATTTATGTCCATTTTAAGACTGGTGGTTGATATGAGTGCTTTCTAGATGAACTGTGCCCTCAGAGCCATTTGCTTTGGTAGATTTCTGTTGGAGAGGAGACTGGGAAAAATCATCACATTTCCTGCTTGCTGCTCCCTCTAATTGTATTCTCGCCTTTGAATAATTTCTGAGAATTAAGGAAGCGTAAGAAGTGGGGCCTCTTCAAGTTATGGGGGCATTCCAAAGTACAGGTAAAATGTACTCTACTGGGGCCGGGCTCTTCACTGTTAGTTTGTGAAATCTACTTTTACCATTCTAAAAGTTTCACGTTGCCCATACTGCCCGTTAGGAAAAGTAGATCAGGCTTTCAAAGATGTGCTCGGGCTGGATCAGGGAAGAGAGATTCTAAATCACATCTGGTCTGTTAATTTGTGTGGTCATTTCTTTTTTATTTAGAATTCCCTCTTTTTTTGCCTTTAAGCCACAGGTGGTATAATCACAGCCTTTGCCCGAAGAACTCCCCACCTGTCAGACCCTGAAGGTTCAAGTCTGTGGACAGAAGAGGTGTGAGTACTGAGCTAAAACGGAACATGGGCAAGAGTTTTGTCTGGTCACCACTGGGCTTTAAGAACTTGAAGGCCGAGAACTGGCCTCAAAAACAAAGGAGTGGTGATAATTTTGTAATGTATAAAAATATCGAATCACTATGTTTTGCACCTGGAAAAAAGAAAAAAGATGAGGCAAAGTCAATATATGCTTTAAAAAGGTATAAAACACACACACACACACACACACACACGCATATAATAATTCCTTCTCATATTCTTAGAGCCACAAAAAAAAAAAAAAAGCAAAGGAACTGAAGGGACTTGAAGTTACATTCTGAGACCAAGGCAAAGGACCCCACACCTTGGGATCTTGCTGTAACCTGCTTTCAGGTGGTATTCAGCATGCATTTGCTTGGTGATGGAGGCAGATGATTGGAATCCGTTTTTCACCAAATGATTTCATTGTCTGAGTCCTGAGCCCTGGTCAAATCTTCTTCCCTTTTTATCTTATTCATAAAAACATCATTTGGTACAGGCTGGGCTTAACTGCAAGAGAATTTAAGCAGGAGGAGAGCCTAATTCATACAAACTACCTGGTAAATCTGGGACTTCTCTGAAAGGATTCCAAATACATGTATTTGTCTGGGAGGAGGGCAAGGAAGTAATTATATTATTACTAATAACGTAAGGAGAAAATCGTACCTTTGAAAACTATTTTTACCTTTGTTGAAGAGTTTTCTCATTTTGTCCCCATGCTACCCAGGTATTGCCATTAGCCTCATTTTTCCTGTGAGTAAACTGAGGCACAGAGAAGTCCAGTGGTTTGTTAGGGGCCACAGAACTGGTTAGGAGAATAGGCAGGGGTTAGGACTCATCCTGCAGACTTCCCCTGGGGCTTTTAATCTTGTCCTTTCTGGACATGCCCACTCCTGGGTTTCGACTCATGCTAGGTGCTTGGTGGGATATGTGTTGGATCCAGTGTGATGTGTCGGGTAGGGGGTGGCTCCTGAAAGTGCTAACATGCTCAGGCTGCCATGGTGAGGTGATGGGAATTGAGGACGGACCCGTTCCTGGAGGGAGAATTGTGAGCACTGGGGTTATGATACTGATCTGCGGTTCTCAGTGATTCCCTTTGTTACCGACCCTTTTCAGCTGGGCCCCAAGAAGGGTCCTCCTACCTTCTATTGGTCCAGCCAATAGAAGGAGACCGAGTTTAGTTCAGAAGTTTTGTTCTTTGATTCGAGAACGGAGAGGTGCGAGCGCAGGCTCTAGAGCAGATACTCCGCCCAAAAGGCCATGCGCGGGGCTGCTCTGTAGGGATCTCGTCAGCGGGGGGCGGGGGGGGGGGGGGGGGTAGGGAGGACACCCAGGGCCGGAAAGGGCCCCGGGGGGGGGGCGGGGCCGGAGTTCTCCCAGGGCTGTCGGTCTCCAGATCACAGGGCGCGGTGCAGCGTCTCTGCGCTCGCTCTGCTGCCGCCATCTTGAATTGAGTGTCGTGTGGAGGGCTTCGCCGGCCGAGCTGAGGTGTTGCAGTCGTTTCCCACCGGGAGCTCTGGTTTGAAGGGTCCGGAACAAGGCCTCTACACGCAGCCCGCTTTGAGCAAGTGAAACTAGACGAAGCACAAAGGAAAACAAGGTGAGACGTTATTTTATTACCCAGATTCTATTTTTATTTCCCAGGAATTGTTCATGGGGGCTTTGCCGGTGACACACGCAGGCTGAGAGAGCAGGTGGATTTACATACCACCTGCATCCACTGGGCCACCTCTGGGCCTGGCCAGCTCCTACCTCTTACCTCTAAGAGGGCAGGCAGCTTGCTCCATCACCCCTGAGGTTTCAAATGCCTTCTTTTAAAGTTACTGTGCTGGTCGGGACAGAAAAGCCATTTCCTTCAGAAGGCCTTGTTTTGTTTGTTTGTTTTTTAGAAGGCCTTTGTTTTAACATTCTCAGATTATCTAGGAGGAGTCATTAGTCTCCTTTCCCCAGATGGATTAGTTTGTCAGATTTTGTACATCTCACTTTATCCAAGAAGGAAGGAGTCTGCCCTTGAGAATACACGGTGCTGGGAAGTCCGCTGATACAAGCCTGGAGGCTGCAGGGCGATGGGCGATGGAGGGTGGCAGCCACACGAAGCCTATCCGGGCAGACAGCTTGGAGGCCAGGCCGGCAGCACTGAAGGCAACATCCCTGGACCTCACAAGCGATCCCATTGGAATGTGTGCCGGGGGAGGGGCTGCTGGGGACGCCTTCAGGCCGGGTATTTGGTGGCGCAGTGCTGGATTCAGAGCCAAGACACCTGGGCTCTAGTCCCTGCTCTTTCAGTTCATTTTCTTCTCTGGGCCTTAGTTTCCTCACCTGTAAAATGGCTACATGAATTCCAAAGTCATTTCTGACTCTAAGATTCTATGTGACTCTCCCTGCAGGGGAGAACCTGGGAGGGTAACCTGAGAGAACACAGCTCAGGGGTGGCCAGGTAGGAAGTCATCTGGTGTAGCCATAGGAAGAATCAGTGAATGGCTGTCACAGCTGTTAGCAATCCGTGGTGAGAGGAGTAGGCTTAGGCCCGTCAGGGAAGGAAGGTGATTCTTAAAAACACCAGGGAAGTTATAGAAGGAGGTTTTGCCTAAATGACGGGCAAGTAGGCGCAAATAAACCAGCTCAAGGTCTCAATTTGGTCAGGAAAGGAGTGCCTT
Organism: Lipotes vexillifer; assembly: GCF_000442215.2. Taxonomy (NCBI): domain Eukaryota; kingdom Metazoa; phylum Chordata; class Mammalia; order Artiodactyla; family Lipotidae; genus Lipotes; species Lipotes vexillifer. Next base: position 7,919,389 of record NW_006791012.1, read on the forward strand.
TTTTTTTTTTTTTAAAGGAAATAAATCCAGTCGGGTCTTTTATCTTGTTTAGAAATAATAAATTTAACATGTATTGGGGTTAGTAGACCAGTTCAGGGGCTCTTTGGGGGCATGGGTTCATTAGGCTGGGAGTATTTATGAGGCAGGGTTTATAGGACACCATTCAACAATCCTTGGGCCAGGGCTGTTTTGGCTGCAGCTTTGGGTGATCTTTTGGAGTTCTGTTTTACTGAAATATAGTTTAGAGCACAAAGAATTAAATGGCTTTTGAAAACATTTCCCTCCCACCCCAACTAGTTAAATTCCCAACACTTTGCAACCATGGCTATAATTCAGTTTACAAACACAAATGGAGTGCCCACATGTCTTCCTACATGCAGGATACAGTATGAGGTATTTCGAGGAAAATAACAATGAACTACAGCAGGGCCACGGCAGGTGACGCAAACATTTTCCTGTAATAGGTTTTGGGAATTTTCCTTCTCATATGAGAAGGCACACCAGCACGTACCTACACCACGACCTCCAGTGCCTTTTTGCTACAGGACTTAGTTTTGGTTTCTGGAAACTTTTAAACAATTGATAGGCCACGCTTTGTCCTAATCAAAATATGGTAGACCACTTGTTAAAATATGGCATGAACATTGTTTTAAAAAAGAAGATTCTGGAATACAAACTGGTTAAGACAATAAATGAATGCCGTCTCACTGGGCACTTGGTGAAGGTAAAGGGCATGCTCTGTTTTTGAGCACCTCTTACGTGTATGTCATTTGCTTCTCTGATCCATGTAGTATTATTGCCATTCTCCAGATAAAGAAACTGAGGCTTGAGCTAGTTAAGTGACTTGTTAAAGGTCATTTAGCTTGGATCTTAAGCTGGGTCTCAGAGCGTGGAAAAGATTTGCAGGGGCAGAGAATAGAGAGGATAGTTAGAACAAGGTGTGTCTTGGGAAAGAATGAGGTGCAGAGGTAAACAGGAATGGATGGTTTAACTTCTCAGTGTCACAACCTTTTGGGTTGAAATATATCGACCTGAAGTAGCTTTTCAGTCCCCCAGTATTGGAGGGGGTAGGAGTAACCTGCATTGTGTTACTCCCATCTGTCTTAATAGTGCCCGTCTCTAAGTCCAGAAAGAGAACTGGGAGGAGTGAGAATATAAAATAATTACTCTTTGATGGCAATTTCCATATGCTTCCTAAAATGATACCCAACCCAAATTACCTTTCTACAGGTACATCTAGACAGCTGAGGCTTAGTAAATCTGAAATAATAATGGGAAAAGCCATAAGAGTAATGATTTTAAAAGCCCTGTGTTCCCAAGGGGCATGTATTACCAGCTGCACACTCCTTTCTGTGTGTGATCAAAACCATTTTCGTTCCGTTTAGAAATAAGACACTTGTAAGAAGGTGCTTCATTGGTTGAAGAAGTAGTTGCTTGGCCGCTGGCTTGATTTCTGAAAACAAAAGTGACGTTTCTGCGGAGTCAACCTGAAAAAGGTATTTTGTTCGGCTTCTCAAAAGTTGCAAATAAACTTTAAAGAGATGCTCAGGGAGGTGGTTGTGGTGATGGACTTATTACTCCCCATGCCCACCCCTCCCCCTCTTTTCACCTGTTTACCATCCCTGGATAACCCCGAGGAGTTAGGATGGGATGAGAGCGCAGGGTGTTGTGGGCCTCTGACGTTGGTCAGGAGAGGTTGGAGGCTGTGGGTGGAGCCCCAGAAGGATAAGGAGGCCCAAGGTGGTGTTGCCTCTTATCCACCACGCTTCTCCCCAAGAGAAGGCTGCCGCCACCATCCTCTCCTTTGCCACTGGTGGTGACTATGGGAATACATCTCATAGGTTTTGAGAGGGATGTCCAGGTTCATCTCTTAGGACCCATTAATTCAGTTGCTTGGGTGTTCTAGTGACGGACTCGTGTGGTATGGTGGAAAGAGGGCCAGATTGCAAAAGAAGACTTGGCCCTGAACAGTTCTGCTGTGTAGGTTTAAGAGAGTTCCTTAAGATTTCTCCATCTCCATTTCCTTATGTGCCATCCAGGATGGTTGTATTAGATTATTTTCACACTCCCTCCCAAGTCTGTAAGTAGAGGCTAAAGTTGTAAATCCAGTCTCCCCTCCTCAGGGTATAGATAATGCTGCTTTGTGCCACAGTCAGACAGTGGCCCTCACCTGCCCTTATCTGGACTCCTCTAGATGAGGATGTCAGTGGTTCAGTACAAATCCTCTGTCATTTTAGGTAAAACAGCTCCTGGTCGATGCAGTCAGCAAAATTGTATAGAAGAACTAGGGTGAACAACTATGCTGGTTTGCCTGAGACTGAGACAGTTTTAAAACTGGCAAAGTCCTGGGCAAAGTGGGGCGAGGTGGTCACCCTGAGAAGGACAGTGTCCACCAACTTAGTGTGAAGGTGCTGCTCAGCCAGGGCCAGTGAAGATATCACTGAGAGATATAGAAACCTTCTAGAAAGCTCCAATTTCTCTTGGCAATTATGTATTCCCTGGAAATCTCTTCAGGGCTCTGTTAGACAAATATTGAAATTTAAGTGATGAAATGTCTTCTCCCCCCAGGCCTATGTAACTAAGACACTTCCTATCCCAGAGGCTATTTTGGCCCTGGTCTAATTGATCTTGCACCAAATGTCCCTGAAACCACCTCTTGCTCACCACAACCTCCTAGTCCAGCATTCACCTGCCCAGTGCAGGAGGCATGATCCATACAAGTCTGATGGGACTATGGTAAGCCTCTGCCCAAGTTCTCACATACCCTCCCATCCCTCACCCTAGGCCTAGGAATAAGTAACCTCCCTTCCAAAACTGATGCTCTGACTGGGCTACTAAGTAAGAAGCATGTGACCGTGAGAAAGTAGGAGAGTTAAGAGCTGAGTTTGCATGTTTCATGCCCAGGATCCAATATGTCCTGATTTAGGTGATTATTCTTAGAGGGAGGGTTCTGAGAGTGGCTGTAAGAGTCTAAAAGAGCCTATATTGGCACAACTATTCCCTGTTGCCAGTAGCTACTCTTTGTAGGGATGTGACAACTTCTTTCTGGGGCTTGGACTCATTTTCTTCTGAACTTCTTCTGAGTTGGGGAGCAATGTAGGTGGTTCCCTCAAGTCTCTTCCCTTTTATTTAATTCTGCTTCTCTCCTAGCTTTTCTTACTTGAGCCTTCCTTCTCTCTATGCTTTGGTGGCACAGAACTCTGAGCAGCGATTTTATAATTTCTAAAATCTGTTTGAATCATACAATTTATATACAGTTATCTTTTTGTTGTAAAAATTCAAATTTTGTCAGTTGGGTGGATGAGAATGATGTGGTCTTGGTTTAGTTCGCGTTTCCTTGGGTCCCTGAATGACAGTGTGAGGTAGGCCCTCCTTCATCTGCCACCCTCCGGATAACCTGCATTAGACTGTGATATAAGTGAAAAATACTGTTTTATTGTGTTAGGCCACTGATATTGGGGTTGTTTGCTACAGCAGTTGGCCTGCCCTGACCAGTGCAAGGCGTTTCAAATAATAGCAGAATACCGAAACCTTCTTGGCCTCTTAATACCACACCAGCCAGGCCCTGTCCTACCTGGCCTGTGTGTGAAGCTGACTTCCATTTCTTTTTTTCTTTTTTTTTTTTTTTTTTTTGCGGTAC
>NW_006791012.1:7930142-7952567 GCF_000442215.2 Lipotes vexillifer
AGAGTGCCAGATTGCAAAAGAAGACTTGGCCCTGAACAGTTCTGCTGTGTAGGTTTAAGAGAGTTCCTTAAGATTTCTCCATCTCCATTTCCTTATGTGCCATCCAGGATGGTTGTATTAGATTATTTTCACACTCCCTCCCAAGTCTGTAAGTAGAGGCTAAAGTTGTAAATCCAGTCTCCCCTCCTCAGGGTATAGATAATGCTGCTTTGTGCCACAGTCAGACAGTGGCCCTCACCTGCCCTTATCTGGACTCCTCTAGATGAGGATGTCAGTGGTTCAGTACAAATCCTCTGTCATTTTAGGTAAAACAGCTCCTGGTCGATGCAGTCAGCAAAATTGTATAGAAGAACTAGGGTGAACAACTATGCTGGTTTGCCTGAGACTGAGACAGTTTTAAAACTGGCAAAGTCCTGGGCAAAGTGGGGCGAGGTGGTCACCCTGAGAAGGACAGTGTCCACCAACTTAGTGTGAAGGTGCTGCTCAGCCAGGGCCAGTGAAGATATCACTGAGAGATATAGAAACCTTCTAGAAAGCTCCAATTTCTCTTGGCAATTATGTATTCCCTGGAAATCTCTTCAGGGCTCTGTTAGACAAATATTGAAATTTAAGTGATGAAATGTCTTCTCCCCCCAGGCCTATGTAACTAAGACACTTCCTATCCCAGAGGCTATTTTGGCCCTGGTCTAATTGATCTTGCACCAAATGTCCCTGAAACCACCTCTTGCTCACCACAACCTCCTAGTCCAGCATTCACCTGCCCAGTGCAGGAGGCATGATCCATACAAGTCTGATGGGACTATGGTAAGCCTCTGCCCAAGTTCTCACATACCCTCCCATCCCTCACCCTAGGCCTAGGAATAAGTAACCTCCCTTCCAAAACTGATGCTCTGACTGGGCTACTAAGTAAGAAGCATGTGACCGTGAGAAAGTAGGAGAGTTAAGAGCTGAGTTTGCATGTTTCATGCCCAGGATCCAATATGTCCTGATTTAGGTGATTATTCTTAGAGGGAGGGTTCTGAGAGTGGCTGTAAGAGTCTAAAAGAGCCTATATTGGCACAACTATTCCCTGTTGCCAGTAGCTACTCTTTGTAGGGATGTGACAACTTCTTTCTGGGGCTTGGACTCATTTTCTTCTGAACTTCTTCTGAGTTGGGGAGCAATGTAGGTGGTTCCCTCAAGTCTCTTCCCTTTTATTTAATTCTGCTTCTCTCCTAGCTTTTCTTACTTGAGCCTTCCTTCTCTCTATGCTTTGGTGGCACAGAACTCTGAGCAGCGATTTTATAATTTCTAAAATCTGTTTGAATCATACAATTTATATACAGTTATCTTTTTGTTGTAAAAATTCAAATTTTGTCAGTTGGGTGGATGAGAATGATGTGGTCTTGGTTTAGTTCGCGTTTCCTTGGGTCCCTGAATGACAGTGTGAGGTAGGCCCTCCTTCATCTGCCACCCTCCGGATAACCTGCATTAGACTGTGATATAAGTGAAAAATACTGTTTTATTGTGTTAGGCCACTGATATTGGGGTTGTTTGCTACAGCAGTTGGCCTGCCCTGACCAGTGCAAGGCGTTTCAAATAATAGCAGAATACCGAAACCTTCTTGGCCTCTTAATACCACACCAGCCAGGCCCTGTCCTACCTGGCCTGTGTGTGAAGCTGACTTCCATTTCTTTTTTTCTTTTTTTTTTTTTTTTTTTTGCGGTACGCGGGCCTCTCACTGTTGTGGCCTCTCCCGTTGTGGAGCGCAGGCTCCAGATGCGCAGGCCCAGCAGCCATGGCTCACGGGCCCAGCCGCTCCGTGGCGGACTGGGGCACGAACCCGTGTCCCCTGCATCGGCAGGCGGACTCTCAACCACTGCGCCGCCAGGGAAGCCCCTGACTTCCATTTCTTAAGACCTGGCCTATGGTTTGAAAACCCAGTTAACTACAGAGAACTGAAATAGCCTTTTCCCCCTCCTCTGTTTCTGTGTCTCTCCCATAGCCATCCGTCCACCATTGTCTTTGTGAATAGTCTTTTCCTTTCTCTCTCCCTATTTACAAAAGCAAAATGGAAATGTTCAAAGGTTAAAATAGGCCAGTGATTCTTTGACTATGTCAGTGCATAACAAATTGGGGTGGAGAATTTTAACAAATAAAATTTTTTTTCCCTGAATCTTCGTTTGGCCTTTAGTACTATCTAGATAATTAATGCCACTGTGATATCTTTTCTCCTCTCTTTGGGTGACTAAATATTTGCACCTCAGCTCCCTCCTTTTTGTGTATGTGTATAGAAGTAATTTCAATGCCCTAGCTTAAGATCTGGCAAGGAAAAATATCCTTATCCCCTTGGAGAAGGTCATCCAATTCTGGAAAAGCTGCCTCAAGAAAGAACCATATACACGTTTTGTAAAAGCATGATTATTAAGTTTCAGGTTTATTATCATGCAAATGCTTCCATTTCCCCTCTTACCCCACCCAATCCCCTCCTACAGTTGTACGTGAAATGACATCTGGGACATTGGGAATTTAACCAGCCAGTCAGGAAGATGGAACAATGTATCCTCAGCCATTGGTTCACAGGGGTTTTCAGAGGGCTTTTGCAGGGAACTTAAGGAGTTGTTCCTTTAAACAAGGTGCTAGCTTATCTCACATTTTAAAACTCCCTTTGCTTTTGGATTTAAGTGTTTATCTCCTTGGGAGTATGAATTGGTACAGGCAATTTGGCAACATGCATAAGGAGCATTAAAAACGTTTGCTTATTTGACCCTGTAGTCCCACTTCTAGGGCCTTATCCTAAGGAAATAATCAGAGATGTGATGACAGATGTATGTACATGGATGCTTATCACAGTATAATTTATGATAGCAAACCCCCTGGAAACAGCCTAAATGCTGAATAATAAGTGTAGGGTATAAGTCTGCTTAATAATGGAATACTCTGCCACCTTTAAAAATAGTATTTTCTCCCCGAAAACTTAAGGACATGGGAAAACGTTCATGATACAGTGTTAAGTGGGAAAAAAAGTATACAAAACAAATTGTCACCTTTTGTTAAAAAATAGTTTATCGAGGCACACATAGATAAAAGAAAATGAATAAATACACATAAGAAGAGTTTGAGTCTAACCTCAACTCTGACATCTAACTGCTTAGCATTTAGATGCTAAGTGATTTAAAACCTGTGAATTTTTTTTTCAGGGTTGTGGTGAGGATCTGAAAGAATGTTTGCAAAGTTCCTTGCCCATAGTGGTTGCTCAGTAAATGGTAGTAGCTATTATCATTATGATTCTCATCACTATTATTTATTAGTGGTAGGAGTTTGTCAGTGACAAAGCTCAGGTAAGAGTAGTTTTGTGGGGACAACCTTCCTATTACTCTCAACTCACTTCCCATTGTTGTCTACTCACTATCTTCTGTGAGCTGGTACTGCCCACAATCCAGACAAAACAAACCCCAAGCCCCGAAGTGGACATTGTCATAGGGATAAAACCTCCTGGAAAATACGTGGGTGGGGACATTTGGAGGAGAGCAGAACTTGCTCTGGTTGTTCAAACAAAGCAAGTTAAGCATTTAGGAAAATGACTTACTTATTGGGTTGAAAGCAAATGATAGTATACCGTCTGCGTGGTGCTTCATTATTGAAAGTCCTGTTATCTCATAGGAGGAAGCATTTCTGTGAGGTAGCTTATATGGTTTGATCTCCTGTATTAGTTATCCATTGCTAGGTAACAGATCACCTCAACACTTAGCACTTACATCGACACACATTTTTTATCTCATGGTTACTGTGGGTCGGGAATCAGGGTGCAGCTTAGCTCGACTGAGGGTCTGTCATGGACCGCAGTCAAGGTAAGGACAGCTCTACGGTCTTCTGGAGGTTCAACTGGGCAGGCTCACTCAGTGGCTCTTGGCAGGATTCAGTTTTTCATGAGCTGTTGGACTGAGGGCCTTGGTTCCTCCCTGGCTATTGGCTGGAGGCTGCCTTAAGTTCCTTGCTATGTGGTCCTCTACAGGGCAGCTACAACATGGCAGTCAGCTCCATTGGAATAAACAAGTTGAGAGAGAGAAAGAGAAAAGTCACAGTCTTTTGTAATCTAATCTTGGAGTTGATATCCTACTATTTTTGCCATTTTCTTTTTATTAGAAGCAAGATCCAGGTCCAGCAAGGTCCAGCCCACACTCAAGTGGTGGGGATTACACAAGGGCGTGGATGCCAGAAGGCTGGGGCATTGGGATCATTTTAGAAGGTAGCCTACCACATCTCCTTTTTACAGCAGAGGAAACCAAGGCTTAGCAAGGATGTGTGACTTTCCCTAAATCGTCCATGAAGGAAGACTCAAACCAGGGTATTTTGGTTTCCAAAGCCTGTGCTCTGACCACTCATGCAAACCTCTACTCATTCCACTGTAATCCTCATGCATAAAGGCATGCATGGTGTAATTTATTGAATGCTTAAGTATTTTCATATAATAAAAATAGCCTAAGACACCTACAACATTTTATGATATTCTAGGTTGGGGCCACATTTTGGAGACAGATAGAAAAATATGATAATTAGAAAAATATACAGAGGCTCCATTACCTACAAATGCCATCCAGAGTTTTCACATAGGAGGGCCTGGAAAATAGTTCTTTAGGCCATCCAGGGTAGCAGCGAAGATTAATTCCAAGCTGTTAATGCATTTTATTATGCAAATACTCCAGCACCTCAAGCTAGGAGAATGTCTGGGCACTGCCCCCTCCCCATTCACTCTGGACACTCAATTTGCATGGAAATGTGGCACCCTCACTAGGAGGAGATAGTTTGGTTCTCCTTGGTAGGCAGGGGAGTGTTAGGATGTGGGGGCAAGGAGGTGGTGGAGGGAGATCCAGCTATCCATTAGTGACATTGATCATTTTAACACCATTTGTGGTTAGAAAAACAATGATATTACCTTAATTTAGTAATTAAATTGCTCCAAGCAGGAGAGATCAGCAAAGCCTAGGGTCAGTTTCAGGCACACTAAATTTGGGGCCTTCCAGGAATGGGAGTCGAATCCTGCATCACCGGGAAGAAGGCTGTTCCACAAGACCAGTGTTCAGTCTCAGTGGAGTTGGGGAATCTTGTTTCTGGGGAGAGAGAGGCAAGCAAAGGGAGCATGTGTCTGGGGGCTAGATGGAGTTTTATCTGGGATTTTTTAGAATGGTCAATACTTGGTATCAAGGTGGTGATTACTGATGATTTTATGGCTCTTTCCCATTAAATAATACTTGGGAGGTTGGGGGGGGGCGCTCAAAACTTTGTTAGACTTACAGTTCTTCTACCAAGAGGCTAAAAGAAAGCACAGAGCAGTAAGAGTTGATGTTAATAATCATACCAGTTCCTTTTATTAAACTCTAAATGTAAATCTCCAAAAGCCTCAGTTTAGGCATGGCAGGCTTGTGGGAAGTTAAGCCCTGTGTTGTCTGAGGCAGCTGTTGAGGCAAATCGGAGGTACAGTTGGAGGCCTCTGGAGAGATCGGCCAGGACATTGGACTGACTTGGGAGGTGGAGTAGGGGTGCTGCAAGTTGAGGACTTGAGCTGTGCAGTTACTTGGAAGTGGGAGGGGGCCCCCAAGACCAGAGCAAAGGTGAGCTCAAATATCTCTGGGAAAGGCCTCTTTCCAGAAGGAGAGAGGCAGATGGAGAGATTGGCAGAGAGTTGGGATGTACATTCCCCCCCCGCCCCTAAACCTCTACACACATTGAGAATGAAAGGACTCAGTCAGGTTTTCCTACAGTGGCGAGGGAGTTCAACTGAAGGAAGATAGTGTACATGCAGGACAAGCCCCTAAACCTCCTTTGTAATTCCTGCTTCTGGCAATGAGTTTTCAGAAAAAGCATGTTTTTGGAGTGTGTTATCTCCATCCCTAAACCTTCCACTGTATGCCACCTTCTAGACATTTGAGGGTACTTCTGCTCTATTTTCACTGTATCCTCACAATGCCTTCAAGCAGATAGGGTGGGTGTTATCATCCTCATTTGACAGAGGAGAAAAACCGTGGCTTGGAAAAGTTCAGTGACTGGTGAGTTTGGAATAGGTGGTCCAGAGACCAGGTTTCCTGACTTCTGGCTCAGAGCCCTTCCTATTTCACCAGAGTACCTGGGAAAGACAAAGCTGGTTTGAAGTGAATGACAAAGAATGGGAGCTTGGTCCCAGTGGGGATTTTGAGGAGAAGCCACTAAGGTTCCTTGAAAATGGCTTCTGCTGATGGGTGGACAGAAAGGGAGGAAGCATCAGGGGAGACCTGTAGACCAGCCTCTGAATTTCTGGAACAGCTTAGAGCTGATTAACTGATTAACTTCTTAAAGAGGCTGGGATATAGTGGAAAGGTCATTGACCTGGGGGACAGAAGACCTGTATTGTTTTCTAGTCCTAGTTGTGCTACTAATTCACTGTTTAACTCTGTGACTTCAGTCTCTCCAGTTCTTGTTTTGCCCACTTGTAAAACACGAACTAGATGATCTCTAAGACCTTTCTAACTCTTTCTAGGGGAAATCAGATAGAAATACAGTCAACTTCCATTCCATTTCACCGTGATTGATTGCTAGATTCCAGCCTCCAGGAACCTCAGTTTCTCCCTCTAGAATAACCAAGTTCTAAGCATCTTGGAACTTTTTCTGACCGTGAAACACAGTGACCTAGGTTATGAGAGAAACCTTCCTTTCTTTCTATTCACCACTTTCCTGTGCCACTCCTAGGGTGACACACTAGGAGTGACAATAGTCACTTTGCCCCCACCCAAGAGTTTCCATTCATTGTCCCCATGTCTGCATTTGACGCCACACCATCCCTTGCCTGTGTTCCTTCAGATCTACCTTCTCCCATTCTGCCCTCAGCCTCCCCTGCCTGCAATCATAGCCTCATTTCCGCAGAGAGGCAGTTAAATGACCATTACTCAGGAACCATGAGGAAAATGTAAGATAGATTCCTTGTCCTCCAGGAGCTTAAAACATAATGGGGGAGAAATTGATCAAAAGATCAGCAGGTTCTTTTTGTTGAAATTGACAAACTGATTCTAAAGTTTATATAAAAATGCAAAATGTTTTGACTACCTAGAATAGTCAAAACAATTTTGAAAGAGAGAAACCAAGTTGGAGGACTAATACGATCTGATTTTAAGACTCAGTGTAAAGTTAGAATAATCAAGACATTGTAGTGTTGGTATACAGATAGATACGTGGATCAGTGGAACAGAATAGAGTCCAGAAATAGATCCACACATACATGATCAGCTGAATTTTTACAAAGATGCAAAGGCAGTCATGAGAAAAACATAATCTTTTCATCAAATGAACTGGAGTAATTAGAATACATGTGCAAAAAAAAAGAACTTCAATCTCCATCTCACACCATAGACAAAAATTAACTCAAAATGGATCATAGACCTAAATGTAGGAGGTAAAACTATAAAACGTGGGAGAAAATCTGTGTGACCTTGGGTTAGACAAATACTTTTTAAATAGGACACACACAGATCAAACTATAAAATAAAATATTGATAAATTGAACATGAAAATTGAAAACTTTTGCTTTTCAAAAGATACTGTTAACAAAATGTAAAGACAAGACAGAGACTGGGAGAAAATATTTGCAAAAAATATTTTATACTTTATATCTGATTAAGAACTTGTATCTGGAGTAAAGAATTCTTACAACTTAATGAGAAAACAAACAATAAAATGCGCAAAAGATTTGAACAACAGACAGTTCACTAAAGAATATATGCAAATGGAAAATAAACACATGGAAATATGCTTAACATCATTAGTCATTAGGGAAATGCAAATTAAAACCATAAGGGGATACCACTACGTACATGCTCAAATGACTAAAATTAAAAAGATAAAAAAATCAAGATTTGACAAAGATGTGGAGCAGCTGGAACTCTCATTCATAGGAATGCAGGATGATACAGTCACTCTGGAAAAGAGTTTGGCAATTTCTTATAAAGTTAAGATACACTGACACTATGACCCAGCAATTTTTCTGCTAATGAGAAATGAGAGCATACGTCCACACAAAGACCTGTATTCCAGTATTCATGGCAGCATTATTTGTAATAGTGAAAAACTGGAATAGCCATCAACTAATGACTAGGCAAAGGAATTGTGATGTAGCTGCACAGTAGAATACTACTCAGTAATAACAAGAGCAGAAGTACTGATGCCTGCAACAATATGGGTGAATCTCAAAGACATTATGCTAAGTGAAAGAAGGCAGATAAAAGAGTACTTTCAGAATGAGTCCATTTAAATGAAATTCTAGAAAAGACAAAACACTTGTGATAGAAAACAGATCACAGAATGCCAAGAGTCGGGGGCCTGGAAAGGAGGTTGACTGCAAAAGGGTGAGAGATAACGTTAAGTGTTCTACGTGACGGAGGTGTGGTTACATGACTGTACACATTTGTCAGAACTCATTGAATTGTACAGTGAAAATTGGCGAAAGTTTTATTTATGTAAAATCACACCTCAATAAAGTTGATTAAAGAAGATACAGTGAAGAGAGAGGAAACATGTTGGCTTGAAATGAACAATGTCAGGCAGAGTAGGAGACACTGCCCAAAGAAGAGGGGCAGAAATTAAAGATGAGACCTAGCTCCCAGCTGTATGTGGGATGATCCTGGGAAGGTGGGGAGAAAGGAGATTTTCCGGGTGGTCCCTGAGGGCTTGACCGGGCTGGCACAGGAGGAGAGGAAGGACAGAACCCCGGGGAATGCCAGCTTCTAAAGGGCAGGTGGGGAAGTGGTTCCAGCCGCCGTGGTTTTGGTCAGCCCCTTTACAGTAAGCTGTGGGGAAGTGTGGAGGTGCTCGAGTGTGGCGGCACTTTTGGCCTTGAGCCCTACACACGGGTCACTTTCATCAGAACAGGAAAACGAAACAGGCTCCCCTGAATGATTTATGGGAGGGCTTGTATTTTGGGGATGTGATACTGCAATTTGTGCTATGGGATCAGGACATCTGTTTCCAGGGAGGTGTGTTCTCTTACCATGAGTCTTTCCCACCAGGGATCTCTCACCCCCTCAGATAGTTGACACGCTTTGTCTGGGTTGCTTGTTAGCATAAAGGGGCCTTCTGGTAAAAAAGTGGCCTCAGCAGTGTGTGAGCATGAGTGGTCTGGGGCCAACTGGGAGGTGAGCAGGAACTGCTTGGGTCCCACCCTGTCCCTCAGATGGCATCCAGCAGTGCAGTATGCTGTAGGATCGGTCAGATGGCATAGGCAGCCTCCCACTTAACAATTAAGTTTTAGCCATTTATTTGATTAAATTCCAGTTATGCTAACTGTCCCCATGTGGATTAGTGTCCCTTGCTGGGGAACTCTACTGCCAGTAGATCTTGGCCTACAACCCCTTCTCCCCAGGAGGCACATTCCCCGGGGGAGGTCTGAAGCAAGAAGACATGGAATCATCTAATATTCTGACTAGAGGGACTTGGGCAAGCTTCCTGTTCAACTCTGCACGTCACAGGTAACGAAACTGAGGCTAGCTGGTTACAGGGAGCCTGTAGGATAGGGACTTGCTCAATGTCACACAGCCTTTTAAGTGTCGAGCAGGACTCTAGCCTGAGGGTTTTTTTCTAGGTCATGTGGACTCATTCCTCTTGGTTTACAAGGAGTCTGGGCTGGCTGGGCATGTGTTTAGACAGAGACACGGTGTATACTTATGGCGGGCAGGTACCCTGTCTCTTACGTGGGAGCCTTTGCTGGTGCCCACCTTTCCCTGCCAGGCTAGTTCAGGAAAAGAGCCCCCAGGAATAATTCAATTTGGAAGGCTCAGTACAAGCCATATCATTTTTTATTTTTTTAATTTTTTTTAGCCCCATCCCTTTCTGCTTTTAAAAGGAAATGCAAATCCTCAACTCTTAGTGAGAAAGGTCTCCTTTAAATCTCAGGGACTTTATTTTGTCCAAAGGGTGTTTGAGTTTCCAGAAGTCTCACCCCTCCCAGTTTTAATACTCCTGCAGTAATCCCTTCAGCCAGAGGCCTTGGCCACATGGTGTTCATGGTCTCTTACCATGGCTGGGTGAATCCCAGTGCCCAGCCTGAAAACCTCCTGTAACCCATGAGTGCCAGGAGCACATTAAGCAAGAATGTGTGTGTACAAGCTCCTCCCCCACACTGTATGTGGGATTGAATATTCATTGTATAAGTCAAATTAAAATGTATTAACTTTCCTTCCAGATGCCCCCTGATAACAAGTTTAATTACTCTGGACCTAATTAAATGGGTTTAGGAGATTAGAAATGTAAGGGAGTAGTAAAGAGCATACATTTGTGGGGAAAAAAGGCAAATTTAATTCCAGAGTCTTTTGTCACTTGATGGGTAGAGTGCTGGGGACCAGGAAGCATGGAGGAAATGCTGGGGTAGAGGCAGAATGAGGAGGGTTTTAGGAGGTTGAACCAGTTCGGATGTAGTGGGTTGGCCAAAAAGTTCCTTCGGTTTTAAAGTAAAAAGACCCATTTTTAATTTTCACCAAGAACTTTATTGAACAGCATATTCAGCCTCTGTCCCACTACCTTCTGCCATTTTTCAGGCAACTTCATAATTCCATCTTCCCAAAACCTTTTATCTTTTTGAACAAAGAACTGTTCCAGGTGCCTTTTACAGTCTTCCAGGGAATTGAAATTTTTTCCATTAAGAGAATTTTGTAAAGACCGAAATAAGTGGAAATCCAAAGGTGCAGTGTCCTGTGAATACGACAGATGAATCAGAACTTCCCAGCCAAGCTGTAGCAGTTTTTGCTTGGTCATCAAAGAAACATGCGGTCTTGCGCTATCCTGATGGAAGATTATGCGTTTTCTGTTGACTAATTCCGGACGCTTTTCGTTGAGTGCTGCTTTCAGTTGGTCTAATTGGGAGCAGTACTTGTTGGAATTAATCGTTTGGTTTTCCGGAAGGAGCTCATAATAGAGGACTCCCTTCCAATCCCACCATAAACACAACATCACCTTCTCTGGATGAAGACCAGCCTTTGGTGTGGTTGATGGTGGTTCATTTCACATGCCCCATGATCTCTTCCATTCCACATTATTGTACAGTATCCATTTTTCATCGCCCGTCACAATTTGTTTTAAAAACGGAATGTTTTTGTTAACGTTTGTAGAGAATCGCATGTGGAAATACAGTCGATAAGGTTTTTTTTGCTTAACTTATGTGGAACCCAAACATCAAAGCAATTAACATAACCAAGCTGGTGCAAATGATTTTCAGTGCTTAATTTGGATGTTTTGAGTATGTCAGCTATCTCCCATGTGGTATAATGTTGATTGTTCTCAGTTACTATCTCGATTTGGTCGCTATCAACTTCTACTGGTCTACCCGACCATGGAGCATGGTCCAGCGAGAAATCTCCAGCATGAAACTTCGCAGACCACTTTTGACACATTCGATCAGTCACAGCACCTTCTCCATACACTGCACAAATCTTTTTTTTTGCATTTCAGTTGCGTTTTTACCTTTCTTGAAGTAATAAAGCATGATATGCCGAAAATGTTGCCTTTTCTCTTCCATCTTCAATATTAAAATGGCTACACAATAATTCACCAAGTTTGATAATTTTCTCTTTAAGTGCATGCTGATATGACAGCTGTCACAATACAGTCTAGCAAAATTGTTTTGAATGAAGTTAAAGACAACTAAATGCTACTAGAGCCATCTTACGGAAAAAAACCGAATGAACATTTTGGCCAGCCCAGTATCAGGATGTATCAGTCTCTTGCCCTTCAAATGTAGAATGCGGGAAGCCCTATGCCTGCATCTTTCCCCTGATTCAGGGTGGTCTCTTCCTGCAGGAGGTCCCATGTACTTGGGGCAGATAGATCAACAAAGGAGCTGGCAAGCAGACAGTTGCGCTGAGTTCTGCCCTTTCTCCTGCTTCATTCTAGGGCGTGACCCCATCCTGTGATAGGCTTTCCCCCCTGAGGTAGGCTTTTCTGGGGACTCAAGGTCAAGTCCACAAATGTCAGCGTGTCTTCAGCAACAGAACTGTTTCCCTAGAATGCTCACTGCTTTGTGTTTCTCTGGCTTTTGGCCCATCACACACCTCCAGGTACTTAACCCCAGCCATGTCCAAGGAGCAAGAGGAGGGGGGCAGATTCCACATGGAGTCAATAGACCCCTAGTCCTGCTGACTAATCAGATGTTGGGTTTCTCCATTACCCTCCCCCCCCCACACTAATAGACACACTCACACTGATACACATACTCTCACACTCACATGCACTCACCTGCATGAACACGAACTCCCATACATTCATACACTCGCTCCTAATCTCACATACGTGAACACACAGCAACACATATACACATATACTTACATACACTCCCACACATACACATTCACACACTCATATACACGTGTATTGCACACTTGCACATACTTAATTCACTCTACATATACCTATTCACTTATATAGACGCACACAAATAATGTACTCATGCATACACATGTCTACTTACACACACAGACACAACTAGACCCTCAGAACTCAAGGGTGAGTGCTTTGGAGGAAATATCCTCCTTGTGATGAATCTTCCTGTAAGTCCTCTTCAGAATCCAGTTTTTCAGCTGGAGGGGGTATTGGCCTCTGACTGGGAAAGGCGGTTGTGGTTTGTTAAATTTTTTAGCTGCACAGGGCGGAAGGATGTTCTTCCCTGTGGTTTAGAATTACGTTCTAGAAAGTTGCTAACAGATTTCCACACCCTTTCTGAAGGTGCCTTCCCCTGCACCGTGGCTGTTTTCAATAGGCTGGTCGAAGCTCTAGATCAGGTCCCAATATTTTTTTATGAATGCAAAGAGAAAGCACCAAGGCACTGAATGAATAAGGAATGTGAAGGCACAGCAAAACCTGCGATAAAGTGAAAATCCTCTTACGTTGGAGCCTGAGGTTGAGGGTGGGGGCTGGGGACTGCCAACTGCTGGAGTAGTGTGTTTAGAAAGAGAGTCTGTGTTATGTCTAGTGGTCCTAGTATTTTGTGTTACTCTGACCCCGGCATTGTATCATTTCAATGCAGTCGGGTGCGCAAACGTTCAGTTCTGGTCCATGGAAGGCATTTTGTATTCAAGACAAATCTACATTTCAGATTTGAAATGGGGGGAAGCTGGGGGGAGAAGGGGGTGGGGCTGAATAGGGGCGAAGGTCAGTGTTCACAGGTCTGAGACCATGTTTAATATCACATGACACCTTTGTCAAACAGTGTGTCACCCCCGCCCCTCCGTACACTCAGGCTGTCTGAGTTTCAGTACCTAAGGGACCTTCCTCTGTATTGTCTTCCTGCCCAAATGCTCAGACTTGCTTTCTGTAAACCAGATGAAATGAATGAAATTTGACCTATCACATGATTTTTTTTTTAATGTGGTGGCATGAGAAGCCCTGGAGGGTCATGTGCTCCCTTCTCTCACTTTTCAGGCCTGTCTGCAGCCCCCTCCTGGGCTCCTGTGGGCTGTCTGAGGCCTTGGGGATTGACTGGAGGCTGGCAGGGAGGGAGTGGTGTTGTGTTTCGTACCCATGACCTTGCAGGTGAGCCTCGGGTCTGCAACCCCAGGGTCGGGTCATCTTCTGAAAACTCAAAGGAGATGAATGAAACCTGGACAGTCAGATGCATTTCAAATGTCCTCAGAGAGCAGTGATTAGGGCTCTGGGTTCTGGGACTGTCTGCTGTCCTGCTCTAGTAATGCCCTGCTCTAGCCCACAGGGGAGTGTGTGCTAATGATCTACCATTCACCTTATGGACCAGAGTTCATCTCTGGCTTTGATCTTCACCTAAGACCCCGTGGTCTTCTGTCCCTATCACTGTGGTCCCTGCATAAGCACTGCTGCTCTAGATGAGACCCTGGCTGGGATGGTGCAGTGACACACCTCTCTGTGTCTAGAGTCTCTGGGTCACTCATCCGTGCTCTATAAGAGGGGGTAACATGGATGGATATTGTAGTTCCTTTCTTCCTTCATCTTTCAGGCCAGAGAGAGGTTTGAAGACCAGGGAGAGAGGGAATGAGCCACCAGAAATAGCAGTTTCCCAGTGAAACTTTATCTGAGCTTTATGAAAGAGATAGCTCCATTAATGAGCACAGATCAGTAAAGGCAGGACTTTGGAGGCACAGAGACCTAGGTTCAAATCCCAAGTGTCAGTTGAAGCTGTACCTTCTCTGAGCTCCTTCCTTCCTCATCTTGAAAATGGGGATAATAATAACTCAGCTGTGAGGTTACTGTGAGCACGGATGAGTTATTGCGTGCAAAGTGTCTGGTGTGGCTATGGCTTTCAATCTATGTTAGTCATTATTCATTTCTTAAGATTTATATCTAGCTCTTATTTCAAAGAGTTAGAGGCAGTTTGTACATATATCCATGGGGCAAAGGCAGAGTTTTGAGATGGGCATCTGGAGAGGGAAAGGGATCTTGCTCAAGAATGAGGTTTGAATTCTTTGATCAACCAATACTCCTGACAGAATCACGACTTCCCTTATTTTGGGAGCTGAAGAATTCTCCTCTCCTTGGTGCGTTGTGTTGGGAAGAATCCATGCAGAAGCCAAGTGGTACCCCCAGGATGGGCATGAAGGCTCAGTGCCCTCCTCTAGACCAGCTTCTATTTTGAGGGCTGTTCTTAAATGGATTAAGGTTAGTTTTACCTGCTTAATGATCTCCCTGGATGAGGAAACAAGATGTCAGGAACCAGTTGGGGGAGACTGGACAGTGATATTGTGCAGAAGAGTCCTAGCAGTGTCCCGGCCCCGTGCCCTCTCAGTTTTTTGTTCTGTAAAATGGAATGATGGTTCCTGCTCCATCTCCTGGCTTTGTTTTGATATACACTGAGATAATGGATGGGAGGGGAATAAAGTGCTCTGTGTATTATCATTTGCCCCCCTAACCTGTGATTCTTCCTTGAAGAAACTAAACCCAGCTTCACATGGCCAGTTAGCTTGCAGTTCCGACTCACAGTATTTCCCTGAGTATTAGCAGTAGTCACCAAAAACCCTAACAACGTCCAACTTGCCTAACCCTGTGGCTGTCTTGAGGGCTTGACAGACTGGTGACCATGCCCAAGACTTCAGTCCTCCTTGACACTGTAGCATGGAAGATGGCAAGATCTTCAGAGGCGGCCCTGTCTGTGATGCTCAAAAGAAGTCACAAAATGAGGGACTTGTTGGTATAGAACAGGGGTTGGCAGACTACAGCCCCAGGGGCCAAACCTGGAGCACCGCCTACTTTTGTAAATACTGTTTTATTGAAACACAGTTGTTCTTTTATGGATCTATGTCTGCCTAAGTCAATGGCTGCTTTCAACGGCAGAGTTGAGTAGTTGTTGCAGAGACTGGCCCTGAAAACCAGAAATATTTATTACTACCTGGCTCTTCACAGGAAAAAATCTGCTGACCGCTGGTATAGAATGTAGATCAAAGTAGGCTGTCACACAAGCCTCCTATGAATGTGTGATTTCACCAGTTATTTAGCTTATTTACTAATGAATTCCTATTTATATCTCAGGGGAGTTAATACAGGTTCTGGGCTCCATGGGGAAATAAAGTATCATTTTCTTTGTATTTTCCCTTTTTTGGAAGTTTCCTCCACAAGAGACAGAAGAAAATTAACCATCTCTGTGCCAGACACTTTAATTATGCCATTACCTTTACTTTTTAGGATAAACCAGCGAGTTAAATATTTTACACATGAAGGAACCGACCTTCAGAGAGGTTAACTCAGTCAAGATCACACAGCTAGTACGGGGTGAAGCCAGGATTTCAATCCAGGCCTGTTAAATACCAGACTCTTCCCATCAGAGGTTGCTGCCTCCATGCCCTCTGGCCCTCCCTCTGAAAGCTCCTCAGAGACCAGATCTAGACAGTATCTAGGCCTTGGAGGCATGAACTAAAGCCAGGGGGTTACCTCTTGGGGCATGCTGTAGCCTCAGTTCCAATCATGGAGTAAAAGGCTTTCTAACTTACAGAAGGGGTTTGAGGCATCAAATTGAAAGATGAGAAGTGTTTTTGGGGAGAGGGGATTAGGAAAGTGTGGCAACCTTCCCTGAGCCCTAAAATCACCTTGAGGGGTGATGCCTCATCACCCATGTGAGGGGCAGTTTAGAACTGTTGCTAATTTATATGGATTTGTCTATGTAACTACCCCAATCTTAAACGAATTACTCAGTTTCACTGCATTAGTAATCCTTTACATTACCCACATTTCTCTCAAGTAAGGGGTAGAGATCTGATAAGTACTGACCTGGAGGACCCAGGATCCAATAGCTCCAACCTCATCCATAAACTTTCGTCCATCCACCCCACAGCGTCTCCACCTATAGCAGAGCAAGTGTCCTTGCTGGCTTTGCTGTCTGGGTTGTTGGTGATGGCGCTGTTTTTGAAGGCAACAGGAGAGTTCCTGGATTCTGGAACCAGCCTGGACATAGGGACTGTCTGCGTTGTCTGAGCTGTGCTTCGGCACTGAAGCCAGCCTGGGAGAAGAGGCATCTGATCTGTGATAAGGATGAGAAGCCAAAGGTATCTGCAGCTGCCTTTGACCTGGCCCTTTTGCTTAATATATGGTCAATCTTCTGATGAAAGGGCTGGAGGTTAAAGGTTGGCTCTGAGTTGACTGTTAATATACCTGCCCTCCTCTTGCTCTCTGGGGGAGGGATTTTTTCCTGTAAGGTTAATTCAGGGTAAATGCATTTTAGGGAGAAGCAGGAATAACAAAGATGTTAAAAAAGTTTTTTTTTAAAGGAAAAAGGCTAATGATTAATCTGTTATGTTCTGAGTTGCAGATCTTAGTGTTACACATGTCTAATTCTTTAAAGGCTCAAAGCTCCTAGGCTTACGAAGGGATGATAGATAAGAAATAGTAATTAAATTAAGGATGTGCACACTGGCCCCTCTAAATTCCGGGAAGTTTGAAAATGGACTCACCCTTTGTCATAATTAAGGCCCTCACTAAGGATGTTCTGGTGGTACTGAGCTGAAGGAGGTATCACGGGATCTCCCCCAGGGACTCCTCAAGCTGTCACAGGATAGCATCTCCTTTGGGAGAAGGAGAGGTGGAGAAAGAGAAGGCCCTGGGCAGGGGCTGAGCTGGCTGTGGCTGCATGGCAGTGAGAGGGAGAGGCTGGGGGATCAGACAGACGTTTACGGCATGGGGTTGGAGCTGTCGGAGTCTGGGTCCTCTGGGGCCACGTTTATCAGATCTCTACGCTAACTTGAGAGAAATGGGAGCATATAAAGGATTACTAATGCAGTGATTTATTTGGGAGTGGGGTGGTCTTATGGAAAAGTCCATGTAAAAGCCACACTGCCTCCTCTGGAACTGCAGCTCTGCAAAAGGAGGCTGCAGCAGGAACTGAGGGGGGCACTTTTTTAGCCTCACATGGAAACCTTGAGCCCCTCACTTTCCCAGGGCTGTCCCACTCAGAGTAATGTTGAAGAGACAGACCACGGCTCCAGGAACAATCAAGGATGGCCATTGCAGCTCGTAACTCAGGCTATGCGATTTTGAACAAATCCGAAACATTGAGATAATAATTCCTGGAGGGAGGAGGTCCTGGCAGCCAGACATGTGAGGGTCAGTCTTCATGGAAGAGAAGGATCAGAGGCATTGATAACATCTGGATGGGTGCGAGTGAGGAGGGACAGAGTCATGGGAAAGTCTGTCTCCTGCAGTCACTCGTGGGGCTGAGGGAATTGGTGTGTGTGTGGGCTGAGGTGGGAAGGGCTGAGCCTCTGACCTCTGGGTTAAGGAAATGCCATTTTCTTTCTTTCCTTAAAGAAAAAAACCACACACACACACACACACACACACACACACACACACACACACACACACACACACCAAAAAAGAAAAAAATTCCAACAGTTCGTGGTCCTGTTTATTCTCAGACAGGGAGTGGATGGCCTTTTGGAGGTGTCCGACTGTGCTGTCCAGCCAGACTGACATCTGTGGGAGTTCAGGGTTTTAAATGTTTAGTCTGCATGAGACCCCCAGGCCCCAGCGGGCTCAACTCCTGATAGGCCTGACTTAGCCATCTACCCCCACCCCTCCTGTGAAATGGAATCTTGGGGGTTTGTGTGAAGGAAGCTGGCTCCTCCTGAAGTCCAAGGGCGAGGACCGTGTGCAGGGCTGTCATCAAAGTTGTCGGGAACCTAAGCCTGGGGACTTAGTTAAGGCTGTAGGTCAGTATCTGCCCTCCCCTCCCCTTCTCCCCTACAGCTAGCCGACATCTCCTCTGATGGGCATGGCCAGGGCTATGCTCTCTTCACTTAGCCCTTCACACTTACTGCTCTCACTGCACTTACACACAGCCCTGCAATTGTTTGTCAGCATGTCTGTGTCCCCCCAGTAATTCTGTTCTTTATTTTAAGTCTCCAGCTCCTAGAACAGTGACTGGCACAGAGCTTTTGTTCAATAAAAACTCTTGGAATTGGCCTGAACTGAACTCAGGTGAACATGCTTGTCAAAAGCCCAAAGATTTCACTGGGCCTGGTGGCATTTTGGGCACACACAGGGAGAGAGCTTTGCAGATCTCTGAGTCTGTGTCTGTAGAGTTCCTGGGCCACAGTCCTGGAGTAACCAGTGGGCAGGGGCTGCCCTCTGAAACCTGTGCTCAGCTGTGGAAGTTGGCCCATTTGGCCACAGAAGATGGACAGTTGGGGTCCGTGGGACAAGGAGGGGAGAGAGAGGGGATTACCCCTGTGCTGCAGGTGTGCACTGCAGTCATTGCTTTTCTAACTGGAGGTTCTACAGGGCCTGGGAGAGGGGATACCCTGGGAGTGACATCAGGCTGGGTCTCATAATCACCTACTTAGTTCCTGCTTGAGTAAGCAGCAGGCAAACCACAGTTAAATATGTCTTGTTTAAAAAATATGTTGTTGCTAAACCTACACTTTTTAACCAGTTTATGTAACACTTTGTCCTTCAGGGTTCCCAGAGACTAAAGGGCGTGAAGATGCATAAGGCAAAACAAACAAGTTCAGCCAGCAAATTATTTACATTGATAAACATAATTTATATAGATCAATTAGCAGAATATGAATTGTAAAAAAAAAAAAAAAACACCCCCCAAACATCAGTTTGAACTGTATGTTAAAACAGTGGCTTATGTATTGTGCTAAATGCCTAATTTAGAGGTCATCTCCAGGAAGAGGTCTTGTCCTCCTGGGGTCTCTTTTTGGCAGCTCCTGCAGTTTGGCCAGTTGTTCTTGGACCACAGGAGCTTTGGTTTTGGAGATTCTTTACATGCCAAGGACAATTCAGGGGTTAAGCTTAGCTTCGCTATTCTTCAGCTTACACTGTCTGCTCTGATGTTGATCCATGTATCTGTTTCTACTTCCATTTAACATTTATTATAGTGAGCCTACTATGTGCATTATGTAGCATTGTGACATTGTGAAGGTGATTCCAAAGATATGGAATGCCTTCACCCTGAGGAACTCACCATCTAATTCGGGATTTCTCAACCTCCGTACTATTGACATTTTGGCCTGGAAAATTCTTTGTTGTCAGTGGCTGTCCTGGGTATTGTAGGATGTTTAGCAGCATTCCTGGCCTCTACCGACTAGATGCCAGTAGCGCCCCCTCCCCCCACTTCACCCTCAGTTGTGACAATAAAAAAAGTCTCCAGACACTGTCCCCTGGGGGGCAAAATCACCTCCGGTTGAGAACTGCTAGTCTAATTGAAGACAGACACACCTGACACAGAGCAATGTACTTTAATGGATGTTTGCTCCACTGGTTATGGGATGAGAAAGGAGGGAACAGGGGACATTTGAGTTGCACCTTGAATAGGGTGTGGAAGTTTGCCAGGCACAGAAGAGAGGAAAGGGCATTGTATGCAGAAGGAAGAGTGTGCAAGGTGCAAAGGCATTCCAGAGCATGGCGGGCTCGGGGAGCAGAAGGAGTTGGACATGGCTGGTGCATGGGCTGAATTATGGTGGGGGAGGAGGAGGCAGGAGAGGGGGCTGATAAAATAGCCAGGACCAGGTGGAACAGCACCCAGCAGGCAGTGATACACTTGGACAACATCCTTTTCTGACAGTGGAACCAGTGAAGATCTTCATACTTAGTCAAGCCTGGGGTGGGGTGGGCAGCTGGGATACCACTTACGTACTAACCAGCCAATCAAATCAAATCAAATCAAAGGAAGGTAAGTGACTTATACTTAGTCTTCCTCTTCCTTGATCACCTACTCAACCTTAAACAGAAACTAGAAGTAAAATGAGCTGAACTCATCATATGTAAGCCAAGATTTTTCCTGGGAGCATAGGAGTGTACTGTGCCCCTTCCAGGCGATGACTGTCCCATTTTCTTTTCCTCTTTCACCAACCCTAGGGGAATGATGCTTCAGAGCATGTCAGAGCCACAGGACAGAAGGAGCCTGGGCCCTTGAAAGACTGTGTGGGAGAGAGCTGCTCACAGCCAGAGCACCCTCCCAAGAGCTTACACAAGCAAGAAATAAACTTCTGAGGTGTTAAGACACTGCATTTTTGGTTACTGCATCTTACACTTTCTTAACAAACACAGAGACTGTATTTGCTAATCCAGTCCTAGAGCACAGATGTCTACTCTGTTGCCAACACTGAACTGGATATGAGGCTGAACACTGCATTTGCAATGGCGATGTTTCAGGTGAGATAGCTGGGGGCAGAGTGAGGTGCTGGCTTGGACTGATCCTCCTTCCCAGAGCTTGCAGTAAGATTTGCAGATGGTAGCTGCCCTCTGTGCTTTTACACCTTTCCCTCCCCACCCCCTACCATTCCCTCTCACCCCCTACTATTCTCTCCATCCCCTTTCTCCTATTGGTTACAAAACCTCCCCAGGAAAAGCTGGAGGACTCAGCCTTTGGTTTTCTGCTAAGGCACCAGGCAGAGAGCTCACTGGAGCTCTCAGGAAGGTACCGATGTCCATTGCTTCTGTTTTTGTGGTTGAGCCCTAACACTCCAGGCCAGCTGTGTCATCTGGTCCAATTGGCTGCAACTAAAGAGTAGATTCCTTCTCATGCTCTGAAAATAAGAGGGCTGTCCGGTGTGTGTGTTGTATGTATGTGTGTGGGTGTCTGTGGGCTGTGGGCCTGATATTAGACACAGGCAAGTGAAGTGTCATCCGTTTGCATGTGGGGACCAGAGGACTGCATATGGGGACTTACAAGAGCATACACATGGATACCTTTTACCCTTAGGCTGGTGAGGGAAAATGACCTGTAAGATTTTAACAGGAGCTTCATATGTGCATGTTGGTGACTGTTGGCAACAAGATAGCAGCAAGAAAGGCATTGCTTTCTGAACTCCTTTTCCCAAATGACCCCTTTTTACCCAATCTGCCTTAGCTGCTTGCATACTTTAATGGAGGGGCGGGGGAGGAGGAGGAGGAAGGGGATGTGAGGGTGGTGGGAAAAATAGAAGGGAAACTTGAGTGTGCCTTTTCTTTCTCTTTCTCCACCCTCAGCCATCATTAACAGAAAAATATTTTTAAAAGATCCCTTGATGGCATCCCCAAATGCAGAGCCTGACATTTTCTTAGTTGATGGCCTCCTTCGTGAAGTTATTTTGTGTCCTCCCAGCATGCCTGCTGGATCCCTGGTTTGCTGTGGTTGCTAAGGTAAATACTCTTTCCATTAAGCACCACAGCCCAGGAGTGGCCTAGAGCTCAAATAAATGACCAAGGAGCAAGTTAAACATTCCCTGGGGTGATTTTAACCTATGCAGTGACTTTTTGGGAAGATTGCCTATTTTTTCAAGTTTTGGCCGAGGGGGGTGGTGTCTCTTATTCCCTTCTTTTCTCTTTCCTTTTCAGCTGAGTATACATTTTCTTCATTTATTCATGCATTGGATGAAGGGTGGAAGCAGGTTTAATAAATCACACAGGACTGCCCCCCACCCCAGCTCTGTATTTGTAAAGAAAGCCAAGGCAGGATACATGCGTTATGTTAACTTTGGGGGGACCTGGGCCATGTAGCCAATTCAGGCAGAGGCCCCACTTCCCTTTCCTGTGAAAATACCACAGCACAAAAGGCACTGGAGAACAATGTCCTTCTGGAAGACTTCTCTGGCAGGAGGAGGATTCAGGGATCCTGGTCCCCTGTGACATTTCCAGACGAGTGTGCCCAGAGATTTGCACATGGCTTGGCTTTGCTTGTTCTCCTTTGCCTCAAGAAGGATATGTTCACAGGCCTCAGGGGAAAAAAGTGTCCTGACAGTTGTCATGCTTCGTTATTTGACCAAGACTCCATAGGACAGTCTTATCTTCTTTTAATCTTTCATGGTGGAGTATGGATTGCCTGGCAGAAGGCGGTGTTTGGCTGATAGAAGGAAATCATGAATGGGCAGTGGCCCCTTGATGCCGGCTGGACCCCCGTGGAAGAGAATGTGTCAATTCTTCCCTGACTACCCCATCTGGGGATTTGCTACTTGGCTGGGTGTGCTTTATCTCCCTGCTAGATGACACATT